>NC_134807.1:40912637-40915137 GCF_046742065.1 Oratosquilla oratoria | reverse complement strand
GATATCAATGAAGAAAGAGCTTAAGTAGGAGTAACAAGAAAACAAAAAAACAAGAAGAGGCACCAGAAGAACGAAAATAGGATATCAGAGCGTAACAGGAGGAGCTGTCGTGGTCTTGACGAAGATACATTTTAGTGGTCTCCGCAAGAAGATCTGATGGAGTGGGAAGAGGAGATGAAACGAGTAGGCAGGAGGAAACTGTTAGAGATAAGAAGGAACAAGAGGAAGGAGAGGAGGAGAATAAGGAGGAGGAGGAAGGGGGAAGAGAAGGGAGAGAAGGATAAGGAAGAAGGAGGGACTCGGTAATTATTAAGGGATGTGGAAAGCTTTAGAAAATGGGGCAAGGAGAAGGCGAAAAGAGGAGACGGAAGAAGATAGAAGACGGGGGAGGATGATCAAAGGGAAGGGGACAAGAATAGGAGGAGAAACTGAAAGGAGAGAGAAAAAGAATAGGAAAGATGAAAAGGAGGGGGAGGTGGAAGAAAACAGGGAGAGGAAAATGAATAGGAGAAAGAAATTGATGGAAAAGAGAGAGAAAAAGAGGGAGGAAGAATAAGGAAGAGGAGGGATCAGGTTCAGGAAAGAGGAGCGAGGACGACAGAGGGAGGAAGTGAAGTCGAAAAGGAGGAAATGGTGAAGGAAGATATTGGAAACCGGTGGGGTGAAGAAGACATAGGACTAGAGAGGAAGAAAGGGTGTTAGGTGAGGAGTGATGACAAGGAGAACACATTTGACCACTGGTTCACACATGAGTAACTTTACTTTGTAAAGAGTCATCTCTCTAACTAGATGCATGTAACTCTACCGATGGAAACATGACCCATTCTATCTAGCAGCTTCATTTGCAGATTGTATTGATTCAAAACGTGCGGTTAATGTCATTAGGTTGAAAACATGAGGCCTTGCATTGGTTTGACTCTTTACTGGCTTACATAATAGTCACTGGTGAATAAGATTACCAGATGACATTCATGATAAATCTGAGGTTACGTACTAGCTAAAAATGGAGCGAGCAATGAATGGATCCTAGAAGTAGACGATGAAGACGAAGAAAGTTATAGTGGAATGATGAGTAAAAAATGTTGACGTATAGAAGAGTACGAAAGGAATTAGTACATCGACAAATGGAAAATAATCTGAAGAAGGTAAGGACGAGGCTTATGAAAGTCAGTGGGGACAAAAATGGATTTGGAAGAGGAAGAAGGAGGGGGCTGAAGAGATCCTCACGAACATGAGAATCAAGACGAGTAAAGAGCTGAAAGGGGTACGAAGAGAGTAATTTAAAACCTGAGGAATAGGAAGAAAAGGGGAAAAGAAGAGACGTGGCATGGAAGAATAAAAAACAAAAAAAACTCTCCCTGACGTCATTAAATAATTTTGGAAAGTACGAAAAGATGCAAAAAGTAACATTGGAACCTATGGAGAGAGTGAAAGGAAAGGAAAAATAGGGAGTGAAAAAACATGTAAAAAAGTATTGAAATATTACTTTTCCCAACGCTGCAATTTCTTTTCCTCGGGAGGAGGGAGAAGGAGGGAGCAGAAGGAGGTGGGGAGGGATGAAGAGGGCAAACGCTGAAGGAGGGAAGTAGATTTGCAAAGAAAAGAGATCGCAAGGACTTCAAGGAGGAAAAAAAATGGCTAATTTGGGGATAAGTACAGGGGGAAGAGGTTGGGCGAAGACCTGCTTCCTGAGGCCATCATATCATTCTTCCCCCACCAAAGAAGAAGAGCGCCAAGGAATGCGACAAGAGAAAAGTAGACCAATAGGGAAAGGGAAAAATGAAGGGAGGAAAAGGTGGCTGGCGTGAGTGGAAGAGTGGGAAGAACAGGGGTATAAATAAGGGAGTCGGACGAAAGGGAGGTCGGGAAGAGAGATGAGGTGGGAAGGGTAGGGAGACAAATAAGGCATTGAGACGAAATTGGTGTTGGATGATGGAACACATCAAGCGATGGTGATGGTCTCGGTCAGAACAAAGGGATCCGCTGCCAGGGAGACTACTTTTCATTGTATGAAGAAAGGCAGAGATAGGAACAGTCTTCCAGAAACATATATAGGGTGGAGAAGAATGTGGGAGAGGGACAGAGAGAATAAGATGATAAGATGAACATGAACGAGGTCACATTCGGATGAACAGTGATGAGGACAAACAAAAAGATAGAGAGATGGCATACAAAGAAGTAGAAGGGTGACATGGATGACTATTTGAGATGGAAAGAGAAAGCAAAAGGCGAACGAGGAAGAAAAATAAAGGAAAAAGGAAGGAGTAGTAGAGACAAGGGGTGAAAAGAGTCGTTGTATAGAAAGGCAAAGAGAGGTAAGGATAATAATAAGAGAATGAGGTGGGGAGTGGTAAAGGACAAAATAAGGTGCAAGAACAAGAGGAAGAGGAGGAGGACTAAGAGAAAAAAGAGCAGGAGAAAGAGAAGGCGAATTAAGGAAGAAGAGGAGGAGGAGAATTAGCAAGAGGAGGAAGGACAGGAGGAAGAGGAGACAGAGCTG
>NC_134807.1:40900137-40902637 GCF_046742065.1 Oratosquilla oratoria | reverse complement strand
TAGGTTTCTTTTTAAACTCGGTGAAGCATATAATTTCTACCAGATGGAGTGAAAATGGCCTCATGAAATAGCGGAAGCTATTCTCCCTTCATAGTGCCAGGTTGAATTCTCGGGCAATCATTGCACTGTTTTCTTTTTTCAAAATGGAGATATCTATTGAAAGCTATTCGTGACTTCATCGCAATTGCATGGGCAAAATCATAGTTCGCAAATCAGTACTATTGAAAAGAAATTTACAATGATACTTTTCCACCCACTACGAGAAGATTGAGGAACAATCAATGTTTGATGTACCTCTTTCAAATATGGTGGCCGAGGGGTCTGTGAAGATGATGGGAGAGTCTCATAGCTCTTGCAAAACTGACAAATATCTTAAGAGCAAGTTCATAAATAGTAATTCACAAATTAAAAACAGTTTTCAAAAGTTTACTATGCGCTATATTAATCTGCAAATGAAGACTTGTAAACTGCAGAATTTTTTTTTTTGGTGTTTCAGCTTAATAAAACATATTGTCAGGTGCTGGATTTTTTCTTTTTCTTTTTCTTTACAGGTTGACAAAACAAAAGGCATTTTTGTGAGTTTATGAAAAAGTTCATCGTTTACCACAACATGTTTTCAAACCTAAAAAAGACAACCCTATATATTTTTGGTTATTTTCTTATAACTTAATAAACTCTTGGTTTTGGTAAGAGGTCCTGCGCATATATAGGTTAGTTCTCATTTCTGTATATGTACTTCATTCATTTAATCTATCAACAATTATATTTTGCTGTTTCTTTTGGTACCTGAAATTCCAATAATTATACTATTACAAGGCTACTTCTTAATAGTAAATGACAATAGGAAAAATTAGATGCAGAGTGATGAAAGTCCAATTTTATAGTATTACATTAACAGTCATACAATATTCTGGTAATTGTCATTGTTTTATCCGAAGGGAGCGGTGGGGGGAGGGAGGCGGCATGTGCCGCGAAACACGATGTATTTTAAAGTGGAGCGTTGGATGAACGTTATGTTTTTTGTTTTGTTTTTCATTTTCTTCAAAATTTACTCTTTTTTATTTTTGCTTTTTAAAAAAAATTGCCCTGTCGTGTGAGATGTTTTAATTACTTGAAACTTTGTGTGGATAGACACTTACATGATTGGGAATTTGTGTATGTCTTTGATAGGTTCATGAAGGGGTGGCGTAATCGGTAGCATGCTGGTCTCGCATTCGCTTAGTTCTGGGTTTGAATCTAGTACTCCTTTCCCATTCCCAGTAATAAATGTTCCCGGCCCCTTTAGTCCAAACGAATAGCATCTACTCATCTCCTAGCGTAGGATCCTCACCTTTTGACAATTTCATTTTTCTATGTAGAATCAAGGTCTGGAAAGAAAATAAGAGTGGTAATGTAAGCTTGGTGTGCGAGGCAGAAAATGAATTTACTTATACGCATGTAATAAAATATCTATTAACAAATGTTTACATATTCCTAATGAAGACATCATTTGAAATATCATTACTAATTTGTTTGATAATGACAAACGCATTGATTATGCTGGCGTTTTTAAACATTTGTTCTTATATTTAGACCCATCGCAGACGATTTGATTCAATTTGGGATACTTTTGTGCTGATGACGCGGTTCCCTAATTTTGTTCTGACTAAAGCAATCAATTTCGTTCAATTTAGAATGACCCTTGTACGAAAGAGGCTATGATTGATTATTTGCAACTAATATATGATTTGTTTGGAACATCTGGGTCATTAATTGGATACGTTATGTATTAGCTCGAATAGTCCCTCCCATACCGGGTGTCATTTTCACTTTTAATCTGAATATAAAAAGTTATTTTATTAATCTTCGTAACACTCTCAAGGTATCAAAATAATTTTATAAAGTTAAAGATGAAATCCGTCTACCGTCTTAAAGAAAATCAATATTTTGTGCACCTTACAGCTAGAGAAGTATTTGCTGATATCTCGAAATATTATTTCTTTTGCTGAGCCCAATTGATTTTTGCTTGGGTATTCTTCAGAATAAAAAAATCCGTTCCTTTTGTGAGAAGGGGTTTCCCTCAACTGAATAAAATCTCCTGGTGATAGCTAGAATAAATTCTAAAATAACAAGACCTAGTGAACTGGTTATTTAGTTTTTACAGAGTGGCACAAAAAAAAAAAAAGGGAACATTGAAGATACTCAGAAGGAGAGGTAAGAATGCGTGTGAAGACATGAGCTGCATGTTACCGAAAAGAGGGAGTGGGACGTCTCCGTCGCTATGCATGAATGAGATGTTCGAGCGAAGCACGCACGTTGACGTGCGCTTAGGTGCACGTGACCCTAACTGCACGAATCGTAGCTCTTGCTAATCATATAGGATATGTTTATGCTCAGAGAGAAGGTAGAGCATCACATATATCATTGGTAGAAACGTAATGATATAGATTGGGAGAGAGGTGAAATGACGTAAACATACGTAAACACTGACAGTTAAACATACACATGCACATAAATGCAA
>NC_134807.1:40892637-40895137 GCF_046742065.1 Oratosquilla oratoria | reverse complement strand
ATAAGCGAAGAAGTCAGTGATTAGATGAATAAATAAATGAGTTAGTGTTTTTGTAAGCTAATGAGTAAGAAAGTGGATGAACTTTTAAATGAGAAGAGGCAAAGAAGAAATGAGGAAGAAAAGGGGCTAGGCATTCTTACAATGAAAGACTACATTATATTTGTAAGGTTCTTTGTCTGTGAGTGTTTTCATATCAAATATGATTCTCCAAACTAATATTCCTCTCCCACAGATTGCAAAATCCTCGTCTGCCAGAGTTTAACGTTTCCTTTCTTTTCTTTGAATTTCCAGGTGAGTTAGTGAGCGACATGTAAAGATGGGTTCGTAATGAGAATCTTCACCTGAAGAGCTTAGTCTTTGAGAAGATAGAATTCCCTTATGAGGAGTTGCTTTTCAGGTAAGGTCAAATCACTTAAGATTTCTGACATGTCGCTTCCATCCTTGAGTCTCTTCGATAAGTAGAATTGGTTGGAGTTAAATGGAATCTTTCACATGCACCTTCTTCGATCAGGAGACATAGTTTAATATATACATATTTAATACTAAAAAAGTCTACATACCTAGGGCAGTCTTACTGCCGATTATATACAGTATGTTACACTTTGGTTAGAATAGAATTTGTGGAATTCGTCTCCAAAAGAATCAGTTAAAGAGACCCTTTGCACACACGAAGAATCTACAGGTTATATTGGCATCACAACTCCTTAGTCTACTTTGGCACAAGAGAATGGTGTCTGCAAGTTACATAAGCATCACAACTCTACACTTTCTTAGACACCACTTCCTAACAGCCTCATTCATATAACTTCTAAAATATTACCTCCTAAGTTTTACAGCTAGATAGTCATAACATAAATTCAAGACTGCTTCTACGACACTACTTTCGAGATAAACGCAAAATTCATATTATTCTGTCACATCGAACAATCTTGCTGAAAAATATGACTTACGGAGGAGTTTTTGTACCAAATGCTTTTCATGTTACCAATTTACGTAGGAACACTTCAGCATAGTCACTTACACCAAATCGTTTGTATAGTACTACCTTGCAGAAAACACCATGTACAGACAGGTACAATTTGCAAAACATCTTGTGCATCAATACAGTACTATGAAATCACTTACATAAGATCCTTTGTAAATAATACAATTTTTTTTATAATGTGATATGTAAAGATTTCTTGCATCACGCCCTTTTCCAGCTTTCCAGAGACCATTTGGTGGCGTGTTGGACTTGCATTTTAGTCACGAGTTCGAGTCCCACGCTTCTTTCTGATTCCCAGCAGTGGCCGTTACCTACCTTTATGGTCAAAGTAACGGCTTTGGTCGCAACTATGCACCTCCTGGGCGTAGGTTATTCACCTTTGCTGTGAGAGTTTCTTGGCAGATGCTACAGGCACAAAATCACTATGTAATCAAAATAACGCTAATAAGAGACTAAACAACTCAGTTTTGATTAGCTCCTTCGGAGTTGTAATGATGCTTCTTTCTTTTTTCAAACTCGAACGATATTATTTATTTTATCTTCTCTTTATAGAATTTCCACGAAAAGCATTTGCAAAGAACTCGAGCTTCTCGTTGTTATTCATGAGAGACATTGGGCAAAAAGTTGTCTTAATCGTAATTCAAAATATGTTGAAAAGTGCTCGAGCAGAAAAGAAACAATTCTGCTCTGACTTCTGCGCATATATTTTCCTCTGCACCTGGAGACGTGGGTCTGATTTCACTTCCATTCCAACGGCGAATGCAAAAATGCATTTGCTGTTGTTGTCTGTGCCTCCTTCCGCCGTGGTCTAGATCCTGCCACGTCACCAAATTCAGGAAAGTGTTTGAGGAGTAGTTTACTTTTAGGAAATGATAAGCCTTATGTGTTTACTTTGACTCTTCCAAAAAGCGTTTAATAGAACAGAAGGGTTGATAACTCAAATAAAAAGGGCTACAGATCGGAAGAATTTGAAGAAAAAAAACAGAAGAAATTTTGAAGAATATTATAATATTAGTTTACAAATGTCTCACAACAACGTGGCCTGGAGTCTCCACAGACAAGTGAATAGGTGAGAGAAATTGGCATTTTTTTCTCGTACTGGTACCTCAAGTGGGTATGGCATTATTATTGTGATACCAATTAAACCAAAGCGAGCTTCTAATGACAACATGGAAACTAGTTCTCATCAGATGATAGTTGATTCTTAGCTAAATAAATTCATCTCTCGCTGGTTGTTTCAGAATCAAGTACACTAATGACAGGGATATTCTAATACAGTGCATTTTTTAATCCGAATTGACCTTGTGAAAAAAATAAAGTCGCTTATATTAATTCCATATGTTTTTCCTTTTTAAAAGCGACGTCTCAATGAGGACTAAATTCAAGACTCCACTTATTTGAAAGACGTTGAAAAAAAATTGAAAACATGACCAAACTTAATACGAACTGGTAAAAAGTACATACATACATATACCAAGGCTTTTTCCCCCTTCCAAGGGAGGTAGCCAAAAAGGG
>NC_134807.1:40882637-40885137 GCF_046742065.1 Oratosquilla oratoria | reverse complement strand
GTTGATCGCACGCTCAAAGTTTTGATATCCAATCAAGCTAACGACAAAATGACACTTCTTTTCTAAAACTACTATTTTCTATTTATCTATATAATATTTTCTTATTATCCTTTCTCATTATAACTAACCTTGATATTAAGAAATTGTGTTGATATTTTGTGCTACTATTGTTGAATTCAGTTGTAACAATATCCTAGGATATTATCAACATGAAAAACAGTAAACAGATAAATTTCAAGAATGTATTAAATTAACATACACTTTCAGTTTGCTTATCATTATTTGCATATTCGTACTTCATCCGAATAGCTTCCATAACCACTAAATCACTTTAAACTTTCTTTATGGTCTATATTAATTATTTTTTTCTTGAATGATGTGGAGTCACACGCAAATTAAATCCAATAGATATCCACTATTCCAGGCAAATAAAACTAATTGTTTCAAAACATGTCAATTAAAAATATATCATTAAAAGATCAGACTTTAAAAGGACAGAATACATTACAATAAAAAACAGTGATGTAGAGTTAGGATTAAAGTAGAATTAAAGAAATATGAAAAGTTGGATACGTTACTATAAAAAACAGTGGTGTCGGAGGATGTGTCATAAAATTAAAGAAATATGAAAAGTATGATGTCAGAATGTATTAACATAAAGAGACACTTGTGTAGACTGAGGAATGACAATTTTAGATAAAGAAAAGAGGGCAGAATACATTAAGATAAAAAGACAGTGAGCGTGGAATGACGAAATTAAGGAAACGTGAAAGACAAGAAGGGAAAAGCTGAAGGACTTGCAAAAATGATTATATGAAACGCAAGTGGAGCAGAAGGGCGATAACACCCCAAGTTGTAGGTCCACAAGAAATTCCAGGGAAAAAAGGAAGACGAACAAGAGATGTGGGAAGGAGAAACGAAATGGAACTGAGGTGGACGGCATTTTGAAAGAAAACATGATTGGTCTTGATTCGATCCTCATAAAAAGCTTTTCTGCCAGCCACACGGCGCATGTAAACTGAATCATGTTAGACTGACAGTATCACAGGTCCGCTTTATGGGAACAAAGATATGTAAATTCCGTAAATCTGGATGACACTGAAATAAGTATGAAAGTCGAAATGGTACAGAAAACTATACTTAGAAGAAGAATATGCAGTGCGCCGGTGGCATCATCGAAAACGTGCTGATCTCGCATGCGCTTAGATGTGTGTTCGAGTCGCAAACTTCTCTCCTATTCCTACCAATGACTATTAACTGCCCCAGCAACCCCCCAAAGTGCATGATAGTGCAAAGGTGACAGCTTTAGTTGCAGCTAAGCGCCACCTGCCTTAAACTCCTCACTTTAAACCAGGACAAAAGGACATAAGCCGTAACTAAACGAAGATTGTACGTAAGAAGGGTACAAGAGGAAGGACGTAAGAACAAAAATGAAAACCGTAAATAAGTTAAAATGATAAAAATAGATCTTAAGTTAGAATAACCACAAAATTTGTAGTTGAGTTAGGAAAAAAATGTACACCCAACATAGGACGAAACGAAACTGAAGCCACCTTAGACATAAATAGAAACAAAGAAATAAACCGTACATAAAAACAAAACATGAAACCCTTTCCAAGTCGGGATGAAAATGAAAAAGACAGTCAAGGGGTGGCAAATTTTCCAGAGTAAGGGCGAGGAATTTTGAAACGCGAAAGAGTAGGAGGAGGAGGAGGAGGAAGACGACGAGGAGGAAGAGGAGGAGGAGGAGGAGGAGGGGGGAAAGAAGGAGGAGAGAAGCTTGTCCATGCAAATAAGCCTAGTCCCCCAACTCATCCCAAAGAGAAGAGTCTGGTGTCGTGGACGTTACGGCCCCATCCTTCCCCTGTCGTCCTCAGACATCGCAAGAGTCCGCCAGACTGTGACGCGCTCCCCGCCCCCCGGTCCTCTTTCATTCTTTGGAGAAGCTCATCCACCAGGTTCCTCTTCTTCCCTCTACCTCTTCCCCTTGTTCTCCCCTTTTATGTACATTCAGTCTCATTTTTCTCAAACGCTAAACCTACTCCCCTCTTCTCTCTCTCTCTCTCTCTCTCTCTCTCTCTCTCTCTCTCTCTCTCTCTCTCTCTCTCTCTCTCTCTCTCTCTCTCTCTCTCTCTCTCTCTCTCTCTCTCTCTCTCTCTCTCTCTCTCTCTTCTCTCTCTCTCGTCTCTCTCTCTCCTCTCTCTCTTCTCTGTCTCTCTCTCACACTCTTCCCGTTATCTCTTTTTCTGTATTTATTTTCATTCTCTCAAAGCCCTTCTTCCTATATATCTTCCTCCCCTCTTTTATTTTTTGTCTCAACATCTCCGTTCCCCCCCATACTCTGTTTTACAGAAACATTCATTTATACCCACCTACTCTTCTTCCCCTTTCCATCCTCTTCCCTATATATAATTATGCATTTTTACAATAATTCACTTCTCCCCAACTATCCTTCCCTTCTCCCTTTCTCGCCTTCTCCTCATTTATTCTTCTAATTTAT
>NC_134807.1:40867637-40875137 GCF_046742065.1 Oratosquilla oratoria | reverse complement strand
GACAGACAGACAGACAGGTAGACGGACGGACAGACAGACAGACAGACAGACAGACAGACAGACGGACGGACGGACAGACAGACAGACAGACAGACAGACAGACAGACAGACAGACAGACAGACAGACAGACAGACAGACAGACAGACAGACAGACAGACAGACAGACATTATGAGAGATTGAAAAAGAGAAAGAGGGAAGAAGGAATGGAGTAAGAGAGAGTTGGAGAGAAGGAATGAGAGAGTGAAGAAAGGAGGAATGAAGAAAGAAGGGAAAGGTAGAAAGTAGAGGGGGAAGAAGAGGAAATTGAAAAAAGAGAGCGAGAATGAGAGAAGTAAACAAAGGAATAATTGTTGAGAGTGAGGAGCGTGTGAGAGTGTGAATGAGTAAAAAAGTGAGAATGTGTGAGACAGGGCATGAGATAGTGTGAAAACAATAAGTAAACGTAAAAGTGTACAAAAAAGGAGAACGATAATAAAGAATGAAATGAGTAATATAGTGAGTGTGGAAAATGAATTTAAGTATGACAGTGAGATTGTGTCACATTTCCCACCGTCAACCAGGATCAATGTTATTGCTTTCTGGTTAATTCCCACACACTCTCCCCACCCCCTGTGCCACACGTAACACAACGAAATTGTACAGGTCAGGCATACGTGACGTCATCAGGGCCAATTAAAACGCCTATTTGCTAACTGCTGATTGCGTCATCGGTTTAAAAAACATCAATCAAAATTTGACTGGTCTTCAATAGCTATGCATAAGAATTGGCTGTGTGACTCTTTAATGGATACAGGAAACCTCCGGTACTGAATAGAATTGTCAGGTGATAGAAAAAAAAACAATAATAGCTCGTTTTCTTTTATTTTCATGTTCTTTTTCTTTTCTTTTCTCTTCCTCTTTTTTTTTCTTTTAGTTTTCTTTCTTTCTCATGATATTTTTGTCCGACCTCTTCCTCTTTACTTTCGTTTTTTTTTCTTATATATACAACTTTTCCCTTCCAATTTTTCTGTGGATGTAAAAGCAACATTCCTTTGCATCACGAAGTGCAGCAGAGGGTCAATTCAAGTCAGCAAGGCTTCTGCAGACTTCAGCGAACACAGTCAATGCTTGGTCAACATGACCAGCAAAGAAGATCATCTCATATGCCAAGCTATAGTGCAACTCCCTATTTCTGGCTGTACAACTTCATGAGGAAAGAATCCAAAATATTTTTCGCAAGCTATTCAGTGCTTTTTACATCATGAAGAAATTTTTCATTAATGAGGTTCCTAACAATCCAGTATACATTCAAATTGTGTTTATTAGTTTTATAGTGCAATATCCTACCGGCATCGTGCTCTATTTGGTAAACGTGAAAGATTTAATATGGTTAATGGTTACTTAGGAAAAGCAAATTAATGACTTATTACAGATTATTTACAATTATGATAAAATCAAATACAATCTTAAGCATTGCACAACGCAAACATGTTTCAGAATAATTTCTTCACTAAAAAGGACCTGATTTAATTTCAAAAGGGTTATAGGAGCTTCTATTTACCCAGGCATTTCAATGACACAGAACGCAGGTTTTAGTCGCATCTAGTTGCTTACACACATAAGCCAAACGAAAAATGTGGATGTATTATAAAAGTGGACAGTAGGAAGATAAAATACTACGTATGCAAGAAAATATTTCACGTTCTAACACACACACACACACACACACACACACACACACACACACACACACACACACACACACACACACACACACACACACACACACACACACACACACACACACACACACACACACACACACACACACACACACACACACACACACACACACACACACACACACGCGGACTCTCAGCACGGTGGTACCGGGGGTTCTGGGTTCGAATCCTGCCCAGGGCTGACATTGATTCAGTATCGCTGCGCCTCGAGTCGTTACTCCAACTCTCGTGGGCGGGGAGTTGGGTGTGTGTGTGAGTGTAAGGTCATAGCATTACCCATAGATCGGTCATACGAGCTCTGAGCTCTCTTCCGGGAGAGAAATAGCTGTCGATCACGAGTCCAACGCGTGATCCAAAGACCAAGGTGGATACGCACACACACACACGACTCTGTGGCGCAGTTATTAGAATTTCCGGCCACCACTACGGCGGTCCGGGTTTGATTCCCGCCAAAGGATGAAATAATTTCTGTATTTCTGCGCTGCGAGTCGTTATTTCAATTCTCGTGGGCGGGAAGTGGGATGTGTGTTTACGTGTAAGGTAGGGAAATAGTCTTATCATCTCTATATTCAATGTAACTGTCTCTCTCTTCGATACTAGTGTGCGCACGCGTGTATACACTCACATTCTTCGAGATGGTATTTTCGACGACGGCGAAGCGTCTCCCTAGAGACTTCCATTATTCGGTGAATAAGCTCACCGACCTTTCTTGACAACGCTCTTATGACAACAATAGATTCTCGGCGTCTCTGGTCAAGAGGTCTACTAGACAATAGGCCCAGCTGCATCTCGGGTCAACACCTGTATGTTATCGGCCGACATCTCAGCCTCTTCTTACCCAAGGTGATGTTGGAATACGGGGGTGACGGGGTTGCAGTGGGGCGAGAGAAGATGGAAGGATACACTGCTGGAAACAGGGGAAACAATTAGCAAATGTTTATGTGAAGTGGGTTAGAAAATATGTAACCAAGATGTGTAGAAATATAAAATGGAATAAGGAACATGAAAATTGAGATTCCTGCGCAGCCTAGATGCGGTGTATTCAGAGTGGTATGGTCGTTGACTGGTAGATGTCACGACGATCTTTGGCGCGTAGAGATGATCAGGTGGAACGTGATGCTGTGTAGAGAAAGGGGAAATGGTTCGACTCGTGCAGTAGTGGATAAGGGTAGTCTTTGTGTTGTTATTGTGGAGGTGGCGGCTGTCATGGTGGTGGAGAAATGCCTCCAATTGAGGTTTCCTTGTAATGTTGGAGAATGCGTCTCTATGTTGACGTGGTGGAGCGGTGGGTGTCGTGGTGGCGGATAAATGCCTCTGATGGATATTTCTCGTAGGGGTTGAAGAATCCGTCTATGTTGACGTGGTGGAGAATGCAGCTAAGAGGGATCGGCGGAGAGCTAGGGCTTCGTATCGTAGTTGCTTGAGGTGGGCGAAACAGCGAAGAGCGTCGGTGCTTTTAGCTCGTGAGTGGAATGCTGGAAGATGCTTCGAAGCAGTTAGTGTTGCACTGTTGCTTTGATGTCCACGTTTATATTGTCTACACCTCTAACCACACCCCCACTTCGAAGCTCTCACCTAAATTCTCTGTACCCTATCGTGTCATCGGACATGAGTCAATGAACAAAGTTAAAACACTCAGTTTGCACAATCTTACTGAGAACGTCTTGCAAACATAGAATCACACTATTCCTGCAATAGAGGACCATCAATAATCCTCTCAACTAAAACTTCCAGTTCCCCTTCCCCGCTATAATCTTATAAATCGAGCAACATCATCTTCATAGAATGTATATTCTTGCCTAGGTGAATGGAAACAATATCTACTTTCCGCATATCATTGTTCATACCATTAAGCCTATTTCCTTATATTCATGAATTTTTACAGTTACCACCATTCTTACACCATTTTATGAATATGTCTTCATACCCAGGTCCTGTAATCAGGCCTGGCTTGCCCTGTGTTTTGTTTTCTTTCTATCTCCGTGGCACCAATATCTCTGGAAAGTTAGCTCGGAAAAGGACCTAGGAGTAATCATTAGCAAAGATATGTCACCAGACAAGCATATAAACAAAATAGTCGGAGAAACCTACAATTTACTGAAAAAATAAGGTTGCTGTTCGTATTTGCAAAAAACGGGACGGGGGATGGGATTAGGAGTCCTACTGTAGCCCCAAAGGGGACATTCTTAAAATAAAGTAAAGGCATAAGAGGGTCTGAGAGTTTTCCAACCAGTACCCTAAGGTTTAGGTCTTTTAATGTGTGTGGATGTGGTACAAATGAAGGTAAAAGGAAAGAGATAGGCAGTATGTTTGCGAGAAGAATTACGAATGTTCTGGCTATGAGTGAAACTAAAATGAACGGGAATGGGGAGTGTGAGTTTTGGAGTGTACCTGGTAGGTACTCAGGAGTGAAGAGGGGACGAGGGAGAGAAGGGGTGGCTATACTAGTAAGTGAAGAGATAAGTTAGCGTGTAGTGGAGCGGAAGGAGGTTTCATCAAGGCTGATGTGGATGAAGGTGAAGTTGGGAAGGAAGATGTGGGTTTTTGTAAGTGCGTATGGGCCTGGTAGTGAGAAGAGCGTAGAGGAAAGGGAGGCTTTTTGGGTAGATATAAATGAGTGCATATAGGGATTAGGGAGAAATGTCAATGTACTTGTATTGGGAGACCTTAATGCTAGGGTAGGAAACGAACCAATAGACGGAGTGATCGGGAAGTATGGAGTTCTAGGAAAAATTCGTAGTGGAGATTTAATGGTTGAGGTGTGTTTTGAAAGAGAGTTGATGATAGCAAATACAGTGATTAGGAAGAAAGTCAAGCATAAGTACACATGGGAGAGGGTGGTGGATGGAAGGGTTGCAGGTAGAGCGTTAATGGACTATATAGTGGTGACCAGGAGTATGGTAGGAAGAGATAAGGGGGAATATCAGATCATTTTCTGGTGGAAGGTAAATTGAGAATGGAGAATAGGTGGAGAAAGAGGAAAAGGAAAGAAGGTAGGGAGGTACTAAGAGTGAACTTCTTCAATGAGAAAGAAAAGAACAAGGAGTATAAGAAGAAGCTAAGAGAGGAGTGGGAGGGAGTGAAGGATAGAATAGAACTAGTAGTGGAGGAGGAATAGGGATGGTTCAAGGAGGAAGTCATAAGGTATGCAAAGATGGTGTGTGGAACAAGGAGGGCGGGAGGAAATAGAAGGAAGGGTAGTGAGTGGTGGAATGAGGAAAGAAAAAAGGGTGTAGGAGAGAAGAAACAGGCATTCATAGATTGGCTACAAATTAGGACGAGGGTATCGTATGAGAGGTACAAAGTAAAGAGAAGGGAAGTTAAGCATAAGATAAAGGTAGTAAAGAGGAGAGCAGGAGTAAAATGGGGTAAGAGTATGGCAGACAATTTTAAAAGTAATAAAAAGATGTTTTGGAATGAAATT
Organism: Oratosquilla oratoria; assembly: GCF_046742065.1. NCBI lineage: Eukaryota > Metazoa > Arthropoda > Malacostraca > Stomatopoda > Squillidae > Oratosquilla > Oratosquilla oratoria. Next base: position 40,869,990 of record NC_134807.1, on the reverse strand, counting down.
AATAGAGGAAAAGGAGGCGAATCAAGTAGAGAATAAAAGTTAAAAGGTGCAGATGGAGAGATGATAATGGAAGAGAAGGCAATGAGAGGAAGGAGGCCAGAGTATTTTAGGGAGTTGCTAAATGTGAAGGAGGATAGGGAGGAAAAGGTAGTTGCAGTGGGAAGCGCTAAGAAAATGAGAGTGATGAGTGAGGAAAATGGAGAAGAAATAGGGAAAGATGAAGTGAAAGCAGCTGTTAAGATGATGAGAGCAGGTATGGCACCTGGGCTGGATGGATGCCATGCAGAATGTCTAAAGAAAGTAGGAACAGTTAAGGTGGACTGGCTGGTGAGGCTATTTAATGTATGTGTAAGAGAGGGTAGAGTGCCGGAGGACTGGAGGAGTGCCTGTATAGTTCCGCTTTACAAGGGGACAAGTGTGAGTGTACTAGTGTCAGAGGGATCAGCGTGTTGAGTGTAGTTGGAAAGGCTTATGGGAGGGTCTTGATTGAGAGAATTAGGAGAGGAACAGAGGGAGTAATTGGTGAGGAACAGTGGTTTTAGGACAGGTAGGGGTTGTGTAGATCAGATCTTTGTGGTAAGACAGATATGTGAGAAAGCTATAGGAAAAAGTAAGGATGTTTTTTTTTTTATGGATCTGGAAAAGGATTATGACAAGGTAGACAGGAAGTCACTGTGGGAGGTACTGCAGATATATGTGATAGGAGGAAAGTTGTTGAGGGCGGTCAATTTTTACGAGAGTAGTAGAGCTTGTGATAGGATTAGAAATGGAGAGAGTGAATGATTTTAGGTAAAGGTGGGACTTTGTCAGGGATGAGTTATGTCACCCTAGCTGTTCAATCTATACATGGATAGGGTGGTGCGAGAGGTGAATACAAGGGTAGTGGGTCAGGGATTGAAAATGGTTAAAGAAAATGGAGAAAAGTGGGAGGTAGGCCAGCTATTGCTTGGTGACGACACTGCGCTTGTAGCAGGATCGGAGGAGGGATTGAGGAAGTTAGTGACAGAGTTTGAGAAGGTGTGTGAAAGAAGGAAGCTGAAGATAAATGTGGGCAAAAGTAAGGTGATGAGATGTACAAGGGGAGAGAATGACAGCAGGCTGGAAGTGAGCATTAAGGGTGAGAGACTGGAGGAAGTGAATAATTTTATATACTTGGGTGTGAATGTGGTAGGAAAGGGAGGAGTGGGGGTGGGGTGGAATGTAGATTGAGAGAAGCGAGTAAAGCCTTGGTGAATTAAAAAGTGTAATGAGAAATAGACATTTGGGAATGAATGCTAAGAGGATGTTATATGAAGGGGTGATTGTACAAACAGCATTGTACGGGGCAGAAACGTGGAACATAAGAGAGGAAGAGAGTAGAAGTTTGAATGTGTTTGAGATGAAATGTCTGAGAAGTATGATGGGGGTGAGAAATGAGGTGAGGAGAAGAACAGGGGTGGGAAGAGAGATGGGAGATAAGGGTGATGAAAGAATATTAGGATGGTTTGGACACATGGAAAGAATGAGTGAAGAAAGATTAGTAAAAGAGGTGTGGAAGGCAGAGGTGGAACAGTGAATATGAGGGAGCGTCCTTGGATGAGATGGATGGATGTGGTGAAAGGGGTATTACAAAAGAGAAAAATGTCTGTTGAGGAAGGACGGGAAAGGACAGAAGATAGGGGTGAATGGAGAAGGGTTGTGTATGGATGATGCTGTGATGCATGAGGAGGAGTGGGTGGGGGATGGGGTTTGGTGAGGAAGTAAGTATGAGAAAGAAATTGACGCAGCCCAAAGGGATTTCTCCCCGTCTACTCCTTTTCTGCATGAGGGAACGGAGAGGGGGATTGCCGAATTTATGAAGCGGCCTTGTTGTGGATGTGCTATGTCTTGCGACACTGATTCTTACCCAGGGCTGTGGACATCATGCAGGGATGACCCGTCATCCACGAGGTGCCAAGATGAGAGGGAGGGAGGAGAGTGGAGGGGAGTGGAATATGTAGGGAATGGTATGGGTGGGAGTGGTTTCTATGCCTTTTTCTTTTTGGCTACCCCCCGTGTAAGGTATATGTATGTATGTATGTATGTATGTATGTATGTATGTATGTATGTATGTATGTATGTATGTATGTATGTATGTATGTATGTATGTATGTATGTATGTATGTATGTATGTATGTATGTATATATGTATGTATGTACTTGCAGCCCAGAATTTATTGATGAGGAACTTGAGCATATTGTTAAAGTTGGTCTTGGATTAAAATACCCTAAAAAAAAAAAAAAAAATAGATCACGCACTCGCTGCAGCGAAAAAGGCTTTTTATGGTGTTCAATCATCCCCTCTTTTGATATTATGAACCTTATGATTTTGCCA
>NC_134807.1:40857637-40860137 GCF_046742065.1 Oratosquilla oratoria | reverse complement strand
TAATTCTTGGGTAAAGCAAGTAATCTAAGTAATTACCCGGTTTCGTGACAGCAGCTGTGGGTCGGGCGAAAGCGCAGGACAAGGGTTCCAGGGAAGGGAGCCTGAGAGGATGGGCGAAAAAAAATATATATATATTAGGATCTCGAGGTACATAAAAGCACTCTGTCACAATATCTTCATCAGGTGTTGTCCAAATTAATTTTGTCTTTTTTATAATCCTGGACTATGCTATTTTTATCTAAGACAAACTCGGAGTACAGAAACATAGTTTCCTCCTGATTCTGTTTATCGTCTGTCATAACAAAATCTTTAAGGCAGTGGTTAACCCGGGGTAACGGTACCACCAAGGGGTATGAAACCTTAAACCTAGGGGCTACGAGACATGATAGCCAGTACAATGGCACTATATATTCACCATGAGTATGCATAATGTACATTTATTGTATCCTACTAATTGACATTTTTAATTTGAAATAAAAATCCTTTGCTCAGTAATTGAATATATCAATTTCTAAGGAAAATTTGTATCACTAATCCTTTTCAAATCTTTCCGATGTATTTATATTGAATGGGGGTATTTTTTTCTGAGATAATCAAGGAGTTGTGTTAGAAAAAAGAATGTGATGATGACTATTCCTACATGTTGATGAATCAGGACAAAAAAGATATAATGCACGCAGAATATCCTCTTTATCAAATAGCTAATTGAGATTAATCAAGTCTCTGCATGGGTATTCATTTACTCAGGCAGTCAGAAATTATTAACAAATTCTGTGAGTGGCAATCTTGGATTCGATGTAATAGATTTTTTGTCTGCTGTGAGTAGAACAGGAGCTTCTAAATATATAATGAATATTTTTTTCAATCTGTCTCAAACGATTACCTATGCATATATAATATTTATGAATATATATTTATACATATGCATATGCACATACATATGGACAGAATTTTGGTCAATTGGTGGAATGATTTGGAAAAGGGGGCAACAAGGGATCTTTCATGGATAAAAGGTTTGGCAGCATTGGAAGCGAGTGTTAAGGATATGGTTCTGGCTTGGCTGAGGACTTTATCCAGGAACCAAGAAGGGCAAACAACTTTAATTATTTTGAACCTGATGGAATTTAATTCATGATGTAAAAATTGAAGGTTACCGAGTCTAGATGCTCGGAAAAAATTCCCGAAATTACATTTTATCTGGATGTTGAATGAAAAATAAAGATAACTTAACCAATTAACTCCCAATATCAATTTCAAGGTTGAGTGGGAGGAAGAAGATAAGATTCCTTGTTTAGATATATTAATTATAAGGAATAGGAATAGAATTGCTCTCATGATTTAGATAAAAAAAAAAACACCCATTAAAGCAGTTATCTAACTTTTTCAGTCAACATACAAATAACGTCAAAAGAAGTGTAGCTTTGGAACTTTTTATCTAAGCACATAAAATTTGTGGGCCCAATTTTTATATCATGATTTATATTCCATCAGGTCCCAAGTAATTAAAGTAGCTTACCCTTCTTGATTCCTGGATAAATCACTCAGCCAAGCCAGAATCAATTTTCTAACAACTCCTCTAATACTGGCATATATTTTGTCCATGAAAGTTCCCAAAGATTATCAATTGACTAAATTTCTTCCCAAAGAAAAAATACATTTATTTTACAATTACCCGAATGTCATCAATAATTTTTTTTTAACTTTTATCAGAGGTTGAAATAAAGAACCTAATCCAAAAAGTTACCTTATATGTAAGGATTGTAATTTAGTTTACGTTGGATAGGCACGGAGAGATTTGGGGTCAAGGCTGAATGAGCAAACGTTGAATCAGGTAGGGCAAGAAAGTTCGGCAGTGTTCCAGCACGTGAATCAGTTTAAACACCGTCACGACTGGGACAAAGCTGATCTAATATATATATCTGGTTGTGGATTCAGGAGGAAAATGGTTGAATCCACACTAATAGAATATTTTCCTAATGTGAATATTTCAAAGATGCAGTGGTCTTCAGACTTAATATCCGGACTTATGATGAGAGATATCATTTAAAGGCATCTTCCAATTGACCCCACACCACATGACCATCAGTTCAATAACTGAGTAAGGGTAGGGTGTCTACACTCCTTTCCCGATTCTTCTTTTTTAAGAGAGTGCTATATATATAGTACCCTCTCCCTTCTCTGTATTACTGAAGAGGAATGCAGCTAGCATTCATAACATGTAGAATCACAGTTTCCGGACTTTTCTTCTGCTCCGACTGTGGAATTAATTTTGATTTACATATATGCTACATTTTTCATCAGTGTAAGAGACCGATAGATTGAGGTAGACATTTAGTTAGATAGAGGGGTAGGTGGAAAGGAATTAAATTATATTACCTAGATGTATTGAAACAATGGCCGAGAGGAAGTTGCAGAGTTGCATATTCTCCCTTACCGTCCAATATTTGTAAACATAAGTTAGGGTATTGATAGAGGTGCTGATGTGACGAAATGTAAACAC
>NC_134807.1:40850137-40855137 GCF_046742065.1 Oratosquilla oratoria | reverse complement strand
ATATATAACCATAATATTCGTATAATATATATATATTGCGTACGACACACTATAAAACAAAATATAATATATATTGTATATAATATATTGTATAATGTACATTGTATATTATCTATTCCATATATAGTGTATATAGCACTCGGTACAGTATATTGTATGTTGTGTATCGTATATTGTATACTGCATATTGTATATTGAACATTGTATATTGCATATTGTATATTGCAAATTGTATATTGTATGTTTTATATTGTATATTGTTTATTGTATATTGTATATTGTATATTGTGTATTGTATATTGTATATTGTATATTGTATATTGTATATTGTATATTGTATATTGTATATTGTATATTGTATATTGTATATTGTATATTGTATATTGTATATTGTATATTGTATATTGTATATTGTATTGTATAGTGTATTTAGGGATGAAATGGGTGGGAGTGATTTTATGCCTTTCCCTTTTTGGCTACCTCCCTTGAAAGGGGGAAAAAGCCTTGGTATATGTATGTATGTATATTGTATATCATATATTGTATATTGTATGTTGTATGTTGTATGTTGTATGTTCTATTTTGCATATTGTATGTTGTATGTTGTATGTTCTATTTTGCATATTGTATATTGTATATTGTATATCATATATTATATATTATATATTGTATATTGTATATTGTATATTGTATATTGTATATTGTATTTTGCATATTGCTTATTGCATATTGCATATTGCATATTGCATATTGCATATTACATATTGCATATTGCATATTGTATATTGTATATTGTAATATATAAGTTATATATTGTATATTGTAATATATAAGTTATATATTGTATATTGTATATGGTATATGGTATATGGTATATTATATATTGTATATTGTATGTTATAGGTTATATCTTTTATATTTTATATGTTATATTATCTATTGTATATTGTATATTGTATTTTATATTATGTTTTTCGTATTTTGTATTATGTATTTTGTATACTGTATATTGTATATTGTATATTGTACATTGCATATTACATATTGTATATTGTATATTCCATATTCTATATTTTATATTCTATAATCTATATTCTACATTCTATTTTCTGTATATTCTGTATTCTGTATTCTGTATTCTGTATCTGTATTCCATATTCTATATTCTATATTCTATATTCTATATTCTATATTCTATATTCTATATTCTATATTCTATATTCTATATTCTATATTCTATGTTCTATGTTCTGTGTTCTATGATCTACGTTCTACGTTCTACGTTCTACGTTCTACGTTCTACATTCTATATTCTATATTCTACAGTATATTCTATATTCTATATTCTATATTCTATATTCTATATTCTATATTCTATATTCTATATTCTATATTCTATATTCTATATTCTATATTCTATATTCTACATTCTACGTTCTACGTTCTACGTTCTACGTTCTACGTTCTACGTTCTACTTCCTACGTTCTACGTTCTACGTTCTACGTTCTACGTTCTACATTGTACATTCTACATTCTATATTCTACGTTCTACTTTCTACGTTCTACGTTCTACATTCTACATTTTACATTCTACATTCTACATTCTACATTCTACATTCTATATTCTATATTCTATATTCTATATTCTATATTCTATATCCTATATCCTATATTCTATATCCTATATTCTATATTCTATATTCTATATTCTATATTCTACATTCTACATTCTATATTCTATATTCTATATTCTTTATTCTATATTCTATATTCTATATTCTATATTCTATATTCTATATTCTATATTCTATATTCTATATTCTATATTCTATATTCTATATTCTATATTCTATATTCTATATTCTATATTCTATATTCTATATTCTATATTCTATATTCTATATTCTATATTCTATATTCTATATTCTATATCCTATATTCTATATCCTATATTCTATATCCTATTCTTATATCCTATATCCTATATTTTTTGTTCTATATTCTACATTCTCTGTTCTATATTCTGTATTCTATTCTGCTACTTATAGTTTCTTGTTTTTGTATAATAGAACATATATTTATTCTTAACCATTCTGATTTTCTGCCACATTTTCCACACCCTTTCCAAAATGTAACTACTGTAAGGTTTTTTTTCCTCTAATGCTCTCATATCTCCACCCACAGTTACATTACGCATCTAAAACTTATCCATGCTTGCTTCATTAATTAACTCCATCTCATCTCCCTGCACATTTGTACACATCTATTAACGCGATAGATTAACTATATGATTTTTCTAGTGGCTTAGAGGTACGTAAACGACAATTTTATATTTCGGTTGGGTTATTCTGACTTCATTTTACTTTTTTTTTTTATAGATAACTTCCTCTATATACATCATTGGGTAATTGTGTTTGAAATGAACCCCAACCATGAACAAATATTCACTTTTCATACCAGCTAAGCAACACCTACCCTTTACTGTAAACATCTTTTCCTTTGTAACTTCTACATCTAAAATGTTGTACTACAGGATAAGACAATTAAGGAAACCAAATTGAATGGTTGACCTTACAGTGGTATTCTCCTGTAAAAATTATAACAACACTTGTGGACGCACGAGTCTTAGGACGAAGAATAGCTAATAAATATAAAAGATAAAGAACTGAACAGAGAATGATTTTCAGCAAGACTTATTGACAAAAAGAACAGTGTTCTGCGGGAATAAATGATGAACTGGGAGAGAAATGTTAACCTGAACAGAGGGCTACTGGAACTTTTGGACAAGGACAAAGGCTTTGTGACAAGGGACAGGTCGGTGGAAAACAGGAACGTTTAAACAAAGTGATAGGACAAAGGGGGCAATAATTGAGGGTATGCTCGCCCACCTGTCATGATGGATGGAGTCACGACTGGGATTCCTCGAATCTCACATGATGGAGTAATCGGAAGCGTAGTGGTCCCGCATAAGCTTAGTTGTGGGTTCGAATCCCGCTCTTTTCTCCGATTTCTAGCACTGCCACAACAGTTCCTAAAGCACAAAGGGCAAAAGTAACGACTTCAGCCGTAGCTACCCGCAACCTGTCCTGGGGTTTTGGGAAGTATTTATCATGGAATTAAAGTGACTTGTATTGGCAATTCATGAAGAAAAACATTTCTGTAAATTACAAAGTATGTCTTCAAATGAAAAAAAACAACAACAAACATTCAAACAAGCAAATTAAGCTAGCCGATTAACAGATATTACATTATAATGTGTGAATGTCTGCTTAAGTGAATGTTAGACCTTTAAATGTTATTAAATTCCATTGCCTCAGTAGGAAGTTTGCTTCGTTCTATACTACAGGGTTAACTATTAAGATAAAATTACGTCCTGCCTTTCCTGACATTTTCTGTCCTTCTCTTTCTGACCCCAAGTTTGAGGTCATTACTTGTAGTCTAATTCACTCCGTAACTGAATGAACTTGTTTGATGTTTACCACAGCAAAATTAATATGGTGCAACATGTTATTGACATAATTTTGTTTAGAAATTAAAAGATGATTCTAATCAGAAGATGAATGTCCCTCGACACAACCAATAGTTAATATTAGTTTTACTAACTTATACATGCTTAATATTACTACCTTCTCAACGCCTTTTTTGGATGATAAAATCATGTTATTACTATATTGTAAGTGCGATGAGGATTGCCTAGTAGGAGAGACGAGAAACTTGGGACAAACCTTACTTCAATTTCACACATTAGAGTTCTCACAACAGTGTGCCACTTGGACTTCCCAAAGCTTTTCTATCCCCTTGTAGCCCTTATATCTATCTCATCTCCCCATTCTATTCTCCCTCTTCCTTTTCCCCGAACTCCCCCTTCATTCTCCGCCCTCACTCCATACAAGTCACCATTCATCTTTCCTCGGAACCACCTGCACGGTCGGAACGACGAGGGGTCTCGTTCCTCTTCCTCAATAACAACTTTAGTGGTTAACTTTCTTCACTGGAGGTCTGCCCAGTTCAACCGGAGATTTCCGGGCCAGCAATCAAACACCACCGAAGCTTGATCAATAGAATGTCCCCTTTACACTCCTTCCTTCTCCTCCCCTCCCTCTCCCACATGGTTACTTTCTACTCACTTTCATTCCCCTCCGCTACCTTGTCCTTTCCTACCAAGCTGTGCCAAGTTATCTCCTTGTACCTCCTACGTTGTCTTGCCCTCCCAGTCCTATATATGTACCTTCTCTCTACTGTTTACGAAGGATTAGAAAGGAAAAGTATACCGACAAGAGACCTTTAGGTCCATAGCTAGGTTGGATGCGGAAAAAAAGATAGATAATGATAAACAATAAATAGATAAACCATTAATAATAATGAATAAACAGATAAACAGTGAATAATAATAAATAGAGGAATACTAATAATTTATGATAAATAACAGAGATAAGCAATAAAAATAAACAGATAAATAATAATAGATAATAATAAGTAAATTCAATTGAATTAAATTAAATCAAATAAATGGCAGGCATTACAGTATTTTGCTATGGTGTTTATCAAAATGAATATTAAAACTTCCAACTGTACTACATTGGATTGACTCTGCAGGAAGTTTATTCCATTCATTACCTACTTGGTGAGTGAAGTTATTTCTACCCACTTTCAAGTTAAATCTACTTCCTGACAGCTTAAGACCATTATTTCTTTTCTGATTTGCATTCAGCGAGAAGAACTAGTCACTTTTGGTATTATCAATTTCTTTTTTAATCTTAAAGGCCTGTATCAAATCACCTCTGATTCAACGATTTTTTAGGGAAAGCAAATTCATATGTTTTAGTCAATTTTAGTATGATTTATTTGTGATATTTTGAATCAGTTTTGTGAATCACCACTGTACGTTTTCCACCATACCAGTGGCATTAATGAGATTCGGTAACCATATTCTAAATATGACGAACTAAATATTCATATAGCTCGTTAATGACATATGGATTTTAAATCAAGAGATAAC
>NC_134807.1:40837637-40840137 GCF_046742065.1 Oratosquilla oratoria | reverse complement strand
CATATTGCTTTGATGTTTATTCAATTAAATATTAACTCTGATCACTGAAACATTGGACTACCACCTATATACTGTCTGTTTGCAGTATAAATATATAAGGCTTTGGTATTAACAACCTGTTTCATATATAGTTACTCAACACTGAAAACATTCTCTGTTCTGATATATCAGCTTCGTTATAAGTAGTTTAGAATATCACAACTATCAAATCACTCTTTGATCTTTCTTTTATTTAGTTTTAGTTTTCTAACGCGTCTTGTTCCCTTTGCAATCTGTTCGAATTCTTAATTAAGTTTGGGGATCATACAAAAGCAGTAACTTCAAATATGGACAGACTAATGATCTTTACAGTTGTCTGATGAAACTGGAATTTTTCATTCAGAAGTTCGTGATATCATTGCTGAGATATATATTTTTTAATTAATTTGAAGTAGAATTACAATACTTGAGACATATGATCATTACGTATATTTTCTATATATATTCGTTTTGCTTTCCACTTTAGTTTAGAAAACCGAAATAATTTGAAGTCGTATCGAGTGCTATTTTTTCTATGTACATATTGCACTTAATAGGATCCAATTGTATCAGCCACTTTTCTGATCAACGCTATAGCTAGTTTAAGATTATTTCAATATCTGAACGATCTTAGTAAACATTTGCTATTCTACTCATCTGCCAGTAATTTGGGGTCAAACTCGATTCCCAAAACATAAGTTCCTTTCACACGTATCGACTTTCCGCCGTGCGCCATCCACGACACGACGTCGTGCTCTTAAATAATCATGGTGTCATGACCAAGACCACGTGTGAAAGCGTCCACGGACCCATGGTTATTTGAGACGTCGTGTTGTGGACGGCGCACGGCGAAAAGCCGATGCGTGTGAAAGGATGTATAGAGTTCTATGTTTAATGCAAGTGTATCTTAACAAGATATTTCTACTGTATATTTAAGAGCATAAATATGGATACTGGTGTCACACTCAGATTAAAAAAGAAAAGAAAAAACAATTGAGAAAGGTTACATTTTCAAGACAGGTCAACCGCTGAGAATAAATCTAGGACAGGTGCCTTTTACATTTACTATCTTCACATTTCTTCTCACTTATCTCTTTCCTCTCAGTTTTTTACGACAAAGAATTAATTTTCCCTTTTGTTCGTCAATTCAAAGAATTATTTCTTTTTCTCGACCTATCTCCTTTGCCTGAACTTTTCTTTTCTTTTTATGCTAATTGCTTCTTTCTCATTTATTTTTACTTAGTATTTCTAATTTCCTCTGTTTGTATGATAAGAAGAGGTAATGGCATTCAATTATTTTTACTTTCCAATTTTTTTCCTGAGTATCATTTAACACCTCAAATATGGTTTTATATTTTGTCAATTTTGCTCTCGGTCACGTCAGAGGACGATGTTATTGTATGTCCAGAAACATCTGGCTTAAAGTTTATTTGCATGTCTACAAACGTGCGTCTGTGTGTGCATGTATGTGTGCGCGTGCGTGTGTATGTGTGTTCACGTTGTGGGTTGTCTGACCTCACGCGTCTTTACCTAAATATCTATACGTCTAGTGACGAATTTTCGTCTTCTAGCTCCGCAAATTACACTTCATTATCAGGGTAGTAATTTCAGCATTAAGAACAAGAGAGAGCCTAACGATTTCCTTCGTCTCATTAGAGATCTCTATCATTACGACCCAAAATCTCTTCAGCTATTTTCATCTTCTTGACTCTTCAGATATATCTCTTTCACCTTTTCGCCACCAGCCTCACCTCAAGACCTGCCTGCGAAGGCCATCCTTGGCTCTTTGCCCAGCTTCCCTTTAACCATTTCTTTGATTTCCATTCAGATGCTCCTCCATCTTCTCCCTGAAGGTCTGCTTCTTCGTATTTTTTTTCATCACTTCCTACACTGTTTCATTAAAGCTCAACGATGTATCTTTCCATTGAGAGTTCCTTGCTTCAGGCCTTGCTTGGATTTCAAATGATTCTAGCTGTCTCCAGTTGCGGGTTTTTAATATGTATATGCAATTTTTTCTCTTGTCTTTTCATTCAGAGTTGAGGTGTCCAGTTTCTACTGAAATTTTATTCTTTGGTTGTGTTGCCTTTTTGTATAGTAAAGTTTCTTTTTTACGACACTATGAATCTATTTCTTTTTTCTTATTTCAATTTTTAATCGTTCGGTTTTGATATTCTATCATTTTCCAAATATAATGTAAAATTTATAATTATAGTATCTTATTTATTTTTGGTGCTTATTATTTTTATATTAACCCTAGTATTCTTATGTGACAATCTTTTGCATTTTGTTAGAAAATAAAATTTGCATACAATTTCTTTTTTAATAACCATTGCTAATGAACAATGTGGCTAGATTGTCCTACCTGATGTTTTTAATATAAATGAAATTACTCACATAAACTTCAACCATATATTAACCCTAGTATTCTTATGTGGCAATCTTTTGTATTTTGTTAAAAATGACATTTGCATACAATTTCTTT
>NC_134807.1:40825137-40832637 GCF_046742065.1 Oratosquilla oratoria | reverse complement strand
ACACACACACACACACACACACACACACACACACACACACACACACACACACACACACACACACACACACACACACACACACACACACACACACACACACACACACACACACACACACACACACACACACACACACACACACACACACACACGAGTGCGCGCACACGTATGTTCACAAGTCCACTTGTATAAACAGACCATCTAAACCTACAAACACACCAAAAACAACCTTTCTGAAGGTCACAAGCAGGCAACCGCATATGCACAGAAGGAACAAGCGTCGCTTATTGCTCTCATAAGATTTAATGGACGCGCCAGACAAGAGCGCGAACTGAACGCAACGATTCCACTTTGGACCGAAGTCCCTGGTTTAATCGTGTACTGGACCGATATGGTGGATTCCCGTTCTATTAGATGGTTACCGTTTTGTATTCTATATACTTGATTAATTAAAAGAGCATTAACCATAGATAATACAAGAAAAGACGTATATACTGGACTTTTCATAGAGTAGAATTAATTCATAATGCATTCATTGCATCAAGATTGAAAGCACACTCACTTGACAATACTTGACGTTTATTGCTATAAGACTGGAAACACGTCTTGCCAGGCATTGAAACACCCAAAGGTGTAAATATCTATCAGTTCTTCGTTGACGAGAGCTCGTCAGGGAAATGAATAAAATCACTTTGTGGCAGGCATCATGAAAAAGAAACTAAGACCATAGTTCGGACTGGTTCGGCATTGTAGCAGTTCATCTTCGACACTTACGATGAGAACTGAAAGGAATAGATAGAAGTAGAAAAAGAAGCATGAAATGGATGATGAAGATGCGAAAAAGAAGAGGAAGAAGAAAAAAAATAAGGAGGAGGAGGAGAAGAAGAAGTAAAAGAAGAAGAAGAAGAAGAAGAAGAAGAAGAAGAAGAAGAAGAAGACGAAGAAGAAGAAGAAGAAGAAGAAGAAGAAGAAGAAGAAGAAGAAGAAGAAGAAGAAGAAGAAGAAGAAGAAGAAGAAGAAGAAGAAGAAGAAGAAGAGGAAGAAGAAGAAGAAACAAGAGAAAAAAGAAGAAAAAGAAATAAGAAAAAAAAGAAAGGAAGAAGAAGAAGAAGAAGAAGAAGAAGAAGAAGAAGAAGAAGAAGAAGAAGAAGAAGAAGAAGAAGAAGAAGAAGAAGAAGAAAAAGAGCAAGAAGAAGAAGAAGAGAAGAACTTTAAAAGCATAAGAATGAAGAAGACTGCAAAAGAATACAAGGCCTTCACTATGCAATTCCATGTCAATTGCCATCTGTCATCTCCATCTATAAAATTGTCTAACCTCTTCTTAAAAGAACCGATAGTCTCAGCGCTTACTACATTGTTACTAAGTCTATTTCATTTGTTGACCAATCTATTGGTAACTTATTTTTACCTATTATCTCCTTAAATTGAAATTTGTCTAATATAAATCCACTAGTTCGAGTCGTAATAGGGTGACCTTGTTTGCGTCCACATCAACACCTTTAATACATCACTCAGCACTGCTTCTTTCCAGAGTGACTCTATTGTACTAATTGACGTTCTATAGGACGGAGACCGAAGCTGCACCACATAGTCAAGTATGGGTCTGACGCCAGATAGAGTTTGATAAATACCTATGCACTTTTATTCGTAACGGTCCTAGCAATGAAATCTAATTCTCTATTAGTTCTGTTCCTGGCGCTAATGCACTGTTTCCTAAATTTAAGTGGAAGAAGAAGAAGAAGATGATGAAGAAGAAGAAGAAGAAGAAGAAGAAGAAGAAGAAGAAGAAGAAGAAGAAGAAGAAGAAGAAGAAGAAGAAGAAGAAGAAGAAGAAGAAGAAGAAGAAAAAAGAAGAAGAAGAAGAAGAAGAAGAAGAAGAAGAAGAAGAAGAAGAAGAAGAAGAAGAAGAAGAAGAAGAAGAAGTAGAAGAAGAAGAAGAAGAAGAAGAAGAAGAAGAAGAAGAAGAAGAAGAAGAAGAAGAAGAAGAAGAAGAAGAAGAAGAAGAAGAAGAAGAAGAAAAAGAAGAAGAAGAAGAAGAAGAAGAAAAAGAAGAAGAAGAAGAAGAAGAAGAAAAAGAGGAAGAAGAAAAAGACGAGGGAAAGGAAGAAAGCGGGCCGTGTCTGGGTGCGTGCTCTATTATTACCTAATGAATCTAAACGGGCAATATCACAAAAGCATCGTAAACATGTCTTCCACTTATGAATACGGAACGATAACGACCAAAACTATATATGGATCCGCGTTTCTCAGCCATCATCAATCTTTCCACATTCCCTCTTTCTTTCTTCCGTCCTTCCCTCCTTCCTTCGTTCTGTCCTTTCTTCCTTGCCATCCCATCTCTACCTCCATCTCTCCTTTCTCCCCCTTTCTGTTCTCATGAACAACATTTTTGGTCTCGACTCCATAGAAATTTCTGACTCAAGTTTACAACATATATTGACACTTTTCTTTCATATTTTCTATCTGTTCTCTGTTTTTCTTTTATATTTCTTCCTCTTTAACACCTTTCCATTTCAATACCTGTATCACTAGCTAGATCAATCTTATTCATTATTTTTTGTAAAAAAAAAAAATTAGTATTGATAAAACCTATCTCTTCATTTTTCTTTTCACATTATTATCTAAATGAATGGTGGTTTATCATACCATTACATCCCTTCCTTAATTAAAAAATTATAAACATGTGTGTATATGTATATGTATATGCTTGTTATTGTGGCAAAGTAGCATGCAGTCGATACTTTAGGGTCTATATGGGGCGCCCCTACGGACCAGAGCCACACATCATTTTGTCTATGATAGAAGAAATTCTGTTCATAGAGAAATGATGACACTTTTATACTACGACTGTCCCTCCGTTATGCTGTCCCCCAACCCCTTGTTGCTGTCCTGTACCATTTCTCTGAGTATTCTCTTTCTGTGATGGGGGAATTCCCTGTGGTGGGGGAAAAGAATACTGCCACCAAGTTTCCCACTTGGATCGTAAGAGGCGAGAAGAAAGGGACGGGGAGAGGGACTAGGCATCCTTCTCCCTGTAGCCCCAAGGGGCAGATTCCTAAAAAGCAAAGGAAAGGCATAAGGGGTGCTGGAGGGCCTCGGGCCAGCACCCTAAGGTTTGGGTCTTTTAATGTGTGTGGATGTGGTACAGATGAGAGTAAAAGGGAAGAGATAGGTAGTATGTTTGTGAGAAGAAAGTTGGATGTGTTGGCTTTGAGTGAAACTAAGTTGAAAGGGAAGGGTGAGTGTAAGTTTGGGAGTGTAAGTGGGAGGTTATCAGGAGTGAAGAGAGGGCGAGGGAGGGAAGGGGTGGCTATTCTAGTAAGTGAGGAGTTAGGTAAAGGGGTAGTGGAGTGGAAGGAGGTTTCCTCAAGGATAATGTGGATGAAGGTGAAACTGGGAAAGGAGATGTGGGTCTTTGTAAGTGCATATGGGCCGGGCAGTGAGAAGAGCATGGAAGAAAGGGAGGCCTTTTGGATAGATTTAAATGAGTGCATAGAGGGTTTAGGAAGAAATGTCAATGTAATAGTACTGGGAGACCTTAATGCTAGGGTGGGAAATGGTCCAATCGATGGAGTGGTTAGGAAGTGTGGAGTTCCAGGAAAGAATCGTAGTGGAGAGTTGATGGTGGAAATGTGTCTAGAAAGAGAGTTGATGATAGCAAATACAGTGTTTCGGAAGAAAGTCAAGCATAAGTACACATGGGAGAGAGTGGTGGAGGGAAGGGTGGTAGATAGAGCGCTAATGGATTATGTAGTGGTAAATAGGATTATGATAGGAAGAGTTAAGGATGTACATGTGCTAAGGGGAGAGGGTGGGGGAATATCAGATCATTTTTTGGTGGAAGGTAAGCTGAGAGTGGAGGATAGATGGAGAAGGAGGAAAGGGACAAAAGGTAGGGAGGTTCTTAGAGTGAACCCCTTGAATGAAAAGGAAAAGCAGAAGGAGTACGAAAAGAAGCTGAAGGAGGAGTGGGAGGGAGTAAAGGATAGAGCAGAGATGGGTGTGGAGGAGGAATGGGGATGGTTCAAGGAGGGAGTCTTAAAGTGTGCAAGGATGGTGTGTGGAACAAGAAGGACAGGGGGAAATAGAAGAAAGGGTAGTGAATGGTGGGATGAGGAAACAAAGAAGGTTGTAGAAGAGAAGAAGCGAGCATTCACAGATTGGTTACACAAGAGGACAGGGGAGTCATATGAGACGTACAAAGAAAAGAAAAGAGAAGTAAAGCAAAAGGTAAAGGAGACAAAGAGAAGAGCAGATGTGAAATGGGGTAGGAGTATGACAGAAAATTTTGAAAGCAATAAAAATATGTTTTGGAAAGAAATTAAGAGAGGAAGAGGAGGCGAATCAAGTAGGGAAGAAAAGGTAAAAGGTACAGATGGAGAGTTGATAATAGAAGAGATGGCAGTGAGGGGAAGATGGGCAGAATATTTTAGGGAGTTGCTGAATGTGAAGGAGGATAGGGAAGGAAAGATAGCTGCAGTGGGAAATGCGAAGAAAATGAGAGTGATGAGTGAGGAGAATGGAGGAGAAATAAGGAAGGATGAGGTGAAGGCAGTTGTAAAGATGATGAAAGCAGGTAAGGCACCTGGTCTGGATGGATGCCATGCAGAATGTCTGAAAAAGGGAGGTTCAGTGATGGTGGACTGGTTGGTGAGGTTATTTAATGTTTGCTGGAGAGAGGGTAGAGTACCGGAGGACTGGAGTAGTGCCTGTATAGTTCCTCTTTACAAGGGAAAAGGGGACAAGTGTGAATGTAGTAATTTCAGAGGGATTAGCCTGTTGAGTGTAGTAGGGAAGGCTTATGGGAGGATCTTAATTGAGAGGATTAGGAGAGGAACAGAAGGAGTAATTGGTGAGGAACAGTGTGGATTTAGGACGGGTAGAGGTTGTGTAGATCAGATCTTTGTGGTAAGACAGATATGTGAGAAAGCTATAGGAAAGGGGAAGGATGTTTTTTGGGCTTTTATGGATCTGGAAAAGGCTTATGATAGGGTAGACAGAAAGGCACTGTGGGAGGTTATGCAGATTTATGGGATAGGAGGAAAGCTTTTGGGAGCTGTCAAGAGTTTTTATGAGAGTAGTAGAGCATGTGCTAGGATTAGAAATGGAGAGAGTGAGTGGTTTGAAGTAAAGGTGGGACTTCGTCAAGGATGCGTTATGTCGCCCTGGCTGTTCAACTTATACATGGATGGGGTGGTGCGAGAGGTGAATGCTAGGGTAGTGAGTCAGGGATTGGAGATGGTTAAAGAAAATGGAGAAAAGTGGGAGGTGAGCCAGCTGTTGTTTGCGGACGACACTGCGCTTGTGGCAGGGTCAGAGGAGGGATTGAGGAAGCTGGTGGCAGAGTTTGGGAGAGTATGTGATAGAAGAAAGCTAAAGATAAATGTGGGTAAAAGTAAGGTGATGAGATGTACAAGGGGTGAAAGTGGCAGTAGACTGGAAGTGAACATTAAGGGAGAGCGACTGGAGGAAGTGGATAGTTTTAGATACTTGGGTGCAAGTGTAGCAGGAAAAGGTGGAGTGAAGGTGGAGGTAGAATGTAGATTGAGAGAAGCGAGTAAATGTCTTGGTGGTTTAAAGAGTGTAATGAGGAATAGACATTTGGGAATGGATGCGAAGAGGAGACTGTATGAAGGAGTGATTGTGCCAACAGCACTGTATGGGGCAGAAACGTGGAACATAAGAGAAGAAGAGAGAAGGAGTTTGAATGTGTTTGAGATGAGGTGTCTGAGAAGTATGGTGGGGGTTACTAGGCTGGATAGAGTGAGAAATGAGGAGGTGAGGAGGAGAACAGGGGTGAAAAAGGATTTGGGAGATAGGGTTGATGAAAGAATATTAGGATGGTTTGGACACATGGAAAGAATGAGTGAAGAAAGACTAGTAAAAGAGGTATGGAAGGCAGATGTGGAGGGAGTGAACATGAGGGAACGTCCTAGGATGAGGTGGATGGATGGGGTGAAGGGGGCTTTGGGGAAGAGGGGAATGTCTGTTGAGGAAGGAAGGGAGAGGACGGAAGACAGAGGTGAGTGGAGAATGGTTGTATATGGATGATGGGGGGTGGGGTAGTATGTGTGAGTATTTTTTGACGCAGCCCGAAGGGATTTCTCCCCGTCCTCGCCTTATATGCAAAGGGGGACGGAGAGGGGGGGTCGCCGATTAAATGAAGCGGCCTTGCTGTGGATGTACTGTGTCTTGCGACACTGCTTCTGACCCAGGGCGGTGGGCAGGGTGCAGGGATGACCCGTCATCCAGGAGGTGCTCAGATGAGAGGAAGGGTGGGAGGGATGTGGAGTGTATTTAGGGATGAAATGGGTGGGAGTGTTTTTATGCCTTTCCCTTTTTGGCTACCTCCCTTGGAAGGGGGAAAAAGCCTTGGTATATGTATGTATGTATGTATATGTATATGTATATGTATATGTATATGTTTATGTATATGTATATGTATATGTATATGTATATGTATATGTATATGTATATGTATATGTATATGTATATGTATATGTATATGTATATGTATATGTATATGTACATATATATGTATGTATATGTACGGAATATATATGTGTATGCGTATATGTACATATAAAAAGATGCCAAGAAATGCAACTATCTTAAGAAAAAAGGATTAATGAATTATAAACCCAAATTTGTTAAAGCATACGCAATGAACAATTACCAAAGATAAGATAACTATGATAAATAGAACATATGTAAGAACAATGTGTAAGAATCTTTTTTATGTCCGTGAAAATAAGTTGGGTACACATAAACGTTAATAACTTCTTACAATTAGCCAATATAAAAGACATACGTGTACTATTAAGCTCTTATCTACATTGAAGATCTCATGTATGCATGCGCTGACATAAACAGATGCAAACACTATCAACGGGACCAGGAGAAAAAGTAAATAAAAGAAAATAAAGATTTGTAATCAAGCGAGGAGTGGGTCTGCATTCTCGCTACAAGTGTAATGCCACAGGGATCGATGTCTAGGCCCATTCTTTTCCAGATAATCAGCAGTGCTGTAAGATCGAGGCATGAAAACAAAGCTTCAAACATAGGCATTACGAAAGTCTTTCATTATTGTGGGACATGAATAAAGTGGAGATATTTCTTTTCAATTTATTATTTTTTGAGTTGAGAATAATGTCGTATTACTTCTCTTATGTGATATAGAAAAGTTATTGCAAGAAGTTTTGCCTTCTATCTCCATGAAAAGGAACTTAAACCTGTCTATGTGTTGAAAAACACCTACAGTTGATGAACACTGATTTAGAGACAAACGTAAAGTCATTAGATAAATATGAAAAAAAAAAATAAACACTAACGACGGGATTTGGCAGTAATTCATTGTACCATAGAAATATCTCAATATATTGATTCTAACTGGAGTTTTCAATTAAGTTAATTAAGATATTATGTACAAGTATAGTACTAAGTGACTATAGTACTATGTGACTTCATCAAATATAGGAAAGATTATATCCACATATCTAA
>NC_134807.1:40817637-40820137 GCF_046742065.1 Oratosquilla oratoria | reverse complement strand
ACTTCGTATCTTGCTTTCACCCTATATTTCTTATGGGAATGTTTATTCAATTTATGGTAATCACAATAGAAGTGGGATGCTTGAGAGTATGTATTTTATAATTGGTTAAGATATTGTAAACATTTCTGCCTACGTGTCCGATGGTGTCATGCCTACTAGCCTGTGAGATGACTGTGAGTGAGGGAGTGTTTATTATAAGTGTTCATAATTATTGGATTTCATGCATATTGCCTGCCCCCTCTGTGTATGTACGTACGTGTGTTTGTGTCTGTGCGTGTATGTATATATAGATAAGCTCGTGATTAGCTAGGAAGTTAGATATACCGACAGATAATTGGTCAATATTTTGGTAAATGAATGGTTAGACAGCATGAATTAATGATATGCTGTTATGAATAGGTTTATCATATTCAATAACTAAAGAGAACCAATCAATGAATGAAAAACTCTTCATCCTGTGAATGAAACTGGAATGAAGTCAACCATATTTCATAATTACAAGAAAACCTAAGCAAAAAATTTTCAACTCTGAGTGACTCTGGAGACCAGAGTCGTGCAAGTGAGATTGAAGAGGTCTCTGAGAATCACGACAGCTGTGTCAATTTTTGGACTTAGAGAGAAGTGATGGTTATTAGGAAAGAAAATGGGTTAGGAAAGACAGCTTCTGATAATGACCACCAAAGTATATTTTCACTTATTCCCATGTGGCTATTTCCACAGGTTGTGACACTCATTTCAGATGATGCGGTATCACGGAAGGCAAAGTATTACCAGTGAATATAAAATTTGCCCAATCAGGTAGCGTAATTGGTTCCCAGCACCTCATTATGCCCATTGGAAAGAGAAATTCTTACTATAAATCCTGTGCGACGACAGACAGTTATTCGTGGGGGCGATTTGCACAACAAGCAAATAGGTTTTGACTTTAAAAAATCCCATTTTTTTTTTCTCCACTGTGTGTCGTGTAGTTCCTTTCGCCCCATTTTTTCTTCTTCTTCTTCTTCTTCTTCTGCTTCTTCCCTCCTAATTTCCTTATTGGTTCTTTTATTTTTTCTTCCTACTTTCACATTCTCCTTCGCTTTATTTTTCACCTTCTTATTTCTCTCTTCGTCATTCTTGTCTCTTTTTTCTCCTATCTTTATTCATTTATTTTTTGTTTTGTTTTCATGTTATTTTACATATCACTACTTCCTCATTTTCTGAATCACTTTTCTTCCTTTTCTTCCTTTGTACTCCATTTCCTCATTTTTCTACTCCTTCACATGAATCTGTTTTATATTTAATTGATTTTCTTTCTCCCCCTTAAACATATTTCTGATCCTGAATCTCCTGATACTAATAAACATTTTGCTATTAAATGTTCAGAACTCCTTTAACCACTACTTATCATTTACCTTCTGATCAATTCTTTCTTGACTTGATCTCTTATTTTATTTCACTTTCCTTCCTCAGCTACTGTTCAGCTTCTTTCCATTTCGTCGATATTTCATGCATAATAGGCTATCAGCCTCAGATTTGTATTTCATCTTGTCAGTTTATTTTTTATCGTTTCATATAACTGGTTTGTTCACTTCAATTATTCTCTTTTTTCTTCTCAATTATTCATTTATACATTTATCTATCTAAATATCTATTAATCAAATCATGTTTTTGATTATTTATTCATTTATTTTTAATTTACCCATATATTCATTTATTTGCTTATTTTGCATGTTTGTTTATTTATTTATTTATTTATTCATTTATTTATTCATTCCTTCATTAATTTATTAAAATATTTATTTATATACTTATCTATATGTTTATATATTCATTCATCTACCAAATGATGCATTCATTTGTTTACATGGTTGTGGTTATTTATTTATTTATCTATATCTATACATATATATATAGAATCATTTAGATAAATACCTAAGTAAGATGCTGTAATTATTATAATTTATCTTATATTATTTGTTTTTGTTTTGTTATCATTTGTCTGTCTGATTTTAATTTATTATTAGTTATATGTCAATTGATCATTATTTACTATTTACCTGTTTGTTTATTATCTAACTATACCTACGCATTTATTTATGTATTTCATTTGTTATTTACATTGTTATAGCTTTTATGTATTGTTTTATTATTAATATGATTTTTTTTTCGCATCCGACCTAGATATGGATCAAAAGGTCTCCTGTCGGCATGCTCCGCCTTTGTAATCCTTTGTAATATTCACATATTATTTATTTATTCATTTATTTATCTGTTTATTTATTTTTCTATTTATTAATCTATTTAGTATTATATATTTGTTTATTTATTCATTCATTTGCCTATTTCATTATCTTGTTTATTTTTGTTTGTTTGCTTTTTATTTATTTCTTTATCTGTTATTTATATATGTATTTATATATATACCTATTTTTTGTGTATTTATCTATTCCTTCATTCATCTATTCATTCAGTTATCTATATATTAATTAATTTATTCCACTAGTTACCTAGTTAATTA
>NC_134807.1:40782637-40785137 GCF_046742065.1 Oratosquilla oratoria | reverse complement strand
TATGTGTGTGCATGTGTGTGTGTGTGAGTACGAGCGTGTGTTTATGCTTGTTGTGTGTTTGTGTTTCATTCCTACAGAGGTCTGCACACTTAAAATGTATAAGAGAGGGTTTCCCTTGCCTCTGGAAGTTTTAATACGCTTCAAATACTATCAAAAATCAAATACGTCTTCCAACGATGGCAGGGGGCCGTGCGTGACCTTCTTCCCTCCTTCTTCTCCAACTTCTCTTTCTTTTAATTTTTTCTTCCACCTCCTCTTCTTCCTCTTCCTCCTCCTCCCACATGCCTCCGTGTGTCATTCCTGCCCCGCCTCTGACTCGCTCGCTGTCCCCGCCTCGCTCACGACATTTCACGCACCGGTTCTGCTCAAAAAGAAACAATGACTTTCATGATGGCGAAGTCGCAAGCCTTGCCTTTTATGACTCTAACCCCTATGAAGGCTGATGTCGTTTTCACCAGATTGCGGAATACTAGTGAAGATCTGTTCGGATGAAAGGAAAAAGAAAAATCACTAACTGAAGATATCCAGACCAAGGCTATTTCATTTAAGTTGTAGTAGAGAAGAAGTTAGGAGAAATCGCTTTTCAGGTAGGTCCATATTTACTAACAGAATAGTTTCCTTCATCTAACTTTATGTAGAAAGTTAATATTGAATGTTTGGCTAAAGTCCATGGGTATATATGATGTGTGTTACAAGTGAGGTATTTGAATTGGTTCATGTAAAGATCAAGAATATCAAAATCTGTGAGCTGTAATTATAAATCATCTTTGATGTTAAGAATTGTCTTAAACTCCTTAGCAGATGTTTCTAAAATCGCTTTTCAACAAATTACAACAACAGGTAGACTAGCACGCCTGATCACTAATTTTATATTTTTCTGTCATAGTCTATTTTTGCCTTTTCACGTGATACAAAGAACATAATGAAAAATAAAAAGCTAAGAAAAATGCAGAGAAAAGCAAATCTTAATTCCTAGAAACTTCTACGAGAACGACGGTTAATGAAAACAAAGCTACTCATGCACATGACAATATGACAACATTCTTGTGCTACAAAAAGGAACAGAAATGAGTGCGTTTTAGCAAACGATATGCATATAGCCTAAATTTCAAAAGAATCTATTTGCATACAAGCCTGTTTCTTTGCATGCGACAAAAAGAAATGATACACAAAATGTGCAAAATGTAAACATTGCTACCAGATGCATGTGGGCGTATGATTTTATTAGCGTGTTACAAATAGGGAAAACTGTGAGTGCGCGCGGCTACGACATATACATATGCATGTAGTTGTGGCCTTGAATATTGAGGTGATGAATACCAGAGGAGGTAAGGATATGCTAAAGAGGTGTCTGGGGGAGCATTTCTGGAATGGGAGCGAAAGGGAGGAATTTGGGATAAAATTTGAGCTTAAAGGTGATTGAGAGAGGAAAGGATATGAAAAGATGGAAGAAGATGAAGATAAAGGAATGTGAAATGGATCGGTAGTAGAAGCAGGAGTAAGAAAGTAGTTTGCAAAATTCTTATCGAACATCACTCAAAAATCGAGGAAATTAAAAGATTATGAAGGATGTTTTTCTTATGTTTATCTTTTTAGATTATGTCCTATGATATACTCTTTGCTGGGTTGTGAATATGAGGGAATGTGGTAGCTCAGACTGCAGACACGATGACAGAGATATGGAAGGTAAAGCAGATTTGTAAGGCATTTTCTCTAGTTGTCCATGGCCTATGATAGTTCTAGAAAAAAGTCTTGATTCACAAGTTGTGGACATGTAGGTTTAATTTCATTAATATAACTTTCGTTGCAAAACGGATAGTATAGTATCTTATATTGCTACATGGATGGGGTGGTGCGAGAGCTAAATACAAGGGAAGTGGGGGTTAGGACTGGAGATGGTTAAAGAAAATGGATAAAAGTGGCAGATAAGCCAGTTGTTGTTTGCTGACAACACTGCACTTGTAGCAGGATCAGAGGAGGGATTGAGGAAATTAGTGTCACAGTTTGGGAAGATGTGCGAAAGAAGGAAGTTGAAGATAAATGTGGTTGAAAGTAAGGTGATGAGATGTACAAGGGGAGAAAGTGGCAGCAGACTGGAAGTGAGTATTGAGGGAAAGAGACAGGAGGAAGTGTATAGTTTTAGATACTTGGGTGCAAATGTGGCAGAAAAGAAAGGAGTAGAGGTAGAGGCAGGATTTAGATTGCGAGAAGCGAGTAAATGCCTTGGGGAATAAAAAAGTGTAATGAAAAATAAACGTTTGGGAATGGATGCTAAGAGGATGCTAAGATTGTATGAAGGAGTGATTCTGCCGGCAGAAATATGGAACATAAGAGAGGAAGAGAGAAGGGGTTTGAATATGATTGAGATGAGGTGCCTGAGAAGTATGATAAGGATTACTAGGCTAGATAGAGTGAGAAATGAGGAGGTGAGAAGGAGAACAGGGTTTGAAAAGGAATTGGAGGATAGTGTTGATGAAAGAGTATTGGGATGGTTTGAATA
>NC_134807.1:40747637-40750137 GCF_046742065.1 Oratosquilla oratoria | reverse complement strand
GGATAAAGGGGAGCCAGCCGTGGCCATGGTAGGGTCATGTGAGCAGTGTGAGGATGGATTGGAGGTAGAGTGGTGAGGGTTGGAAAGGAAGGGAAATGGGGAGGAAGGAAGGGAAGTAGAATAGGGAAATAAGAGGGAAAGGAAGGAGGGGAAGTAAGGTAAAAGGAAGTGAAGAATTGGAAGAGAAAGGAAAAAGTCAAAGATAAGAAAGACAAAGATAGGGAATAGGAAAGGTGAAGAAGAAGGAAAGAAAAGGAGAGAATTAGGAAAGAAGAAGAGAAAGGCGAAGAGAGGGAAGTTGAAAAGAGGAAGAAGAGGGAGAAGAAGAGAAGGAAGTTGGAAAGGGGAAGAGGAGGAAAGGGAAGGAAGGAATTTATGAAGAAGGAGAGAGGGAAGTTGGAAAGAGGAAGAAGAGGGAAAGTAAAGGAAGGAATTACTAAAGAAGAAGAAGAGGGAGATGAGGAGAAGGGAATTGGAAAGGGGAAGAAAAGATAGTTTGGATCAGCGAGGATATGGAGAGAGAGTGAGAAAGGTAGGACGAGGCTGGAATATTAGTGAGGAGGAGATTCGGTGGAAGAATGAGAGAAGGGATAGAATGGAAACAGGATGAGGAGAACGGAAAGAGAAAGGAGAGTAGGTATGAACGCAAACACCAGGTTTTAGAAGTTGTATGGGAGATGACGGATGGAAGGGGGTGAAGGAGGTTGAAGGGATGGTGACGTGAAATTGCATAAGGCCTGACCAGTAAGGATTGGAGATACATTCGAATAAATCAAGAAAGAGGATGATTGAGGAAAAAGGAGAGTCGGGACAGGAGACGATGAGTAATATGAGGGTATATCGGGAACAGGCGTGACCATGGGAGGATGAACAAAAACGAAACTCAGAATGTATGAGAAAAATGGGAAAAAGATAAGAAAAATGTTTACAGAGGGAACAAAGAATGAAATATGTCGCATCAGGGGCAAGAGATTGGGATAGAATAAGTGAAGACTGTGAGGCTGTTACACAACATAGGGGGGAGAATTTGAAGGGAATGAGAAAGAGATTGCATAAGAGAGTCCTTCTTGAAACACGAGAGAAAACATAAGAGATAATTTGTGGAATGAAAAAGGAATAGAACTAACTTTCTGCCATAATCCCAACAATTAAAATTTTTTGATCATGTAGATATGCATGCATAACTAAAACGCCAATCAATGGAATGAATAAGTTTGATAACAAATGTACATTTGGAAGATGAAAGGGTACGTTCTAAAGAAGAAAAAATAACGTATAAGAAGATCAAGTTAATAAGTGAGATGTAAGACAAAATGTTAGTGACCTCGATAAAAGCCGAACGAACGGACGAAAGCCAAGCATAGGAGTGAAGCAAGTTATAAAAGTAAAAAAAAAAAGACAAGTTGGTGTCAAATTAAAATAAGTGTGAAGGATAGTTGCTAGCAAAGTGTCAGAGAAGTAAAGGGAAGTGCGCGAAACTATCATCAGAGATGCTATCGAACATCATTTAGAAAGTAACCGTTTGATAAATGATAGCCAGCATGGTTTCAGACGGAAACGTTCTTGCGTGACTAAATTACTCGAATTCTACAACACAGTTATCTCGAATTATGACAAAAGAAACAATATAGATTTAATATATCTAGACTTTGCAAAAGCTTTTGATACCGTCCCACACGAAAGACTACTTACTAAATTAGCTTTGCATGGAATAAGTGGTAGCCTATTAGGCTGGACTAGTAATTGGTTGAATGGTCGAAAACAGAAAGTTGTTTTAAATGGAAAAACTTCTGGATGGAAAAGTGTTGCAAGTGGAGTTCCTCAGGGTTCCGTTCTTGGGCCACTTCTATTTATAGTATATATAAATGATATAGACCATGGACTAAAATCTACTGTTTCCAAATTTGCTGATGATACAAAACTGTGCGGAGTGGCAAATGATCACTCAAACCAATTAGATATTCAAGAAGATTTAGATAAATTACAGCAATGGTCTGAAAAGTGGCTAATGAAATTTAACACAAGTAAATGCAAGGTAATGCACATAGGTAAAAATAACAGTAAGTACGATTACAAGTTATTTGGAAATTCGTTAACAAAAGTGGATAGTGAGAAAGCAAATAAGATTCTGGGACTCATTGCGCGATCTTTTGATTTCAAAAGCCCATCACTCATTAACAAGCTATATAAATCGTTAATTCGTCCACATTTGGAATATGCTGTTACCGTATGGTCACCGAATCTCATTAAAGACATTGACAGACTGGAAAAAGTACAACGGCGAGGCACAAAACTGATTCCAAATATCAAAAATAAATCATACGAAAATCGACTAAAACACATGAATCTGTTTTCCCTAAAAAAGCGTAGACTCAGAGGTGACTTGATACAGGTATTTAAGATTTTAAAGGGAATTGACAACATCAAAAGTGACAAAATTTTCACACTGAATGAGAATCAGACAAGAAACAATGGTCTCAAACTGTCCGGAAATAGATTC
>NC_134807.1:40720137-40725137 GCF_046742065.1 Oratosquilla oratoria | reverse complement strand
CTCCAAATATAAAGAGCTATTATAATTTTTCTTATATATTTTTGTTTATCTATTCTATTTATTTGTTTACTTATGTATATATACATATATATATATATATACATATATATATACATATATATATATAAATATATGTATATATACATATATATATATATACATATATATAAATGTATATATATGTATGTATATATATATATATGTATATATATATATACATATATATATATATACATATATATTATATACATATATACACTTACTTATTCATTTATTTATATATGTATTTATTATTTATTTATTTGTCTATCTATTTGTTTATTTACTTATTTATTAATTATTTATATATATATATATATATTTATATATATATATATATATATATATTCATTTATCTATCTTCTCCATCTTTTCCTCTGTATCTTCTGCTTTTATTCTTCCTCTTCTGCTTCTTTCTCTTCTACTTCTTCTTCTTCTTCTTCTTCTTCTTCTTCTTCTTCTTCTTCTTCTTCTTCTTCGTAATCTTCTTCGCGTTCTTCGCGTTCTTTATGTTCTTCGCGTTCTTCGCGTTCTTTGCGTTCTTCGCGTTCTTCGCGTTCTTCTTATTCGCGTTCTTCGCATTCTTTTTCTTTTTCATCATCATCTTCTTTCTTTTCTTCTTCTTGCTCTTCATCTTCATTTTCTTCTTGTTTGTATCATTATCATTTTTGTTTGATTCCTATGCATGGTCGATAGCATGTTGTCGACAAGAGGGCTGTAGCGTGGTCGTGTGTTTGCCTCTCGTAAACCAGGGGCAGCCTTGATACGTCAGGATCTTCTAATTAAACCTCACTAGATCATGAAACTATCTTCGGTAACCCGTTTGTCCTATAATTACATTTCTAGATTATGTGTTCGTTATTACAACACTAACAATTTGCATTTTTACATTACACACAAGGCGATAATGTACTGTTGATATATTTGATAATCAGGCAAAAGAGAACTCATAGAAATAATGGAAATTATATATTACAACCATTAATAGTTCTGCGAACACGATGCAGTAGGTTTTGAGGATTTGCTCTCGCTAAGTTAAAAAAGTTATATAAAGTAATTTTTTCATACTAATGTTAGAGGATTTTAGTTAGCCAAGGTGTCGTTCCTAGGTCATTGAAGTGCTTAAAAAGTGCTTACCCGCCCCCAGCTCCAACCCCGCACCCATAACCCCCCCCCCAACCCATCCGAGTTATGAAGCCTTATCATGCACAAAGAAGCCAAAGTTCATGCCGGTTTCGTGCGTGCGCGATAAGGAATTTGCGAACCATAACTTAGGGTTAGCAAGTACGTAATAGAAATTATGTCTTAGAAGAAGAAGCTAAGGTAAACGCCAGGAGGTGCATTGTTATGAAAGAAGTGTGTGGGACTCGAACCCTAATCGAGGAGAAAGTGAGGTTAGCATAATCTCTGATTAGCGTAACCGAGGCCCTAAATTGTGCCTCAAGCAATAATTAATTCTAATTTTAAGTTTCTGAAAAGAAACGTCTTCAAGAATATAAGTTCGACATGTATAGCAAGAAGAAAGTCAGAAAGAGATAAATATGGAGCAAAAGAGACAAAGTGAAAAGGAAAAAGAAGGAACAAAATGAAATAAGATCAACAACTAAATGTAATGAAAAATTTGCAATGATAGTCTGGACCCTCCAAAATGAGTAAAATTATTAGTTTACGTTATGGCAATAACTGTATAGAGGCTCCTGCTCTGAAATGAATTTCATATTTTTATTTCATAATTTCAAGCTATAAGCCACTTTCTTATGTTTGATTTCAGTGAGCAATAGTTTCTTTTATTTAGATATAAATATCAATAGTTTCTTTTATTGAGATATAAGTAGCAAAGTCCTTTTATACTGTAAAAATCATTTTACAAAAAGTCAGCTAGAACGCTCTAAGGATCTATCTTATATATATATATATATACATATATATATATATATATATATAATATATATGTATATATATATGTATATATATATATATGTATATATATATATACATATCCATATATATACATATATATGTACATACATACACACACACACACACACACACACACATATATATATATATATATATATATATATGTATGTGTGTGTGTGTGTGTGTGTGTGTGTGTGTGTGTGTGTGTGTGTGTGTGTGTGTGTGTGTGTGTGTGTGTGTGTGTGTGTGTGTGTGTGTGTGTGTGTGTGTGTGTATATATCGATCTATCTATCTATCTATCTATCTATCTATATATATATATATATACCAAGAGGTTTTTCCCTTTATGAGAAAAGGTGGCTAAGTCAGAATCACCCATTTCACTCCCCTCCACCACCCTTTCCTCCCCTCCCATGTCAGCTCCTCATTGATGATGGGACACACCTGCATCCGCCCGAAGTAGGTTGGTGTTATACAATGATGGGTTTAGTGGGGTCAGATAAACCTTCTTCGGTGAGTGTAGGGAGAGTGTCTTCCCTGGCATCTTTCTCTAGCAAACGCAGTCGCCTCGTAACAGAGATTGAATATAGGGTATCAGGTTCGTTGTAGATTGTCTCCTGGCAAATGTGTTTGTAATAATAATATTTATTATATGTGTGTTAGTTGCATTGCAAGGTGTTTAGTAAAATTATTTGTGGTTGTGGTTATTAATTATTGGAGTTACGATAATGTACTTTGGTGGGTACAAGGAGGGGTTAATGATCTATCTGTTGACATTATGTACTTCTTTGCCGGGCGATGGTGCGATGAAGTTTGTTAAGATATATTGCGTTATCTAAGTCAGGTGTTAAATGATTAGGAAATGTGAGATCATCATGATTGCTAAAGTCTAGTGCATTCATGTACGTGTGGGATTATGTGTCATGGTGTGTGATCTATCGAAATGATTAGTAATGGTAGAATCCACGCACACTGCCTGGGACAAACATAATTCAGCAAGACACAGCAAGGCAGCATCACCTAGTTGGTTAGCCCCCTCTCCGTCCCCTTATAAATAAAACGAGAAGACGGGGAGAAATCCCTCCAGGCTGCGTCAAAATACCATTCATGCATCTGCATTCCCTACCAACCCATCCCTCACCACTTCCTTCCTTGCATAATAATATCATCCATACAAAGTCATTTTTCACTCATCTTTATCGCCTGCGTACACCTTTCCTTGCTCACCAGATATTCATTTCATGATTAACGCCCCCTATACACCATCCACCATCTTATCCTCGGCCTTCTCTCAAATTCCCTCTCGCCACCTCTATCTTCCTCACCTTTTTTACTAATCTTTCATCACTCATTCGTTCGATGCGTCTAAACAATTCCAGTAATCTTTCATCAGCCGTATCTGTCATCTCCTTTCCTACTCCCGCTCTCCTCCTCACCTCCTCGTTTCTCACTTTATTCAACCATGTAACACATACCATACTTCTCAGACATTTAATCTGAAACACATTTAAACTTTTCCTCTCTGCTTCTCCTTACCCTAAGTCTGCCCCATACACTGCTGCAGGCACAACCACCCATTTATACAATCTTCTAGTTGCCTATGTCTCATAACACTTTTTAATCTCTCAATCTACAATTTACCCCCAACTGCATTCCTCCCTTTCCTGCTACATGCATCCCCAAATACCTAAACCTATCGACTTTCTCCAGCGTCTCTCTTTTTAGACTTACTTCCAACTCACTGTCATCCTCTACGCTTGTACATCTCATCACCTTTCTTTTACCTACATTTACCTTCAACTTTCTACTCTCGCATATATTCCCAAACTCCATCACTAACTCTTAATCCCTCAGCTGACCCTGCCACAAGCGCAGTGTCGTCAGCAAACAACTGGCTCACCTTACCCATTTCTCCGTTTTTGTTTTCAACAATTTCCAGTCCCATACCCTTTATCGCCGCCTTTACCTTCCGTACTACCCCGTCCATGTACATACAGTATTTAACAGCCAGGGCGACATAACAGAGCCTTGACTTAGTCCAGCCTTAACATTAAACCACTTAGACTCTCCATTTTGCATTCTAACATAGACTCCATTACGCCCGTAATAACTCTTGACTGCCCTTAATAGGTTTCCCCCAGTCCCATAGATGTGCAAAACCTCCCACAGTGCCTTCCTGTCTACCCTGTCATAAACCATTTCCAAATCCATAAAGGCCTAAATAAATACCTTTTCATAAACCTTCCAAACATATCTACCTTAGCGCAAAAATCTGATCCACGTAATCCTTACTTTCACAAATTACATCTGCTACACCACATTTGTCCAACTTGCGCTTCTGAAATGGAAATATGAATATGAATATATATATCTATATCTATCAACATACATATATATATATATATATATATATATATACATATATCTATATATATATATATATATGTATATATATATATATATATATATACATACATGTGTGTATGTATACACATATATATATATACTTATGAACTTATGACTGTCGCATGTAGGAATCATTCCCACTGCTTCACAACGCCTTAATCCTCTGGACCACCGAGGCAACATAAGTCTTGTAACTCTGAGTCTTTCTGATTCTCGAGGATAGGAAACATCACTAATCTACGACCCCAGTTCCTGTTTTATACATCTCCAGAGCCCAATCGTGAGAGGGGGTAAGGATCGGGACAAATCCCTTTCTCGCTTCACCATTGTAACTACGAGGCGTTCCGAAGGTTATCCAACCGGTGGCTGAAGCACTGGATTCGAATCATTCATCCGACTGTCATAAAAAATTTCAGATTAATGTCGTTGTCACTAACAAATTTCTCTCATATACATTATTCCGACTGTCATCCCCGGATTCGAACCGACCTCGTGAAATCTCACTGCTATTGCCTTACCGACTGAGCTACTAACCCTATAAAATTCTACATCCTGGAAGTTAATCTTTTTCTCGAGGAACTAAGTCAACTGCTAAATGTCCTTTATACTTATTATTTTACAGAGAACCAGGGGAA
>NC_134807.1:40677637-40685137 GCF_046742065.1 Oratosquilla oratoria | reverse complement strand
AATTTTAGTCGAAGAAAAAGTAAGTGTAGATGTTTGTGCGTGGGTCGTGGCTATGTTCGTGAGAGGTGTGTGTATGTATCTTAAGGGAAGTGAGTAGAGTTCACTTCCCGCGTGTAGTGTGCGTTCCTGTGCCCCAGGTAAGGTCTGAGCTTTCCTGCTTTACCCCAGGTTGGGTTTGAGTTCTTTGTGTATGCTTGTAGCCTGTCAATTAATGGGCCACAAGCAATATTATTATACAGAGTCCATCTAAACAGTTACACGGCTAATATATATACTTTCCCGCGAGCCAACGAAAGAGCTGCCAAATGTCGCCAGAGGTAATGAACATCAAGGATTTAGAATATATCCTTGGACATATATATATATATATATATATATATATATATATATATATATATATATATATATATATATATATATATATATTGCAAAAAAATGGGCATACAAATAATATACAATAATACTACCTTGTCAATCTTAGATACAAAGAAGAAACTTAAAGGTTTTTATATTTAAGTCTATACATTAATACATACGTAAATGGAAGCCGGAACGCTGTTGCCAAAACTTACGCTCCCACGCAATTTTTAGTCAGAATGCGCGCGCTACAGGTGCACTCTTGCTTTTCCACACTAATGCAGGCGGTATCCAAAAACCAGGAAAAATTACAATTTCCCAAATATTACGTAAATCAGTTCCTAAGATTGACAAGATAGGTCCATAAGATAATACACATACATAAATCCTTATGCAATGAATGAAACACGTTGAAAAAGCAAAAGAAGAAATAAATACGTATATAAAAGTAGCAGTACTAAATTTAACTTTCTCGTACGTCGCGCTGACGGTTGCGAGCAAGACTCTCACCATGAGGAAGATCGTGGGAAAGCCGACATATCTCACACCTTACCAAATTCTGCATAAGTACACACGAGTACATAGACCTATATTCACGTATATACGTAAATATCAATTCTTGACGTTCGACGGGTCTATAGTCGTAACTATATGTATGTATGTATGTATATATATATATATATATATACATATATATGTATATATATATATATATATATATATATATATATATATATATATATATATTTCTGGGGCACAGGTTTTCTCTAAGGCAATTCTGGTTGAAATCAACTGCACTAGTTGCTTTAACAATCTTCAAGACTGTATTCTTTATTTTGGAGAATACTTTCCTATTAGCAACTGAGAGGGACTGGAAGTAGTCATTCATGACTCTCAAAAGAATATACGCAGTGTATGCCAATTGGTATATTTTTGCATAGTAATAGTATTGAACAACTATTGACTCCACCGAAACTATAATAACACGATGGACTCCATCCTTAATAATCCCGCAAAATTCCAGCGACTCCAGAAGGATCCTACTGAGAATGTGAAGAAGAGGGTTAACCCTCTCATCCAGAGAGCTAACTCTTCGACGAAGTATTTTAATCCAGTGATAGGTGACTATGGTCCCGGTTATAGTTACGGCACTGTAAAAATCCACAAACCAGGTAACCCCCTGAGACCTATAATTTCACAAATCACCACTCCCACCTATCAAGTTGCCAAGAAGCTAAACTCTCCCCTTGCTCCATACGTCCCCATGGGACGTTCAGTTTCTTCAGCTTCTGAATTCATAGACCTACTTCGCACAGCTCCACCGTGCCACGACATCGCTTCTTTAGACGTATAATCGACCTTTACGAATGTTCCTGTAAATGAGACTATTGATATCATCATGGACCGCGTCTATAGAAGTGACCTACCCGTACTTGACATCTCAGAAGACGTCCTGCGAGCCATGCTAATGATGTGTACCAAGGAGGCCCCTTTCCTCTCCCATACAGGGGAATTATTCAGACAAGTTGATGGAGTGGCGATGGGATCCCCACTTGGGGTGCTTTTTGCCAACATGTATATGGCCCAGGTGGAAGAAAGGACTTTCAACAATAACCCCCCTCCAGGAATATATGCGAGATACATTGATGACATTTTCATCACCACTACTACCGACGAAGAGGTTCCACACATGATTAATGCTCTTGAAGGTAATTCCAGCCTAACATTCACCTGTGAACGCAGTGTAGAGGGATGCCTCCCCTTCCTAGATGTGGACATCTCTAAACAAGAACAGGGCTTCAAGACTAAGGTATATACGAAAGCCACCAACGTGGGCCGCTGCCTCAATGCCAGGGGAGAATGTCCTGTCTCATACAAAATATCCGTGATATCTCCCTATGTGAAGAGGGCCCTTACTCACTGTAGTAGCTGGACTGAGATCCACAGAGAACTCGATCGTATCCGCCAGCTCCTCACCAACAACGGCTATGCAGACCATCTCATCGAGAATATCATACGGAAAAAACTGGACCAGTTTGCAGACCTGACCCAGTTGCCCACCCCTCCCAAGGAGAAAATCACCGTTTACCACCAAAATACTTTTCATGATCGGTACCGCGAGGAATGTGATGCCCTTAGGAATATCATCAAGAGAGGAGTCACCCCAACTAACAGAAATGCCATCATAGACTTGAAAATATTCTGCAAACCTAACCTCATTAGTTCCCTGATAATGAGAAATAGCACGGCGCCCAGGGCTCCGAGTGAGGCTACCACCAATGTTGTTTACAAATTTTCATGTCAGGAGGGCCGCTGCGACGGCTCTAGCACATACATTGGTAGGACCTCCTCTACACTACGACGTCGCCTACAATCCCATAGAAATCAGGGGTAAATTTTCCAGCATTTCACAGAAACACACGACATGATGCCTCCTCTACAGAAACTGCTGGACCAAACAGAAATTCTTCATAAAGAGTCTGCCTTCAGGAAGCTGCAGATTGCAGAAGCAGTTTCTATTACTTGCCAGCGCCCTACCATCAACATACAGCAAGCTGCCGATTTTATTCTCCCTTCCGCGCGCCCTCTGAAGAATAACCCCCTCCAGGAACAACAAGCCCTTAGACAGTAGCAGCCCCACGAACAAGTGAAACATGTCCAGCTAAATCAGCGCCTAGGACCAATAACTAGAGCAGCAGCAACTCAGGCCAGAGCTTCCAGACATAATCCCATCACCTTGGCTCCCGAACAAAATCCCACCCCCTTAGCTCCCAGACAAAATCCCACCCTCTTGGTTCCCAGACATAATCCCACCCTCTTGGCTCCCAGACAAAATCCCACCCTCTTGGCTCCCAGACAAAATCCCACCCTCTTGGCTCCCAGACAAAATCCCACCCCCTTGCCTCCCGGACAAAATCTCATGCTGCCCCTCTCGGCCAATGAGGGGCCAGTATTCCGTCCGAGCTAGGCAGGCCGAGCCTTATAAGCCAGCCCATCCAACCAGCGGTCAGTATTCGTTTGAAGACCTTTCAACACAACAGAGCATCCACAAAGCAGTCCTCACCCTGAAGACGCCTCACGACGAGGCGAAAAACTATAGTTTCGGTGGAGTCAATAGTTGTTCAATACTATTACTATGCAAAAATATACCAGTTGGCATACACTGCGTATATTCTTTTGAGAGTCATGAATGACTACTTCCAGTCCCTCTCAGTTGCTAATGGGAAAGTATTCTCCAAAATAAAGAATACAGTCTTGAAGATTGTTAAAGCAACTAGTGCAGTTGATTTCAACCACACACACACACACACACACACACACACACACACACACACACACACACACACACACACACACACACACATATATATATATATATATATATATATATATATATATACTGTATATATATATATATATATATATATATATATATATATGTGTGTGTGTGTGTGTGTGTGTGTGTGTGTGTGTGTGTGTGTGTGTGTGTGTGTGTGTGTGTGTGTGTGTGTGTGTGTGTGTGTGTGTGTGTGTGTGTGTGTGCGCGCGCGCGCGCGCGTGTGTGTGTGCGCGCGCGCGTGTGTGTGTGTGTGTGTGTGTGTGTGTGTGTGTGTGTGTGTGTGTGTGTGTGTGTGTGTGTGTGTGTGTGTGTGTGTGTTTGAGGTCAGGTCAACAGGGGTTGCTGCTTCAAACAATGAGATGATGAGTGTCAATGATAAGTGCCCGATCAGCGAGATCCAACCCAAAGGGCTTCTTTCATCTCTACAAATAAAATCGAAGAAAAAATGAGTGAAGCGTTTAACAAATATTTTCTCTCGGTGTTTACTAAGGAGAGGTTAGATAAGGTACCTGACTGCGATCCGATTTTTAGTGGGGATGAAGAAAGTAGACTATCTAATATCATCATTAGTAAGGTAGAAGTTGTCAAGCAGTTTGAAAGACTTAAAGCTATAAAATCCCCGGATCCAGACAAAAATTTTCCGAGAGCGCTTAAAGAGTGTAAATTTGAAATCTGCGACTAGTTAACAGAAATATCTAGTAAGTCGGTAGACAATGGTTTTGTGCCTATTACTTGGGGGCAGGCAAACGTTGTTCATGCTTTGAAAAAGGGAGATAAATCGTCTATATGCAACTACAGGCTAATCAGTTTGGTATCAGTTATGGGTAAAATGCTTGAATCAATAAAAGTTAATAGACTTAGCTCAGAGAACACATCGAGAAGCATAATTTGATTCGTGACACACAACATGGTTTCTCTAAGGGTAAGTCATGTGTGACTAATCTTCTATCATTTTACACTAAAGTATATATGGCGTCAAACAACAATCATAATTACGATGTTATTTACCTTGATTTTAGCAAAACGTCGAGCTTAGATTAATGACAGAAAACAGCGGGTCACCACAAATGGTGCAAAATGTAGGTGGGGAAGTATTTCTAGTGGGGCCCCAAGGGCTTGGTTTTGGGTCACATATTTTTCATTATGTACATAAACCACTTGGACAAAGGGATTAATAGGGATGTTAGTAAGTTTGTGG
This sequence comes from Oratosquilla oratoria, assembly GCF_046742065.1. NCBI lineage: Eukaryota > Metazoa > Arthropoda > Malacostraca > Stomatopoda > Squillidae > Oratosquilla > Oratosquilla oratoria. The sequence goes on along the minus strand of NC_134807.1, from coordinate 40,680,242 downwards.
ATGACACTAAAATAGGACGCCAAATTAGGTAAGGAGACGACGCCAAGATTTTGCAGGACGATCTTAACCAATTGTTCACATGGTCGGTAAAATGGCAAATGAACTTTAATATCTCAAGATATAGCGTATTAAATGTAGGGCTACACAACCCCAAAAATAGATATAGCTTAGATAACACGTTGTTAGAGAAAACTGAGTGCGAGAGAGATTTGGGAGTTCTAGTGAGTCCTGACCTTAAATCCAGGAAACAGTGCATTAGCGCCAGGAATAAAGCAGAACCTTAGCATTCATTGCTAGGACGGTTACGAATAGAAGTCCAGAGGTAATTATCAAACTCTAGCGCTAGTTAGACCCATCCTATGCTGTACAGTTTTGGCCTCTGCCTTATAGAATGGACATCAATTCACAGGAATCAGTAGAGGAGAATGACCAAAATTATACATGGGCTCAGAAATTTACCTTACGAAGAGAGGCTTAGTCACCTTAACTTACAATCACTGGGAAGACGTAGAGTGCGGGGTGATCAAATAGAAGTGTTTAACTGTATAAAAGGCTTTAACAAGAGTGACGCAAACAAGGTCATCATATTAAGACAACAGGGGAAGACTAGCAGTAATAGATTTAAAATGGACTAATTTGGATTGAAGAAGGAAATAGACAAGAATTGGTGTACTAATAGGGTGATCAACGAATGGAACAGACTTAGTAACCATGTAGTGAGTGCTGAAACTATCAGTTGTGTTAAGAAACGGTTAGACAACTTCATGGATGGGGATGATAGGTTGTAATGGACATGGAACTGCCTAGTGTAGGCCTCATGGTCTCTTGCAGTCTCCTTCATTCTTATGTCCTTATGTTCTAAATATATATACATGTACATTACACACATATATACACGCTCATATATAGAGCCCAGAATACCTTGAAGACGAAATAGATCATATCACCACTTCATTTAAAACACTTCACTTCCTGACTGGTATCATCGCCCGAGGTCTACATAAGGCTAAAGAAATTAAACAATGAAACATCTCAGAACCACAAACCAAGAATGAAAATATCCTCCTCATAGCACTACCGTCAGACTTAACTCACCTACTAGCCAATAAATCAAAATCCATAGGCATCACAGTAATATCAAAGAACAAAAAATGCACGACATAACAAATTACAAACGACAAAATCCCCAACCGAACAGTATCCTGTACAAAATCCCCTTCTCGGGGTGCAACCTTGTTTACTATAGTTAAACCTATAGGATATTAAACAAACATCTATACGAACACAGACCTGATGTCCTTCATCATTGCAAATCTTACGTCTGGATATACAACATCGAAGAAATGCAACATTTACGTCAGTGGAGCCAATAAATCATTCTCCATGAAAACCTAAGTAGACAAAAAAAAAATGAAGCAATATAAATAAACAGCAACGATTTTATCAACAACATTAAAGGTGATATCAAAACTGTAAATCATGCCACCAAATACGCCTTGTGACAAATGATCACACAGAAGAAGATAGCTTCCTCCGCCCGAACCACACCACACCCGACATAACCAACGGACCAACCAACATGCAGATGCCCCGCATCCCTCGTGAACCACCACAACAAATTCCCTATATGCACCAAAGCATTCACATTCTGTAAATTATTAGCTCTGAATAGGAATCATAAAGTGAAACGGGTGAGGAAAAAGTCTGTTCCCAATCGTGTGATTTTCACTCTTAACACTCATACCTGTCATGATGCCACAATGTATATATATATATATATATATATATATATATATATATATATATATATATATATATATATATATATATATGTATGTATATATATATATATATATATTTATATATGTTTATATATTTTTTTCAACCACAAATCACTTTTAATTCCATGCCATCGCAGTCGAGACTGAAGAATCGCTCGATGGAGGCACCCGTTGGAAATTGAAACGTGGACGAGCTAAGGATTCGAGCCCAGCTAACCCGTAACAAAGTTACTGTGACTTAAACCAATACGCTATCAAGTCACTTTGTTACGGGTTAGCTGGGTTCGAATCCTCGGCTCGTCCACGTTTCAATTTCCAACGGATGCTTCCATCGAGCGATTCTTTAGTCTCGACTGCAATGGCATGGAATCAAAAGTGATTTGTGGTTGAAAAAAGATATTAATTGATCACTAGGAACCATTTAGTGTATATATATATATATATATATATATATATATATGTGTCAATACATATATACATACATATATATATATGTTGATGAAGGTGGAAAAAGAAGTCACGGGTCTAGTTCCGAGTTCCCGAGTTTATTCCTGACCGGTTTCGCTCTATGCTTCTTCAGAGGAATGTCTGAAGAAGCATAGAGCGAAACTGGTCAGGAATAAACTCAGGAACTCGGAACTGGACCCGTGACTTCTTTTTCCACCTTCATTAACTTGTCACAATGTACCAGCATATACATACATACATACATATATATATATATATATATATATATATATGTATATATATATATATGTATATATATATGTATATATACATATGTATATATATATATGCATATATATGCATATATATATGCATAT
>NC_134807.1:40670137-40672637 GCF_046742065.1 Oratosquilla oratoria | reverse complement strand
GTCCACCACCGATTAGAACCCGATAGAAACCGGGTTTCTAGGGTTTACCTTGACTACTTTCATCAAGTATCTTCCAGGCCAGTCTAGAACCTCGATTTCTTGGTCAGCTAAAAATTACTTCACCGGCTTTGTCGTGTGTCAGGGAGCGTTATCCTGCAGGTTGAGAAGCAGTAGTGTGCAGATAAGGCACTAGATGATGGCGAAGTAATTCCTACCAGTGGGTTTTTCTGCCTTACATATACCAGTACTGTTATAATGCTTCAAAATGTCATTCACTAATTTTTGGGAAGTTTGACAGTCTCAGCAATGATTGAGAGTTTCTCTTAGTTTTTGCATAGAGAGAATAGCAGTATTTCAAGGCATGTTCACTGTAGAAGGGCTGGACCCGTACAAAAGTTACGTTTCAATAATGTGGCTAAAGTAAAGTATTATGTAGATGATCGGCAATTAACTGAAGTAATACAGGTAAATTAAAGCGTTCGGATAATTTTGAACACATAGTTTTTAAGATTGAATTGCAAATACACTAATGATATTCGTCGTATTTTTTTCTTATTCTTTCAAGTTTTGTCTAAAAGTAGCCGATCCTTCTAGGTTACCATGTTGCAATTTTTTAAATTTAGTTTTAACTTTTAGAGACGATAATAGTAACTTTATTATGACATTACAAGTATCTGGAACATCATGGACGCTACTGTATGTATATATATATATACATATATATATGTGTGTGTGTATATATATATATATATATATATATATATGTGTGTGTGTGTGTGTGTGTGTGTGTGTGTTTGTGTGTGTGTATATACACACGCTGTCCCTCCCGTTGTCGATTTCGAGATGATTTGTAATCCATGTCATTACTGGCCGTAGGCTACTTGCAGGTCATATGTCTTCATCAAAATGTGCTTTAATTTTGAATCTGTATATTTACTGACTTTTCTTTATACCGAACAAAGTGTAAGATAATAATATGACAACTGGTTACGTTGACTATATATCATTTCGTAACAGTATATGTCACAAGCAATGATTAGAGCTTAAGTGTAGATGTTGATTAACTATCTAGCTGATCCTTTTAATTAATTATTGGACTACGCCTCATCTCACTGGAATAACAGAATTCAATTGATTCAGATGAAGTTGGTATAATAAGTTACATCAGTCTCAAAATCTCCAGGGGTGATTCCAATGAAAATGTCATGATGAATGTGTGTGATGGAGAAAGAGTGAAGATATCTGACTGTATGTTCTTTATATTTCTCTCATTTTTATTTCCACCTTTCGTTATCTTAGTACTACTAAAAAATTAATTGGATGGGTTCTCTGACTTTTGGGTGGTTTTGCAAAACGCCTCGCGCCCCTGTGTTGACGTGGTGATTTTGTAACGCTTCTCAAGCCAGAACCTTTCCGGGTCCCAGCTAATCAGAGGAAGAGACATGACGTAGTGTTCCAAGTAACGACGACATGACGTCACAATCTTCAGCATTTCACTTCTTATAATAACATATCATTTAAAATTTCATTTGAGCCAAGATACATATATCTTAGTACTACTAAAAAATTAATTGGATGGGTTCTCTGACTTTTGGGTGGTTTTGCAAAACGCCTCGCGCCCCTGTGTTGACGTGGTGATTTTGTAACGCTTCTCAAGCCAGAACCTTTCCGGGTCCCAGCTAATCAGAGGAAGAGACATGACGTAGTGTTCCAAGTAACGACGACATGACGTCACAATCTTCAGCATTTCACTTCTTATAATAACATATCATTTAAAATTTCATTTGACCCAAGATACATATATATATATATATATATATATATATATATATATATATATATATATATATATATATATATATATATATATGTATATATATATATAAATACATATATGTATATATATATATATACTTATAAAATTTTCATATTCAGTATATATATATATATATATATATATGTATATATATAGATATATATATATATTTATGTATGTAGATATATATATATAAATACATATATGTATATATATACTTATAAAATTTTCATATTCAGTATATATATATATATACATATATGTATATATATATATACATATATATACACATATACATATATACTTATAAAAAAAATCATATTCAGTATTTAAAAGTATAGCCAACTCCTGAATTGGCATCTATGATGCGTAGTTTTCCAAGCAACGACATGACGTCACAATCTTCTGCATTTCACTTCTTATAACTAATCAAGTCACTGCCTTCGTCTACTGAATAGAGGTAAGAGCTTATTTTCTGAGATTTATACTATATCATAAAGTTTATATCTATAAACGTTGCTACTCGCTCAAGTCCCATGGGACTCCCTGCATGATAATGATAATGAGTGGGATTGGGATTGGGAGTGGAAATTAATTGGATGGGTTCTCTGACTTTTGGGTGGGTTTGCAAAACACCTCGCGCCCCTGTTGTTTTGTAACGCTTCTCAAGCCAGAGCCAGTAAG
>NC_134807.1:40665137-40667637 GCF_046742065.1 Oratosquilla oratoria | reverse complement strand
GGTTATAGGAGTGAATGAGCCCTGGTCTACATTCTGTATACCCTCTTCGTTCATCCTGATCTTCTCATACTCGTTCCGGGAGTGGGATGCCTCAATGGTTAGGTTGCTGTAACAGGGGGCCATCGGATCAAATATTCGCATATAAAAAAAAGCCAATTGTCCCCGTGTCCAGAAACCTCTTGCACTGACATCCACTCTTGATTCATCTGATGTATTGGACGTGCGGTATCTGAAGTTCTCCCCTCCTAGTGGGAGTAATGTTGGTTCAATAGTCACATCCTTGCACACCTCCTGAAGCATTTGGGCAGTGAGATCTCTTACCTCAACATGTCGCATGCAAATGAATCCACCCTGCTTGCATATCATCGCATGGTCTGGAGTAAACTGTTTACTACAGGAGCATCTGTTAGGCAGCCCTCCCAATGGCCATCCATACCTCAGGGCAATGGCATCCGTGAATTCTCTTTTGTTTAAGGTGAATCCCTTTGCCCTGATTGGTAGTGCTGTCAGCCAATTGGACACCCCAACCTCCTGCGCCATTGTTATCTTTCTGTTTATACAATCCGATAGCCGAGCTAGAAGTGTTTGAAGTTCCTCCTTCTGCCTCTCTTCTCTTCCCTTTGAAATGTTTCTTCTAATTCTTCTGATTTCCTACATGTTAGTCTCCTTTCGTTGATCTTGTGACACGATGTTGTTTGTCAAGGAGGACGTGAGTTTCATAGAGTTCTGGTGTTCTATGTCGGCAAGGTTTAGCGGGTTGGAGATGCCTAACCCTCCCACTCTAGGTGGAAGTTCAATGAGTTTTATTTCCTCTTCATTTATTGTCCGTCCGTTGGTGATGGCCGGTATTAGTTCGTTCATTATGGTTTCTTCAAGGGGTCTTAGTAGGTTGATGATGTTTGGTACCGTCCTTGATATGTAGTTCCACTTATGTTTAACACCATATACGAATGCGGCATATGCCGACTGCGGCTCGGTCTTTGCAAAGTTGGCTAGAAGCCTAACTTCCGCCACCCATTCTTTAACTTTCTTTTCAACATATTGCTTTTTAAAGGATTCTGAGCCGATCACTACACCGAGATGTCTTTCCCCCTCTTTTGTTACCTTCACTTCACTGTTCTCAAATAGGACTTTGGCATTGTCAAAGTACTCTGGCTTCACTATGAGGACAAATTTCTTTGCATTCGGAATGTAACCCAAGCCCGGGCCGTGTGCCAACACCACATCCCACCACTTTTTTAAGTCAGCAACTTTTCCTGCTCCCGTGAGATCATCTGCATGTGCTACCTGTTTGACCCTAGTGTCCTCATATTGTACTACTACTACAATTACTACTACTACTACTACTACTACTACTACTACCACTACTAAATAATAATAATAATAATAATAATAATAATAATAATAATAATAATAATAATAATAATAATAATAATAATAATAATAATAATAATAATAATAATAATAATAATAATAATAATAATAATAATAATAATACATACATACATACATATACCAAGGCTTTTTCCCCCTTCCAAGGGAGGTAGCCAAAAAGGAAAAGGCATAAAAACACTCCCACCCATTTCATCCCTAAATACCCTCCACACCCCTCCCACCCTTCCTCTCATCTGAGCACCTCCTGGATGACGGGTCATCCCTGCACCCTGCCCACCGCCCTGGGTCAGAAGCAGTGTCGCAAGACACAGCACATCCACAGCAAGGCCGCTTCATTTAATCGGCGACCCCCCCTCTCCGTCCCCCTTTGCATATAAGGCGAGGACGGGGAGAAATCCCTTCGGGCTGCGTCAAAATTTACTCACACATACTACCCCAACCCCCACCCCCCCGCCCATTCCTCCTCATGCAGTCACAACATCATCCATATACAACCATTCTCCACTCACCTCTGTCTTCCGTCTTCTCCCTTCCTTCCTCAACAGACATTCCCCTCTTCCCCAAAGCCCCCTTCACCCCATCCATCCACCTCATCCTAGGACGTCCCCTCATGTTCACTCCCTCCACATCTGCCTTCCATACCTCTTTTACTAGTCTTTCCTCACTCATTCTTTCCATGTGTCCAAACCATCCTAATATTCTTTCATCAACCCTATCTCCCAAATCCTTTTTTACCCCTGTTCTCCTCCTCACCTCCTCATTTCTCACTCTATCCAGCCTAGTAACCCCCACCATACTTCTCAGACACCTCATCTCAAACACATTCAAACTCCTTCTCTCTTCTTCTCTTATGTTCCACGTTTCTGCCCCATACAGTGCTGTTGGCACAATCACTCCTTCATACAGTCTCCTCTTCGCATTCATTCCCAAATGTCAATTCCTCATTACACTCTTTAAACCACCAAGGCATTTACTCGCTTCTCTCAATCTACATTCTACCTCCACCTTCACTCCACCTTTTCCTGCTACACTTGCACCCAAGTATCTAAAACTATCCACTTCCTCCAGTCGCTCTCCCTTAATGTTCACTTCCAGTCTACTGCCA
>NC_134807.1:40655137-40660137 GCF_046742065.1 Oratosquilla oratoria | reverse complement strand
ATACAATATATATATATATATATATATATATATATATATATATATATATATATATATGTATATATATATATTTGAGAGGGGGGATGGTTTCATAAAAATAAACGTACCACAGTTATTGATACCGAACCTGGAACTCGTCTCAAAAAAATCGTTTGTTATTAGCAGGAACCATTTTAGATTTTATTACCGGGTTGAAGTGAATGAGTTTTACATGTTGTGTTCGGCGTATTGGCAATTTCCGATAGCTTTCCCTTTCATACATAGCTTTGAATGACTACAATGGGGGCCACTCAGGATTAGCCACTTCACTGAAGAGGATTATCACATCAGTGAATGAAATTGACTGGCGGTAGTCAGAATGAAATAAAAATTCATATATGATAAGGTAAGGATTTACCTTTTCTACCGAGTGGGTGAAAAGTGTTGGTTGAACCTACCTGATTTTAGCCTGAATAAAATAGGAAGTAGACGAGTAGAAAGTGAGTTTACAGTTACAATTAATTTGAAGAGGTTGTCCTATAGATTACTGCTTTAAATCCGTTTGTCATAATTATTATTTTTTATTTTCTCAAACCAACATTTCTTTGACTTTTCTGTTGTTCTTATGTATCTAAGTTGACCCTTTAAAGCCTCATACGCAACTTCTGTACACTATTCTAAAATATTATCTTATTTTGTTCAGCTAGGGATGAATGACCCGTAAAAAGAATGAAATAATTTTTAACATTAGATCATTTGGGTGTGAGAGGTATCGCAATCATACAGATACTCTCCGTGTCGAAACATATGACAAACAGCTGGAATCAAATGAACAACTTGCTTGTACTCTTTGATGTTCTATATGAATTTTATTGTCTAATATCCAAGCTTAAAGTACCAGATGAAATTAAAAGATATATATAATTAATGCACACAAACAGCATATATACACAAAAGACACACACACACACACACCACACACACTGACACACAGCGCAATAAGCGCTTTACAGGCAGTAAATACGAGGAGTTAATTACAATTTGTTGGTCCCTCTGGGAAAAGATTCCATTAGAAATTTTGATGATTTAAATTCTGTGAGGTAAAATCCTGATAAAACGGTTATGCAAGAAGAAAATGAAACAGATGAAGACAATGAAAATATTCAAGACAAGGAGTAAGGAATATTTTATCCCAGGCCTACCTCGTTTATCAACAAAATAAAAAAAAAATTGAGAGAATTAAAGAAGAAGAAGAAAGAATTAGATGTCTAGAAGAATTGTAGACTTTAGCAGGCAACGAAATTTGATTCATCAGTGGAAATTCCTGGATTAACTTTGTTCAACTTTTTCCAGCTGTGATTATCTGGGTTCAAGGAAACTTATCACGGAAACAAATATTGTGCATGCTTACGAATATTGGAAGGCTTTAATGAAATCTTCTGGGATGGATTAGAAATGTCGTGGATGATGACTATATGATAACATGAGTCAAAGGCAAGATATCATGATTGAAAGAAGTTAATGGCAAAGTTCCACAGGAGTAATTATAAGGGCCTTTTTATATAAGGGACATAATGAAAGGAACAACAAGCTTCAGTAATCTTCAGCGACGGACAAAACATAAAGAATATTAGAAAATATCACACAAATATCTACACAGAAATTAGAACTTGATTCAATCATAGAAAATAAGGTCAATGAATTGAAGATGCTCTAAAAGAGAATCTATATGAAAGGGGACATCAAGGTAAGTTGATAAGTTACAATTAAACATATAAGTGATAACCCTAACCAGGAGGTGCAAAGCCATTACTTTTGTCGTACAGGCTGGGAATCGGAGAAGAGGTGGGATTTAAACCCGAATCTAAGCGAAGGCGAGATCAGCACTCTTCCAATCACGCCACCAGTGCACAAATTACAATTTATTGGGAGTATTGGTGTTATATTATATATAGTCCGGGAAAAAATAGAGATAGAAAATAGATAAATAAATGAATAAATAGATAAATGAATAAATAGATAGATAAATAAATAAATGAATAAATAAATAAATAAATAAATAAATAAATAAATTTATAAATAAATAAATAAATAAATAAATAAATAAATAAATAAATAAATAAACAAATAAACAAATAAGTGAATAAATATATAAATAAATAAATAAAGATAAAACTAAAACTAAAACTAAAAATAAAAACAAAAGATATAGATGAAGATAAAGATAAAGATAAAGATAAAGATAAAGATAAAGATAAAGATAAAGATAAAGATAAAGATAAAGATAGAGATAGAGATAAAAATAAAGCTAAAGATAGAGATAAAGATAAAGATAAAGATGAAGATAAAATAGAAATAAAAATAAACACACGCGCACACACGCACATACACACACGCACACGCACACACACACACGCACACACACACACGCACACACACACACACACACACACACACACACACACACACACACACACACACACACACACACACACACATACACACACAGACATACGCACACACCTTGTGGCGCAGTGGTTAGGGTTTTTTCGGGGAGGGGGTGCGTGTAAGATCACAGCATTACCCATAGATCGGTCATATATGAGCTCTAAGCTCTCTTCCGGGAGAGAAATAGCTGTCGATCATGAGTCCAACACTTGATCCAAGACCATGGGAAATCAAATCACACACAAAGACACACACACAGACACACACACAGACACACACACACACACACACACACACACACACACACACACACACACACACACACACACACACACACACACACACACACACACACACACACACACACACACACACACACACACACACACACACACACACACACACACACACACACACACACACACACACACACACGCACACACACACACACGCACGCACACATACACACATACACACACACACAAATACACATTCAAACACATCGTACTGAACAGAAAGCGTCCCTTTAGAGATATGGTTGAGAGCATAAACGGGCGAGTGCATTATGGGTACAATCTCGCAAACAGAGAACCTTTCCTCCTCTGCGTGCCCTCCCTACCTCACTCTCTCCCCCTTTTGTCCTCAATCGGCGGTTACCTTTTGTTGCATATTTCCACTGCTGGTGTTATCACCCTTCTTTTGCTTTAGTGCACCTGCCACAGGCTACGTTGCCCCTTTCGATTCCATTGCATCACATGCACACGACATAAGTTTTATACTATGCCGTAATTACATACAATCTTTTAACGATAATTTTATTTATTTGTCACGATTCTTAAAATTCTTTGCACTTTTGTACTCCAATTCCAGAAGCACACTTGATATAAATTTTGTAAGACATATTGGTAAACGATAGAGAGCTCGGTAGATTGAAAGCTTTTCCACAGAAAAAATACGTTAAGTCTGACAACATAACAAAGAAGTTGGGACATTTCGTCCACACTTTTTGGATTTCTAGAAATCCGGCCAATTATTTTTTTTTATTACTAGCAATATATATATGCATATATATATATATATATATGTATATATATATATATGTATATATAATATATATATATTAAACAGTCATATTAAACAGTCATATTAAACAAACCTTTGACCATAATATCAATTTAAGTTTAGGATTATTTAAACTTGATGATTTTGTTACTGATAAAATTGTAAGAACTTCTCCAAGTGCTACTAAGCGGGGGTGACGTAACGTCATGGACCAAACGTCCGTATATGTAAACATCGGCTCTACCTGATTGTGAAGCATCTTGTGTGTACTTCCCATGTTCCTAGCTTGTCTTTTACTTTATGTATATATATCCACCTTTGTCTCTGTAACTGTGTATTCCTTGATAATGTCTTAAATAGACGAAAACGTTCGGACTAAGCTTCTTATTTCCCAGTGGTTTTTTCTGCATATATATATATATATATATATATATATATATATACATATATACATATATATATACATATATATACATATATATATATACATATACATATATACATATATATACATACATATATATATATAAATATATATATATATATATATATACATATGTGAATGTAGTAGTTTCAGAGGGATTAGCTTGTTAAGTGTAGTTGGGAAGGCTTATGGGAGGATCTTGATCGAGAGGATTAGGAGAGGAACAGAGGGAGTAATTGGTGAGGAACAGTGTGGATTTAGGACAGGTAGAGGTTGTGTAGATCAGATCTTTGTGGTAAGACAGATATGTGAGACAGCTATAGGAAAGGGGAAGGATGTTATTTGGGCCTTTATGGATCTGGAAAAGGCTTACGACAGGGTAGACAGAAAGGCACTGTGGGAGGTTATGCGGATATACGGGATAGGAGGAAAGCTTCTGGGAGCTGTCAAGAGTTTTTATGAGAGTAGTAGAGCTTGTGGTAGGATTAGAAATGGAGAGAGTGAGTGGTTCGAGGTAAAGGTGGGACTTCGTCAAGGATGTGTTATGTCACCCTGGCTGTTCAATTTATACATGGATGGGGTAGTGCGAGAGGTAAATGCAAGGGTAGTGGGTCAGGGATTGGAGATGGTTAAAGAAAATAGAGAAAAATGGGAGGTGAGCCAGCTGTTGTTTGCGGACGACACTGCGCTTGTGGAAGGATCGGAGGAGGGATTGAGGAAGTTGGTGACAGAGTTTGGGAGAGTGTGTGATAGAAGAAAGCTGAAGATAAATTTGGGTAAAAGTAAGGTGATGAAATGTACAAGGGGTGAAAGTGGCAGTAATCTGGAAGTGAGGATTAGGAGAGAGCAACTGGAGGAAGTGGATAGTTTTAGATACTTGGGTGCAAATGTGGCAGGAAAAGGTGGAGTAAAGGTGGAGGTAGAATGTAGATTGAGAGAAGCGAGTAAATGCCTTGGTGGATTAAAAAGTGTAATGAGGAATAGAAATTTGGGAATGGATGCGAAGAGGAGACTGTATGAAGGAGTGATTGTGCCTACAGCACTGTATGGAGCAGAAACATGGAACATAAGAGAGGAAGAGAGAAGG
>NC_134807.1:40635137-40640137 GCF_046742065.1 Oratosquilla oratoria | reverse complement strand
TTCTATATTTTCAAAATGTAAGATCTTGTATTTATTTCCAGCAGCAAAATAAATTATTCTATATGGACCTGAGTATCTTGAGAATTTTATTATGGATTGTATGTAATTTGGCGATGACTAAATTTCCTAATAAAATTCTATTTTATGTGCTATTTTGTGTTGTTACTTCTTCATATCTTGCGTATAATCTTTCTTGTGTTCCCTAACTCTTTAGTGTATAGCTTGAAATATATGTATCCTATCTGAGACGTAATAATCTATATTATACACTGGGTTTTGTTCTGCAATCAAGATTTCATATAGGAGAGTTTTGTCTTCCCCCAAAATGATAAAATGGGGCGTTTCTTCTGTAGCTGTAGGAATCCAACTATCCCAAGTTGTACTATGTATGTTTATTAAACCTCTAAGATATGTAATAATTTACTGATTTAACCTCTCAACTACTCCAATGCTCTGAGGAAGATTTACCTGAATATTAACTTTGTTTATCTTAAATAACATACATATTTCTTCCAAGATTTTGTTATTAAATTCAGTACCATTGCCTGAAGCAATTGTTTTAGCTCTTTTATTTGGTATGGGTTGTAAATTACAAAATCTTGAAAGAGATACAGTAGACAAAAAATGTATAGCAGTGTATGGTCTAAAGGAAAAAATAACCTAAATTGGCTCTGAGAGTTAAAGAGGAGAAAGAATTGGCAAGAAAAGTTCTTATAGTACAAGATGAATAGCAAGAAACAGAAAAAAAATAGAGGAAGTGCACAGGAGTAAATATGCTGAAGGAAAAAGTCGACCCTTAAAGATCAAATTAAGGTCACAAATAGCAGCGGAAGAAATTTGAGCAAAAACTGGAAAATTAGCAAGAAGTGAACACTACAAAATTATATGGATAAAAAGAGATATGAATGATAAGGAAAGAGAAAGAGATAAGACATTAAAAGCAAAACTAAGGGAAAAAAGAGAGAGAAAAAAAAATGGAGACCGAGAAAACGCAATTATCTATATGACTGCATCTTCATCATTGTTCTGCATTTGGTGATGAACTATTTCTTTAAAGATTACCTTATCTTTTCCATGGTCTTTCTCCATTCATTCCCGAGTTTTTGTAAATCATCCTCTCCTATGTTTAATTTTTTTCGGTCATTGTTTTATCTGTTTATTTACCTCTTTCTTTTTGGTCTTATTATTAGTGGTATCATTATTTTTAATCTCTCATTTTCACATTTTAACTCGGCCAGTTATTTTTTTTAGTGCATCTACCTCTGTTTCAGTATTTACTTTACTTAAGTCACTCACTTCCGTATTCATTTCTTGATTCGCCCTCCATAGATTGTTAGTCTCTTGCTACCATGATTCCTTCATAAATTTCATCTCCGTCTCTATGTCTATAATCCTACTAAAAAGTCTTTTCTCGTACTTAATGAATCCAGAAAAAATGTCCCTCATCGTCACTGTGTGTGTGTGTGTGTTGATGTGCGCGTGCGTTGGTGTGTGTGTGTGTGTGTGTGTGTGTGTGTGTGTGTGTGTGTGTGTGTGTGTGTGTGTGTGTGTGTGTGTGTGTGTGTGTGTGTGTGTGTGTGTGTGTATGTGTGTGTGTGTGTGTGTGTGTGTGTTGTTACCTAGTTGTATCTTACGGTTTCACGTCTTTGTATCTCGCAGTATCTAATTTGCTCTGTAGAAAACTGTTTTTTTTTTCAGATCTTTTCTATAACTGTCCTAGTTGAGCTTCCTTTCATGTCCACTTGTATTTCATTCATCACAGTTTAGTAAGTCTTCTCTATCAAGGGCTTCCATGCCTCTCATGATTCTATAAATGATCAACAAGTCAACTCTTCCTTTTCTATGTCCCAGTGTTGGTAATTCCAGTTTTGACACTCTCTCCTCGCATGACAGTTTTGAAAGTTTAGTTGCTTTTTGGATTTTCTAATCTTTCCTTTTATTTTTATTTTTATTTTTTTAGTACTGGGTGACCATAGTATCGCTACGTACTCCAGTCTTGGCCTTATCAGTAGTGAGTAGTATTTTCTTCACAATTTTTTCGTCCAATTAGGTAAAAGCCACCCATATTGATCTTAGCAAGTTGTAGGTTTCACCGATAATTTTGTTTATCTGTTTATCAGGGGACATATCCTTTGTGATGATTACTTCTAGGTCTTTTTCAGATTTCACTTGCTTTACTTCCTTTGTACCAATTTTATAGTCATGATATTCTTTTTTTTTTATAATTTTTCAAAATTCCTTTATGCCATATTTCTTAATGTTGAAGCCCACTTCCCACTTCTGATAATATTTCCAAACCCTGTTCAGATTTCTCTCCAGTGACTCACAATCCATTTCAGAACTCACTTTCCTCAATGATTTTGTGTCATCTGCAAAGAAGCTCATGTAAGATTCCACACCCTCATCCATGTTATTTGCATAAATAGCAAATATTATTGGGCCCAATACTTATCCTTTTGGAACTCCACTAATCACCTCTTCCCAGGTAGAACTCTTATCCCTGAGCACTAATCTCATTTTTCTTCCATGCAAGAAATCCTCCATCAATTTCAAGAGCTTACCTTATTTCCCTCCTATGGTTTCCAGTTTTCTTAATAATTGTTGTGTGGTACTTTGTCTAAAGCTTTTTGTAAGTCTAGGAAACATATCAAATTTGTGGCACATGACCTTCCCTGTCTAAATCCGAATTGTCTTGGATTTAGTATATTGTTCTCCTCCAGATGTTTAGTCCACCTATTCTTGACAACTTCTTCACAGATTTTGGCTACTGTGCTTGTAAGGGAGACCGGTCTGTAATTTGCTGTGTCTTCCTTATTTCTCCCTTTATATATTGGTATGATTTTTGCATTTTCCACTCCTCCTGTGTTTTTTCTTCTTTGGGTAAGCAACTTATTAGATTATATTTTTGTTTTTTAGTTCATCTTAACATTCTTTTAGTATCCAGTTTGCAATCCCATCCGGGCCGTGCGATTTACTTACATCAAGGTTCATTATTTGATCCATTGTTTCTTTTCGTGTTATTATTATTTCTCTCATGGGGGATCTCACTTCACTCCCTTCATCCCAATGCTGTTTATTTTCTCTATTGAACACCGACTTGAAGTGTTTGCTCATGACTTCAGTCATTTCTATATTTTCTGTGTATTCTATATTTTCTTGGCGCAATTTCACTATTTTCTTTTTGTTTTTTGTTTTTGTTTGTTGTTCACAAATCTATAGAATAGTTTTGGTTGGTCCTTAGATTTTTCTATTATGTCTTTTCATAGTTTCTTTTTTCCTCCCCGCGTACTTTTACATATTCATTCCTTTGATTGATATATATATATGTTCCACTTTCTGATTTTTTTTCCATTTTTGAAGCTTTATCTCTTCTATTTTTCGCCTCATAGTACCCTCTGTTAAACCAGCATTTAATATACACCTTTTCTTGCTTCTGTCTTTGTACATATTTTTTCGTAATTTCATTATAGATTTTCATCAAAATCATCCATTTCTCTTCCACTTGTCTCTATATTGTAGGATTTTTCCCAACTCGCTTTTTGAAAAAAAAAAAAAAAATCCTAGGTTTCCCAAAGTCCGTTTTGTTATACATCAGCCTTGCTTTTCTGTATTTCTCATTTCTTTCTACTTATTTCCCTCCTTTAGTTCAAACTCAAGTAGTATGTGGTCACCCTTCTCAATTGGTGTTTCGACGGTTCTTCATTTGTGTGTGTGTTTGTGTT
This sequence comes from Oratosquilla oratoria, assembly GCF_046742065.1. Taxonomy (NCBI): domain Eukaryota; kingdom Metazoa; phylum Arthropoda; class Malacostraca; order Stomatopoda; family Squillidae; genus Oratosquilla; species Oratosquilla oratoria. Next base: position 40,636,415 of record NC_134807.1, on the reverse strand, counting down.
TGGGTGTGTTGGGGGTAGGTGTGTGTGTGTGTGCATGCGTGCGTGTGCGTGTGTGCGTGTGTGTGTGTGTGTGCGTGCGTGTGTGTGTGTGCGTGCGTGCGTGTGTGTGTGTGCGTGCGTGCGTGCGTGTGTGTGTGTGTGTGTGTGTGTGTGTGTGTGTGTGTGTGTGTGTGTGTGTGTGTGTGTGTGTGTGTGTGTGTGTGTGTGTGTGTGTGTGTGTGTGTGTGTGTGTGTGTGTGTGTGTGTGTTTGTGTGTGTGTGAGAGAGAGAGAGTGTATGTGTATGTATTTGTAGGCGAGGGCGCGCACGAGCGCTTCTATGTGTGTCAAATTGTGCATATGTGTTTATCTATATAGTGAGAGTACTGTGGAGGGTATTGAATAAACGAGTAAAAACTAAATTAGATAAGAAAATGAAGAGAAATGTAGGTACGAGTAAATGGACAGTTACCTAAGGATATATAAGACAGAGAATGATAAACGTAAAGACAAAAAATAAATTAGAGGATGTATTTCCATTATTGTAACCGTCTTGTTTATGTCATATATTCTCATTTGATACTTGTGCATATATTTTGCAAGGAATATTAGATAAGGGTCTTAGTCGGACATTTTCCCTCAGGAATCTTGATTCTGTTCCGTCAGAAAGAGGCAATCTCTTACCTATACTTGGACTGCCGAAGCTTGTTTAAACAGCTTTCTGCCTCATACGAAACGGTCCACCTGGAAGACTGTGAAATGGATACATGACAGCGACTTGGGGAAAAGCGACCGGGGCTCCTCGAAGCTTAAGGACGGATGTGGAATGATGAAAGATCTCGGTGAGGTACAGCCATGAGTAAAAGTTTTGATAAACGCTGCAGTTCTCACAACGTCCATATGATCTTTTTTTTTTTTTTGAGTGATATGCTTTCATATACAATATTTAGTCCTTAGTTGTATATTCTTGAATACATAAAATGGTTGTCAGACATAGGAATCTAATTTCGTATCATGAAAAATTCAAAGCGTTTGCCCGTGACTGTACCTCTCTTATTTCATCGTGATTCGGGAAAAAGAAGAAGAGGGATGACAGTACAAAGGGAAAATGCTATTAAAGGATAGAGGAGGCAGATCTAAGGAAAGCATTTTGCTGCTATAATACTTTGAACTTTAGGATATACGTTGAGCTTTCATGTCGCTAAGAAACGCTTCTGTAAGTGTGACCACGAGTATAATGAAATTATTTTTTATCACTTAGATCAGATTTCTTACTATGATGAAAAAATTACCTTTTAGT
>NC_134807.1:40620137-40622637 GCF_046742065.1 Oratosquilla oratoria | reverse complement strand
ACTCCTAAAGAATTTTAGAATAGATACTTGTGTTTCTAAAATACCCGATTTCAGTGAAGCTCAGTTCATAGGACTACGTCAGGAGCTTCAGCTTACAGATTGGGAGGCAAAATTAAACGAAAGACCTGTAGATCAGATGTGGGAAATATTTCAAAATACGCTCACTAAGATGATTCAAACTTACATTCCTTTTAAGGACAGACGTCCCCCAAATCAGGCTCGCCCAAAGTGGCTCGACAAAGAAACTGAAAAAAGTATTGCTAAAAAGAAACAGGCTTATAAGAAATATAAGTGCTCGGGTGCATCTAATGACTATGAAAGTTATGTATCAATACAGAGAGATTTAAAAAAGACAATAAGAAAAAGAAAACGACAATACGAAATGAACATCGCTGAGAAATCCAAAGAGAATCCCAAAGAATTCTATAGTTACATTAGAGATAAAAAGGTTGTTAGGAATCACATTGGTCCACTATTATCTGCTGACGGTCAACTTGAATATTCAAATGAAGGAATGTGTAATATCTTAAACAATTATTTTAGCTCGGTATTCGTAAACGAAACACCTCAAGGTGAATTCCAAACTGAAACCTGTGAAAAGTCTAGGGTAAACTTACTCGGTACGGTAAATATAACAAAAGAAAAAATTAAAAGGTGTATAGACAAACTCAAAGTTAATAAAACACCAGGGCCTGACGGTTGGCATCCAAGAATCTTAAAGGAAATGAAAAATGAGATTGTTGTTCCATTAGAAATTATTTTCAAGAAATTCATCATATCCGGAGATGTCCCAAGAGAATGGAAGCTAGCTAACGTTACTCCCATATTCAAAAAAGGTGACAAAAAGAAACCAAATAACTATAGGCCTATAAATTTGACTTCAATCGTAGGAAAAATAATGGAAACTATCATCAGAGATGATATCGAACATCATTTGGAAAGTAACCGTTTGATTAATGATAGCCAGCATGGTTTCAGACGGAAACGTTCTTGCGTGACTAACTTACTCGAATTCTACAACACAGTTATCTCGAATTATGACAAAAGAAACAATATAGATTTAATATATCTAGACTTTGAAAAGCTTTTGATACCGTCCCACACGAAAGACTACTTACTAAATTAGCTTTGCATGGAATAAGTGGTAGCCTATTAGGTTGGACTAGTAATTGGTTGAATGGTCGAAAACAGAGAGTTGTTTTAAATGGAAAAACTTCTGGATGGAAAAGTGTTGCAAGTGGAGTTCTTCAGGGTTCCGTTCTTGGGCCACTTCTATTCATAGTATATATAAATGATATAGACCATGGACTAAAATCTACTGTTTCCAAATTTGCTGATGGTACAAAACTGTGCGGAGTGGCAAACGAACACTCAAACCAATTAGTTATTCAAGAAGATTTAGATAAATTACAGCAATGGTCTGAAAAGTGCCTAATGAAATTTAACACAAGTAAATGCAAGGTAATACACATAGGTAAAAATAACAGTAAGTACGATTACAAGTTATTTGGAAATTCGTTAACAAAAGTGGATATTGAAAAAGATCTCGGCGTAATTATCAGTAACGACCTCAAATCATCCAAGCAGTGTATTTCAGCCTCTGAGAAAGCAAATAAGATTCTGGGACTGATTGCGCCATCTATTGATTTCAAAAGTCCATCACTCATTAACAAGCTATATAAATCGTTAGTTCGTCCACATTTGGAATATGCTATGTCCGTATGGTCACCGAATCTCAAATAAAGACATTGACAGACTGGAAAAAGTACAACGGCGATCCACAAAACTGATTCCAAATATCAAAAATAAATCATACGAAAATTGATTAAAACACATGAATCTGTTTTCCCTAAAAAAGCGTAGACTCAGAGGTGACTTGATCTTTAAGATTTTAAAGGGAATTGACAACATCAAAAATGACCAAATTTTCACATTGAATGAGAATCAGACAAGAAACAATGGTCTCAAACTGTCCGGAAATAGATTCAATTTGGAAGTAGGTAGAAACAACTTTGCCAACCGTGTAGTTAATGAATGGAATAAACTTCCTGCACAGGTAGTGCAATGTAGTTCAGTTCGAAGCTTTAAGAATCATTTAGATAAATACCTAAGTAAGATGCTGTAATGATTATAATTTATCTTATATTATTTGTTTTTGTTTTGTTATCATTTGTCTGTCTGATTTTCATTTATTATTAGTTATATGTCAATTTATTATTATTTACTATTTACCTGTTTGTTTATTATTTAACTATACCTATGCATTTATTTATGTATCTTATTTGTTATTTACAATATTATATTTTTTTTCGCATCCGACCTAGATATGGACCAAAAGGTCTCCTGTCGGCATGCTCAGCCTTTGTAATCCTTTGTAATTATAATCACGAAGAACCCATTGTTGGAATAGAAGGAAATTTAGAAGAAAGTATAACTTCTATATTTCAGATGATAGCTATAACCCTCTTCACGAAAGTAGTTCGTTTAGATAGGAGGAATA
>NC_134807.1:40610137-40615137 GCF_046742065.1 Oratosquilla oratoria | reverse complement strand
AACGAAGCAGAGCGCTTTCGTATATTACATCTTCAGTATACTGTATATATATGTATATATATGTATATATATGTACAACACTGAATGGGTCCTAGTAATTAGAGATATATTTTAAGAACCACAATGCACTTTAATTCTTAGCCATCAAAGGCCAGCATGCTTGAAATTGAAATGTGGTACTGCCCAGGACTCGAACCGGGCATCCTCATGACAAGTGCGACAGTGACTTTCGAACTAGGCCATCAAGAGAGACATAAGCTAAGCGCATTATTTCTTATATATTTGTATGCTCGAGTTACACACACACACACACACACACACACACACACACACACACACACACACACACACACACACACACACACACACACACACACACACACACACACACATATATATATATATATATATATATATTTAAATATATATATATATATATATATATGTATATTATACGTGAAAAATGTGATCACACATTTGTCAATCACGTTAAAAACCACAGTTGGAGTAGAAAAGACTGGAGACGGGGAATCTATATATTTCAATTGCAAACTGCAATCCGCTTCAGGAGATGAGGATTGCAGTTTGCAATAGAAATATATAGATTCCCCGTCTCTAGTCTTTTCTACTCCAACAGTGGTTTTTAACGTGATACATATATATATATATATATATATATATATATATATACATATATATATATATATATATATATATATATATATATATTCTTTTGTAAACAAACGAGGTTGAAGGCTAAAGAGGATTCACTGTTGATTATTTTATTACGTGTAGCTTCGATACAACGTACAATCTTTTTGTCTTCAAATTTGACGTATCTTAGTAGTTGTCCTACTGTGGCTGACGTTTCGGAACTTCCTGGTTTCATCAAGAAGTTGAACAAAATCATCACATCCATCAACGCCAACATGGACAGTCCAAAATTCCCCAAGCTTACAGGCGAATACTCTCTTGGGTATGCTTTTGGAAACATCAAGACACATAAACCTGGTAACCCCATCAGGCCCATCATTTCCCAAATACCTACAGCAACATACCCCATAGCCAAGAAACTTAACGAGCTTCTCACTCCACATGTCCCCAGCACCTACACCATTGCCTCCGCGCCCGATTTTCTCGAAATCCTCCGAGATTCTCCATCTAACGAGGATGCCATCATCGCTTCGTTGGACGTAGAAAGTTTATTTACGAACGTCAACGTAGAGCGAACCATCGATTTCATTCTCAAGAGAGTGTACCACTGCGACGATACCACACCTCTCAACATCCCCGGGAAAAGCTTAAGATCGCTACTGGAGATATGCACCAAAGAAGCTCCCTTTACCTGCCCTAATGGAAGAATGTATAAACAAATCGATGGGGTGGCAATGGGTAGCCCCCTTGGAGTTTTGTTTGCTAATTTCTTCATGGGTACCATTGAGACAGAACTCCTGGCAGAGGCCCGTCACTCCATTTACTGCCGTTACGTGGACGATATCTTCGTACGAGTAAGAGACGAGAGGGAACTTCAAGACCTGAAAACCCGCTTCATCAAAGCCTCAGGACTTAATTTCACCTACGAAGAAGCTAACAATGGACACCTCCCTTTCCTTGACATCCTCGTCACAGCACAGCAGACAGGCTTCCTAACAACAGTTTACACAAAACCGACAAACCCTGGACTCTGCCTGAATGGAAAAAGTGAGTGCCCTTCCAGGTACTTACACACCACTATCGGCGCATATGTCAGAAGAGCCCTTTAACACTGCTCCACATGGAGAAATACACACCAAGAACTGGAAAGACTAACTCAGGTCCTTGTTAACAATGGATACACAAATTCAGACGTAACACACATCACAAAAAAGATCCTAGACAAATGGTACACAAAAGAAGATAATCCGACACCTAACAACAAAAAATCCATCAAGTTATATTACAAGAACCACATGTCAACAGAATACAAAACAGATGAAAAGATTTTAAAAGAAATCATGAACAAGAACATACAGACAACAGACCCCGAAAAACAAATCCAACTCATCATCTATTACAACACTAAGAAAACAGCCCAATTGATTATCCGTAACCAACCCACCACCACAAAAACAACACTACAACAAGACCACGTTGTATACCAATATAAATGCAATAGTGAGGCGTGTGGATCTCATACTTACATTGGTATGACAACAACACAATTAACACGACGCCTAACATGCCACCTGTCCAACGGATCAATCAAGTCACACTATACCTCTTCCCACAACAAAGCACTAACAAGAAAAGACCTAGACAATAACACGACAATCATAGACAGGGAATCGGATCCCCTATGGCTACTGTTCCTGGAAGCCATATACATACAAGATAACCATCCTAACATCAACATCCAGACCGAAGACCTGCGCGTCTTACCATCCATGAAGAGACTGAACACAGACAGAATCACTACACGCACTGGGAGAGGTCTCTCAGACTTCCAGTAACCCGGCTCCCCTATTGGTCCTAGGCAACCAATCAGAGGAGACCTCTTCCTGCAAGAAGCCTTATGATCCCAACTCCATGAATAAATACGACATCCACAGACACTGCACATCACATCAGGTCTTAAGTACAAATTGTACCACAACTTCGACTTTGCCCTGCCGTTCACAAGGTTGCTCTGCAACTACCTGGACGACAGGTCAATTAGAATAAAGTGGCGGGGCTGTCTGTCCCAACCTTTTGTGCCGAAGGCTGGAGTACCGCAAGGGTCAGTCCTTGCCCCCACTCTGTACAATCTATATACGAATGACCTGCCAGAGCCGGCTTATCCTCGCAACCAGCCTCTAACTCTTTCGTATGCGGACGACACCAACCACATAAGCAGACACAAAACGCTGCAGGGAGCGTTACACGTAATGCAAAACATCCTAGACGGGGCACACGCGTGGGAGCAACAGTGGCGCATTAAGACCAACGCGTCGAAATGCAATGCTGTACACTTCCGCTGCAAACGAACCAACAGAACAATCACAAACACTCCTCTTAAAATAAACAACACAAACATCCCAGCGAAGGACCATACCCGTGTGCTGGGTAGCACACTTGATAATGGCCTTACCTGGACCCCACACTTCCGCAAGCAGGGAGCGAAGGCTAGGGCTGTGCTGGGTAAGCTCAGACGCTTCAAAACTGCAACACTGAGAACCAAACGTCGATTGTACCTAGCCCTCGTCAGACCGATTCTGTGCCAGTCCCCGGGACTAAGCCAGCTGACATGTGCCACTAATAACTACGAGCATCAGAAGGTTCAGAATGCCGCTGTCCAGTTCATCACGGGCTCGCGATGGAGCGACTTCAGAACCACTGAGTCTCTACACCAAATTTCCAACATCCGTCCACTCAACCAACACAAACACAAACTTCACTCAAGACACCTAGAAAAACTGCACGCCAAACACAAACATCTGATACAACATATTACACCTAGACCACACCGTACAGACTATCTGTCAGCTGCGCCCGTCCCACGTGCGGTGTACACGATAAAACGTGTATAACCACACCTACAAGTAACACACCCCTTCACCAGCTTGACTGGTGAAACCGCAATAATGTAATAATAATAATAGTAATGGTAATAATAATGATAATAATAATAATAATAATATCGCTACTCAAACCCGACCTGGGGTAAAACAGGAATTCTCATGCCTTACCTGGGGCTAATCAGGAACGCCCTCTACACGCGGGAAGTGAAATCTACTCACTAACCGTAAATTACACACATACACCTCTCACGAACATAGCCGCATCCCACGCACAAACATATACACTTCCTTTTTCTTCGACTAAAATTCGTTTCCTTTCTCACTTTCTCTTATACTACATCTTCTCATTTCAGTTTACCTCCCACTAAAGATTTTTCCGTTTTTCCCCCTGTCTCTCCTACTACGTCTCCTACCATTTTCCAAACTTTCGTTGGTGATATAATATGCTCTTCCTCCCGGCATTGGCGCCACCGTCCAAGTTCCTAGCCCAGTTCTCCTAAAGCCACGACAACAAACTAGCCCCTAATCGCTCGCAATTCGCCCGGTGGCAATAGCCCTCTTTTTATACACTACTATCTTTTCATTTTCTAACAGACATTCTTCCCCTCCCACAAAACCCGATCCCGCGCAAGCGAGGTGGTCTTTCCTTGGAATCCAGAATCCAGAATCCAGATCGCCCAGAAGATGGAACCAGGAAGTTCCGAAACGTCGGCCACAATAGGACAACTACTAAGATACGTCAAATTTGAAGACAAAAAGATTGTACGTTGTATCGAAGCTACACGTAATAAAATAATCAACAGTGAATCCTCTTTAGCCTTCAACCTCGTTTGTTTACAAGAGAATATACTACCTGGCTACACCAATATATATATATATATATATATACATATATATGTGTATATATATGCATGCATATATGTACATATATATATATATATATATATACATACATACATACATATATATGGAGAAAATGCAAGGATAACCCGTCATCCAGGAGATGCCAAGATAAGAGGGAGGGTAGAGGGTGGAGGGGAGCGGTGTGTATTAGGGATGGAATGGGTGGGAATGGTTTTTATGTCTTTGTTTTTTGGCTACCTTCCTTGTAAGGGAGAAAAACCTTTGATACATGTATATGTATGTACTAGCCGTTAGCACTGAGCACGGAAGTGTTCATCCCAATTGTGCAGAAAGGGATCATATCGCGGCAAACTAAATGTTCTGACCGGTACATTCTGACGAGAATACTACCAACCATCGGTACTGAGCACGGAAGTGTTCATTCCAAGTGTGCCTAAGGGAACCATACCACGGCGAGCTCGTTGGTGTGTTCCGACTTCCCTTTTGAAAAACTTTCCATGCCTTCTTCTCCCTGTTACTTGTTTCAGGCTGGAGACCTAGCTTACTTTACACAGAAGTAACATTGGCAACTCTGGAACCGAGGTTACATTGGCGACCTTG
>NC_134807.1:40590137-40595137 GCF_046742065.1 Oratosquilla oratoria | reverse complement strand
GTGGTTGAGTCTATTTCCAAAAATTGTCAAATGATAAAAAACACTTGTCGGAAGACTAAACCTGCATTCAAGGGATTTCGATGAAATACATTACGTAGCATGTTCGTCCGAGGTGCCCTTGGCGGCAGCGACTGGACCGTGAACCAAAGGTCGTTTCGTTGTAAGGGTCGGGATAGCTTGGTCAGTAAGGCTTTTTCGTTATAAGACGTAAGCCGCCTAGGCAAGGGTTCGAATCCCAGTGGTTGAGGGTCTATTTCCAAAAAATTGTCAATTGATTAAAAAAACTTTTCGGAAGACTAACCTGCATAAAGGATTCGATGAAATACATTACGTAGCATGTTCGTCCGAGTGCCCTTGGCGGAGCGACTGGACCGTGAACCAAGTCGTTTAGTTTTTAGGGTCGTGTTAGCATGGTCAGTAAGGCCTTTGCGTTATAAGACGTAAGCCGCCAAGGCAAGGGTTCGAATCCCAGTGGATGAGTCTATTTCCAAAAATTGTCAAATGATAAAAACACTTGTCGGGAAGGACTAGAAGACTAACCTGCATAAAGGATTCGATGAAATACATTACGCTAGCATGTTCGTCCGAGTGCCCTTGGCGGAGCGACTGGACCGTGAACCAAGTTCGTTTCGTTTTAAGGGTCGTGATAGCATGGTCAGTAAGGCCTTTTGCGTTAGTAAGACGTAAGCCGCCTAGGCAAGGGTTCGGAAATCCCAGTGGTTTGATGTCTATTTCAAAAATTGTCAAATGATAAAAACACTTGTCGGAAGACTAACACTGCATAAAGGATTCGATGAAAATACATTACGTAGCATGTTCGTCCGAGTGCCCTTGGCGGAGCGATCTGGACGTGAACCAAGTCGTTTTTCGTTTTAAGGGTCGTGATAGCCATGGTCAGTAAGGCCTTTGCGTTATAAGGACGTAAAGCCTAGGCAAGGGTTCGAATCCAAGTGGTTGAGTCTATTTCCAAAAATTGTCAAATGATAAAAACAACTTGTTCGGTAAGACTAAACTCTGACCATGAAAGGATTCGATGAAATACATTACGTAGCATGTTCGCTCACGCTCAGTTGCCCTTGGCGGAGCGACTGGACCGTGAACCAAGTCGTTTGGTTTTAAGGGGTCGTGATAGCATGGTCAGTAGAGGCCTTTGCGCTTATAAGGACGTAAGCCGCCTAGGCAAGGGTTCGAATCCCCAGTAGGTTGAGTCTATTATCAAAAATTGTCAAATGATAAAAAACACTTGTCGGAAGACTAACCGCAAAATGGATTCGATATGAAAATACATTAAGTAGCATGTTTCGTCCGAGTGCCTTGGCGAGAGGACTGGACCTGTGAACCAAGTGTTTCGTTTTAAGGGTGTGATAGCATGTCAGTAAGCCTTTGCGTTATAAGACGTAAGCCGGCCTAGGCAAGTTCATCTCAAGGGTGTTTTCGAATCCCAGTGGTTGAAGTCTATTTCCAAAAATTGTCAAATGATAAAAACAACTTGTCGGAAGACCTAAACTGCATAAAGGAATTCGAATGATTGGAAATAAAATTACGTAGCATGTTCGTCCGAGTGCCCTTGGCGGAGCGACTGGACCCGTTGAACAAGTCGTTTTCGTTTTAAGGGTCGTGATAGCATGGGTCAGTAAGGCCTCTTTGCGTTATAAGGACGTAAGCCGCCTAGGGCAAGGGTTCGAATCCCAGTGGTTGAGTCTATTTCCAAAAATTGTCAAATGATAAAAACACTTAGTCGGAAGACTAACCTGCTTAAAGGATTCGATGAAATACATTACGTAGCCATGTTCGCTCCGAGTGCCCTTGGCGGAGCGACTGGGACCCGTTGAACCAAATCGTTTCGTTTTTAAGGGTCGTGATAGCATGGTCCAGTAAGGCCTTTCTCGCACGCGATCGCTATAAGATTCGTAAGCCCGCATCTAGGCAAGGGTCTCGGAATCCCAGTGGTTGAAGGTCTATTTACCCAAAAAAATTGTCAAATTGATACAAAAACACTTGTCCGGGAAAAGACTAACCCTGCATAAAGGATTCGATGAAATACATTACGTAGCATGTTCGTCCGAGTTGCCCTTGGCGGAGCGACTGGACCGTGAACCAAGTCGTTTCGTTTTTTAATGGGTCCGTAGATAGCATGGTCAGTAGGCCTTTGCGTTATAAGGACGTAAGCCGCCTAGGCAAGGGTTCGAATCCCAGTGGTTGAGTCTATTTCCCAAAAAATTGTCAAATGATAAAATACACTTGTCGGAAGGACTAACCTGCATAAAGGATTCGATTGAAATACATTACGTAGCATGTTCGTCCGAGTGCCCTTGGCGGAGCGGACTGGACCGTGAAAAAGTCCGTTTCGTTTTAAGGGTCGATTGATAGTACATGGTCAGTAAGGCCTTTGGCGTTATAAGACGTAAGCCCGCCTAGGCAAGGGTTCGTAAAATTTCCAGTTGGTTGAGTCTATTTCCAAAAAATTGTCAAATGATTAAAAAACACTTGTCGGAAGATTTGCCTTCATAAAGGATTCGATGAAATACATTACGTAGCTTGTTCGTCCGAGTTGCCTTGGCGAGTGCGACTGGACCGTGAACCAAGTCGTTTCGTTTTAAGTGTCGTGATTAGACATGGGCAGTAAGGCCTTTGCGTTATAAGACGTAAGCCGCCTAAGGCAAGGGTTCGACATCCCAGTGGTTGAGTCTATTTCCAAAAATTGTCAAATGATAAAATCACTTGTCGGAAGACTAACCTGCATAAAGGATTCAATGAAATTATTACGTAGCATGTTCGTCCGAGTGCCCTTGGCGGAGGGCGACTGGGACGTGACACCAAGTCGTTTCGTTTAAGGGGTCGTGATAGCATGGTCAGTAAGGCCTTTTGCGTTATATGACGTAAGCCGCCTAGGGCAAAGGGTTCGATTCCCAGTGGTTGAGTCTATTGCCAAAAATTGTCATATGATTAAAAACACTTCGTCGGAAGATATAACCTGCATAAAGGATTCGATGGAATACATTACGTAGTTGTTCGTCCGAGTGCCCTTGGCGGGAGCGACTGGACCGTGAATCAAGTCGTTTAGTTTTAAGGGAGGTTCGGTGATAAGCATGGTGCAGTAAGGGCCTTGACGTCTATAAGACGTAAGCCGCATAGGGCAAGGGTTCGAATCCCTGGTGGTTGAGTCTATGTCCAAAAATTGGGCAAATGATATAAAAACATCTTGTTCGGAAGACTAACCTGAATAAAGGTTTCGATGGAATACATTACGTAGCATTGTGTCGTACGATGTGCACTTCCCCCGGAGGCGTCTGGTCCGGGAACCAAGGCGGTGCGGGGGAAGGGGCGGGGTGAGCTTGGTCTGGATGGCCGTGGCGGGTGTTGAAGGATGCCGCAGAGGCTTGGGGGCGAATGCAAGTGGTGGGGGTGGCGTGGGAATTGATAAAAACACTTGTCGGAGGACTGGGTGTGTAAAGGATTCGGTGAAATACATTACGTGGCATGGTGGTCCGAGTGGTGGTGGAGGTGGAGCTGGGGAGGTGGAGGGGGATTCGTTTTAAGGGTGGTGGTGGGTGGTGGTGGGGTGGTGCGTTGTAAGACGTAGGTGGTGGAGGTGGTGCGGTGGTGGTGGTGGTGTCTATTTCCAAAAATTGTCAAATGATAAAAACACTTGTCGGAAGACTAACCTGCATAAAGGATTCGATGAAATACATTACGTGGCATGGTGGTGGTGGTGGTGGTGGGTGGTGGTGGAGGTGGTGGTGGTGGTGGAGGTGGTGGTGGCATGGTGGTAAGGTGGTGCGTGGTAAGACGTAAGGTGGTAGGTTGTGGATGGTGGTTGGGTGGTTGGGGTGGTGGTGGTTGTGGTGGTGGAGGTGGAGATGATGATGCTTATGATGATGGTGCTGCTGAATATGGTGATGTGGGTGGAGGAGCTGGCTGGTACTGGTGATGGAGGTAGTGATAGTGGAGGTGGTGGTGGTGGTGGATGGTAGGTGGTGGTGGTTGGTGGATGGTAGGTGGTGGTTGTGGTGGTGGTGGTGGTGGTGGTGGTGGTGGTAGTGGTGTTGGTGGTGGTTGGTGTTGTGGTGGTGGGCTAATTCTTATGATATGTGCATTATATTTTATTATTATTTGTATAGGTGGTGTATGGTGGTGGGTGGTGGTATGGTGGTGTTTATTATTATTTATTATTATTATATTATTATAATTATATTATATATATTTTATTAGTGGTGGTGGTGGTGGTGGTGGTGGTGTTGGTGGATGGGATGGTGGTGGTGGTGGTGTTGGTGGTTGTGGTGGTGGTGGTGGTATTATAGGTGGTGGTGGGTGGTTTGGTGGTTTGGGTGGTGGTGGTTTTGGTTGTGGGTTGAGGAGGAGGAGTGAGGAGGAGGAGAGAGGAGGCGGAGGCGGCGGAGGCAGGAAGGAGGAGGTCGGAGGAGGAGGAGGCGGATGATTGATGATGATGATGCAGACATGATGATGCATGCAGCAGATTTAATGATGAAGCGATGATGAATGCTGATTATGATGATGAGCTGATGCTGCTGATGCTGAGTACTACATAATAATAATGAATCATACTATCACATAATAATACTAATGATGATGGATGATGCTGCTGATGATGCTGATGAGATGATGATGATGAGGATTTGATGATGCAGATCGAAGATGATGGTGATGGTTGTGGTGGGTGGTGGTGGTGGTGGTGATAGGTGGTTGGTGGATGGTGGTGGTGGGGTGTGGTTAGGTTGAGGTGGTGGTGGTGGTGGTTGTGGTGGTGGTGGTGGTGGTGGAGGTGGTTTGGTGGTGGTGGTGACCGGTGGTGGTGGTGATCGGTGGTGGTGGTGACCGGTGGTGGTGGTGATCGGTGGTGGTGGTGACCGGTGGTGGTGGTGTGTGTGGTGGTGGTGGTGGTGGTGGTGGGGGTGGTGGCTGGTGGTGGTGGGTGGTGGGTCGTTGTGGTTGGTGGTCGTGATGGAGGGTGGTGGTGGTGGTGATGGTGGTGGTGGGTG
>NC_134807.1:40557637-40560137 GCF_046742065.1 Oratosquilla oratoria | reverse complement strand
GTTGGTTTCCGACACCCCCGGCCAGGCGGGGAGAATAATATATATGTGAATTGTAAGTCTCTAGATTGGTGTATATGAATACGTAGTTACACACACACACGCACACACACACACACACACACACACACACACACACACACACACACACACACACACACACACACACACACACACACACACACACACACACACACACACACACACACACACACACACACACACACCACACACACACACACACACACACCACACACACACACACACACACACACACACACACACACACACACACACACACACACACACACACACACACACACACACACACACACACACACAAAGAATCACACATACCAACACACACATGCACACATAACACACACACACATACATACACACACATACACACACACACACACACTCACACACACACACACACACCACACACACACACGCACACACACACACACACACACACACACACACACACACACACACACACACACACACACACACACACATATATATATATATATATATATATATATATATATATATACCTACATATCTGTATATATATATATATATATATATATATACATATATACATACATACATATGTGTATATATACATATATATGATATAATTCTGGACTATGTTTACCATCACCCGATACTGCCACCACCTAGAATCCCTAAAACTATCATGAAGGAAACGCTTCTTGCTTGCACTACTGAAGCACATTTCAAAGGCCCTTACGGTAAACTTTTTGTTCAGATAGATGGGGTTGCCATGGGCTCTCCTTTGAGAGTTCTTTATGGCTTTCATGAAGCCATAAAATCCCTAATCATGAAACCGCATATATATACTGCATATATATATATATATATATATATATATATATATATATATATATATATATATGTATGTATATATGCATGTATATATATATACATATATATACGTATATATATATATATATACACACACACACACACACACACACACACACACACACACACACACATATATATATATATATATATATATATATATATATATATGCGTGTGAGTGTGAGCGTGTTTGTGCGTGTGTGTGTGTGTGTGTGTTTGCGCGTGCGTGTGTGTGTGCATATCTCTCTCGCTTTCTCTCTGTCTGTCTCCCTCTCTTTCACTTCCTCGCTTTCTCCCTCTCTTTTCTGTCTGTGTGCTATCTCTCGCTCCTCTGTCTATCTTTCCCTCTTCGTTTATATTTCTGTTTGGGTGCATGTCTGTTTCTATATCTCCCTCCATTTCTCTCCTTGTCTTTTCTCTCTAACGTTTTCATCAACACGGCAGCAAAACGTGGCAATGATTTCACGTATTCACGAATCCAGTCTGCACTATTTTTGTTCAAGGCGCTCCAATTCCCTCTCTCCTCCTCCCTCTTTATGGCTCCTCGGACTCACTCTCAGCCAATAACACCCGGATGCTCGCGAGGCCCACGCGACTTTAGTCGTGAAGTCGAATCATCGAGTTTTTAATCACTCGAAAGCCGAATGTGCCCTCTTCATATTTTTCTTTTCTTTGTCTCTTAACTTATTTTGTTTCTTTACTAATCTTATCTATCCAAAATCGTCTGCTCACACGATGACGCATTTATTCTGTACTATAATGTCTCTATTAACTGTTATGTTCATGCCTATGGTTTTCTAAACTAAAATTTACTTGTGTTGGGGTCTATGCCACAAGTAGAGCATGGCACTTTTGTTTGTATTCATACCCATGTAATAAGACATTGCAGCTTCTACATAAGAACATAAGAATGAAGGAGACTGCAAAAGACCATCTATCACCACCCGTCATCCCCCATCCATAAAGTTGTCTAATCGTTTTTTAAAACAACTGGTAGTTTCAGCGTTTACTACATGGTTACTAGGTCTATTCCATTCGTCGACCACCCTATTAGTAAACAAATTCTTACCTATTTCCTTCTTAAATCTAAATTTGTCCAGTTTAAACTCATTACTGTGAGTCCTGCCCTGTTGTTTTAATATGATGACCTTGTTTGCATCACCCTTGCTAAAGCCTTTGATCCACTTGAACACCTCTATTAGATCACCCCGCACTCTGCGTCTTTCCGAAGAGTGTAAGTTAAGGTGCCTAAGCCTCTCTTCGTAAGGTAAATTTCTGGTTCCGTTTCTAGTCAAATGATGTCCATTATGTAGGACGGAAACTAAAACTGTACCGCATAGTCAAGGCTAGGTCTAACTATCACTAGATAGAGTTTGATAATTACCTCTGCACTTCTATTCGTTACCGTCCTAGCAATGAAACCTAAAGCCCTGTTAGCTTTATTCCTAGCGCTAATGCACTGTTTCCTGGTTTTAAGTCTTTAAATCTGCTTGACTATTTCTACTTTACTAATGTTGATATTAGATAGATTACTCTCTTCATCCCCACTGAAAAATGGATCGCAGTTAGGTACTTTATCTAACCTCTCATTAGTAAACACTGATA
>NC_134807.1:40550137-40552637 GCF_046742065.1 Oratosquilla oratoria | reverse complement strand
TATTCATATATATATGTATATATATATATATATATATATATATATATATATATATATATCGTATTGTAATATTTTAGCCTCCTATTACTCTATTCGAAGTCGGTGTGTGTGTGACTTGAGACATTTTTTTAGTTGAAGATAGCTTTCACCAGTAATAGGGGATAATATTTGCAAAAATAAATAAATAAATAAATAGATAAATAAATAAGTAAATAAGTAAATAGATAAATAAATAAATAAATAAATAAATAAATAAATAAATAAATAAATAAATAAATAAATAAATAAATAAATAAATAAATAGATAAATGAATAAATAGATGAATGAATAAATGAATAAATGAATAGATGAATAGATGAATAGATGAATAGATGAATAGATGAATAGATGAATAAATGAATAAATGAATAAATGAATAAATGAATAAATGAATAAATGAATAAATGAATAAATGAATAAATGAATAAATGAATAAATGAATAAATGAATAAATGAATAAATGAATAAATGAATAAATGAATAAATGAATAAATGAATAAATGAATAAATGAATAAATGAATGAATGAATGAGTGAATGAATAAATGAATAAACGAATAAACGAATAAACGAATAAAAGAATAAATGAATAAATAGATAAATAAATAAATGAATAAATAAATAAATAAATAAATAAATAAATAAATGAATAAATAAATAAATAAATAAATAAATAAATAAATAAATAAATAAATAAATAAATAAATGAATAGATAAATAAAAACATGTATAAGTGCCTCAGAGCAGATAAGAATTTCTACTGGTGTCTTCTTAATATCTTGATAGTATAAGCTAGACTAATTTTAGTTGAATTAAGATGAATAGAAACCCCTTTTTCTTTGTCACTAGAATCTATCCAATTTATCCAATTTATTCAATTTATCTAATTCATCCAAGGAATAAGAATGTCAAAATACGATCACAGAAATGAAACTAACCTCAAACATCAGTTACCGTATACACGCACAAATAAATAAGCGACAACCTTTCCACATCGCAGTTTTAAGGCCATGAATTCACGCTGCATCCCAACGCTTCATTACTCACAGGTCAACTGGATTGTTTTCCTTTTTTTACAGAGGAAGATTCCGCCACATTTACTCCAGTTTGTCGCTTTCATTGTCACATAAAAGCTTTCTTTCCGTCTCTTTGTTTGACTCTGTCGCGCTCCGCTCGCTCTGGACAATCGCAAGCGAACTATGCTTCCTTGCCTGGGAGAGAGACGTCCACTTTCGTCGATACTAAGCCTGTAGTTAGTGTCACTCCATCACCCAGTCCCTCACGAAGTATGTCGCGATGAACATCGGACGGGCGTCATGGGGCTACCAATACAAATGAAAAGCAAAACGAAGTTCCTCTCCAGCCGGAATGCAAACAGCAACATCCGCGAGACATTTCCGCTGACGCTTCAGCCGCTATTGGAAGGTGGACCGAATGCCTATTGTTTTGTAGGTCTCCACCAGGAGTTCTTGTGTACTCTGGGGTGACCTTTCCCGGATGTCTCTAGGACCGTCACGGTTCTTTTACGGTGACTTAGCCTTGTTGTTTTCGGAAGCGAGAGAAAGAGCGCTCTCATGGGAGTAGAAGAGGCACTGGATGTGAATTATTTAAAGAAGGACGAGTAAGATAAATACAAAAGGAATGAAGACGAGGGAAGGAAAGAAAAGTATTATTGGGAGAATATAAAAAAAAGATGAGGATGTGTGTAAGGTAAGTAAGAAAGTCAAGAATAAAAAGAAAACAGAAAAAAAAAGACGGTACACCTATGAAGATATAATTAAAGAAATTAAGGAGAAAAGGAAAGGTAACTGAGATGATAATTAGGATAAGGTAAAAAAAGTGAAGTAGGAGTATATTGCAAACAAACAACAGTAATAAGAATACAAATCTTGAGGAGTATGATAAGAAAGCGAAATAAGAATCAGGGTTTAAGAGCCAGGGAGAGGGAGGGAGAGGGAGGAAGAGGGAGAAGGAGGGAGGGAGAGGGAGAAGGAGGAAGGGAGAGGGAGGGAGAATGAAAGAGGAAGGGAGAGGGAGAGAGGGAGGAAAAGGGAGGGAGATGTAGGGAGAGGGAGTGAGGGGGAGGGGGAGGGAGGGGGAGGAAGGGAGAGAAAGGGAGAGGAAAGGAGAGGGAGGGAGAGAGGTAGAAGGAAGGAGAGGGAGAAAGAGGGAGAGAGAGAGAGGGAAAAGGAGGAAGAGGGAAGGAGAGAGATAGCGAGGGAGGGCGAGGGAGGGCGAGGGAGGCAGAGGAAGGGAGAGAGAGGGAGAGGGTGAGAAAGAGAGAGGGAGACAGAGAAGGAGGGAGAGGGACGGAGAAGGAGGGAGAGGGAGGGCGGTAGGTAGGGAAGAAAGGAGTCTCCTTAAATGGTATGTCAAGAGATTCTGTTGCTCGCTCTCCCCCGCCTAATATATTCAAAGAACTCTAGGGCATACCGATTGTTTGCACCTTGTTGAATAATAA
>NC_134807.1:40542637-40545137 GCF_046742065.1 Oratosquilla oratoria | reverse complement strand
CCTCGTTCTCTTCATTGTTCCAGGTTTGGTAATTCCAGTTCGGCCAGTCTTTGTTCGTATGTTAGGTTTGCAAATGCTGGAACCAACTTTGTATTATTTCTAATTTTCTTATATTCTTTTTTGTACTGGGTGACCATATCAGCGCTGCATATTCCAGTTTTGGCCTTATCAGTGTTTGTAATATTTTCTTAGCCATTTCCTTATCCAGGTATTTAAAGGACACCTTTATTGATCTCAACAAATTGTATGTTTCTCCGACTATTTGATTTATATGTTTATCCGGCGACATGTCTTTAGTGATGATTACTCCTAGGTCCCTTTCAGAATTCACTTTCTTTACTTCTTTTCCATCAATTTTATACTGTCCTGTTATTCTCTTCTTGCCTTTTCCAAATTCAATTATACTGCACTTCTTAATGTTGAATTCTACTTCCCATCTCTTGCTCCACTCTGAGACTTTGTTCAGATCCTCTGCAATGAGTTACAGTCTATTTCGGAGTTTATTCTCTTTAATAATTTTGCGTCATCTGCAAAGAAGTTCATGTAACTATCAATCCCCTCATCCATGTCATTTATATATATAGCAAACATTATCGGAGGTAGTACTGACCCCTGTGGGACGCCACTACTCATTTCTTCACATTTTGAATATTTGTCCCTGAGTACCACTCATTTTTCTTCCATGTAGGAAGTCCTCCATCCAATTCAATAGTTTTCCATATATGCTTCCTATTGTTTCCAGTTTATATAGTAATTTTGTGTGTGGCACCTTATCAAATGCCCTTTGTAGGTTTAGGAATGCATAGTCTGCCCAGCCATCTCTTTCCTGCAATATATCTATCAATCTTGAATAGATACAAATTAAATTGGTGATACATGATCTTCCTTGTCTGAATCCAAATTGCCTCGGGCTCAGAATATTATTCTCCTTCAGATATTTTGTCCATCTATCTTTGTGTGTGTGTGTGTGTGTGTGTGTGTGTGTGTGTGTGTGTGTGTGTGTGTGTGTGTGTGTGTGTGTGTGTGTGTGTGTGTGTGTGTGTGTGTGTGTGTGTGTGTGTGTGTGTGTGTGTGTGTGTGTGTGTGTGTGTGTGTGTGTGTGTGTGTGTGTGTGTGTGTGTGTGTGTGTGTGTGTGTGTGTGTGTGCACATTGAATTATGCTTCCCGAACACATTCAGTCTCAGTGGCTGGCTGGTCACGTCTGGTGAAAATCTATGTCATCTCTCAGTGCATCGACTTACAGCGCACCTTGCGGTGTTGCCCCTACCTTCTTTGAGACTAGGTGAGAAAGCACCATAAAGAAGACTACACAGGCACCGTTTTTGGAAGACCTGGTTCTTCTGTTATGGTCCGGCCTGGAGTTCGTAGCTCAATGGGTCGGGAAGATGGTGACGGAGAAACTCCCAATATAAAGAGATGTGTCGACTACGGCTCAAAATCAGAAAAGCTTTGAAATTCCAAAGACTCTGAGTCGTCACGTCTTCGAGGAAATACTTCTTAGGCACGGGCCGGTAAGGTTCGACCAACAAGGAGTGTTAAGAGAAATAGAGAGAGAGGAAAAAAATATACCTTGCTGTCGAAAAGTATATATAAAAAGTAGTAAAAGAATAGTAACACAGCACAATACAAAAAATATTATACACACACACACACACACACACACACACACACACACACACACACACACACACACACACACACACACACACACACACACACACACACACACACACACACACACACACACACACACACACACACACACACACACACACACACACACACACACATACACACACACACACACACACACACACACACACACACACACACACACACACACACACACACACACACACACACACACACACACACACATGTATATATATATATAAATATACATATATATATATATATATATATATATATATATATATATATATATATATATATATATATATATATATATTAGAGTATACGAGCAACAAGCGCCGCCCGACACCGCTATGAGTGGGCTCGGCCCTTTGGGCGAGCTCGCTTCGCTCGCAGCCAGTCAATCGTTTCCCTTGTCGTGACGTCACTATACTTGGCCAATCAGTCGTCTCCATTGCCGTGACGTCACCACTATCTCAGCCAATCATGAGCCGGAGGTGACGTGTTCCTTTGAGGGATTTCCATATTCCCATCCGACTTAGATCGATATCAAAAGGAATTCTTTTATTACTATATGAGCAACGGGCTCCGCTTGCAAGCCAATCAGTCGTCTCCGTTGCCGTGAGTATACCGCTGTCGACTGATCAGTCGTCTCCCTTGCCGTGACGTTACCACTCTGCCAATTATTCGTCTCTACTACCTTGATATCACCAATCTCTCAGCCAATCAGGAGCCGGAGGGGACGTGTTCCCCTGAAGAATTTCCAATTTCCTGTCCGATTTAGATCGATATCAACGCGTGGGCTCAGCCCAATCAGTCATCTCCGTTGCCGTGACGTCACCACTCT
>NC_134807.1:40525137-40532637 GCF_046742065.1 Oratosquilla oratoria | reverse complement strand
TCAAAGAAAACCTGCTTCCTTACTTCACGAATATATATATATATATATATATATATATATATATATATATATATACAAATATGGAAGACAAATGAGGGGAAGGGCGGTGAGTTAAGCACAGAGAAAGTTGGAGTTTTATTCACTGACGTTTTGTCCCTACCAGGACCTTCTCAAAGTACATGTACTTTGAGAATGTCCTGGTAAGGACGAAACGTCAGTGAATAAAACTCCAACTATTCTCTGTGTTTAGCTCACCACCCTTCCACTCATATTGGGCCTCCCGATGTTGATGGCTTAGAATTAAAGTGCATTGTGGTTGTTAGAATATGTCTCTAATCACTGGGACCCATTGAGTGTTGTACAAATACTTTCCCGCGTTTATATACTTCCAATTATACTATCATAGTGGAGATGGTTGAACGCAAAATTTCATGTATGTGTATGTAACTCGAGCATACAAATATATAAGAAAAGTTGAGCTCAACTTATATCTCTCTTGATAGCGTAGTTGGTAAGTTACTACGTCACTTGTCATGTGATTGCTGAGTTCGAGTCCTTGGCAGTACCGCATTTCAATTTCTGCGTGTGGCCTCCATTAGGTCTCCCGATGTTGATGGCTTAGAACTAAAGTGCATTGTGATTGTTAAAATGTGTCTCTAATCACTGAACCCATTCAGTGTTGTACAAATACTTTCCCGTGTTTGTATACTTCCAATTGTACTATCATAGGGGAGATGGTTGAATGAAAAAAATTCATGTATGTGTATGTAACTCGAGCATACAAATATATAAGAAAAGTTGAGCTCAACTTATATCTCTCTTGATAGCGTAGTTGGTAAGTTACTACGGCACTTATCATGTGATTGCTGGGTTCGAGTCCTTGGTAGTACCGCATTTCAATTTCTGCATGTGGCCTCCATTGGGTCTCCCGATGTTGATGGCTTAGAATTAAAGTGCATTGTGGTTGTTAAAATGTGTCTCTAATCACTGGGACCCATTCACTGTTGTACAAATACTTTCCCGCGTTTGTATACTTCCAATTGTACTATCATAGTAGAGATGGGGTGAACGCAAAATTTCATGTATGTGTATGTAACTCGAGCATACAAAAAAAAGTTGAGCTCAACTTATATCTCTCTTGATAGCCTATTTGGTAAGTTACTTCGGCACTTATCATGTGATTGCTGGGCTCGAGTCCTTGGCAGTACCGCATTTCAATTTCTGCATGTGGCCTCCATTAGGTCTCCCGATGTTGATGGCTTAGAATTAAAGTGCATTGTGGTTGTTAAAATATGTCTCTAATCACTGGGACCCATTCAGTATATATATATATATATATATATATATATATATATATATATATATATATATATATATATATATATATATATATAATTTAAACCCACTCTCGGAGAAAGATAAGATGAGATATAGAGTAAACCGTATATTTCGACCACTATATATATATATATATATATATATATATATATGTATATATATACATGTATATATATGTATATATATACATACATATATAGATATATATATATATATATACATATATATATATATACATCTATACATATATAAGAATAAAGAATAATTAAACGCGAGTGCTTTGCTAAGGGATGACCATAGTCTTGACCTGGTACTTGGTGGTCACGGGTCTTTTAAGGGGAGACTATACATATTGGCTATAGAACACTACATATTATCCCTCAAATGCAAACCTTTAGTGATGAGAAAATTACTTGTCTACATTTCTAAAGCTATCGTGATGACATGTTAAGTCATAAAAAATCTCATAAATGGCAACTAATGAGATTAAACGTTGATTGAAATTACAATATGGTGAGGCCATAAGAAGTGATTACGCCCTCTACCCCTTCCCCTTGTCTCTCTTTTACTCTCACTCTCTTTATTTCCATTGTATAATTTTTGCATAAAAGATTTGGTGTTGCCACTAACTCTCACATCTAAAGAGAACGAGCACCAATGTCTTCCTGATTCACAAAACAATTATCTGCACACACACAATCACATAAACATACACATACACACACACACACACACACACACACACACACACACACACACACACACACACACACACACACACACACACAAACAAACAAACACACGAGCTTCTAACTGTCAATACCTATCAATTTGAACTCCAAAGGCTGCCGAATAAAACGAAAATTCTCAATAGTGCAAGGAAAACAGGAGGCCTGGTTAGTATTGAATAGAGGAGCAATTGTGGTTACTTAAAACTATTTCTTTGTAGTGTTAAAGTGATTAAATGAAAGGAAATTCATAAAAAAGTAGAACGATTCTTTTGAACCGAATGTCGACCCAAAAGTAGAGCCATCTAGGGGCGTCACGATGAGGTCTAATGTACACAGAGGCTTTGAATCGCCAGGAAGATTCCGACTGTATAATGAAGACCCTTTTTCTGGTTTGGTAAGTATAAAAGAAGAAATTTGAGTCGAATCTTAGACATGGGAAGGGAAATGAGTGATAATAGATAATGGTGATAGAACGAATTTATTGAACTAAGGAAGGAGATTGTAGAATTAGTGGAATGTTTAACCTAAGCTAACAATAAGATATTTTATCTGAAAAAAAAATCTGAACTAAAAAATGAGCTAAAGGGATTAAAAAAAGATCCAATGGAAGTCAAACTTGAAAATGAAGAGATGAAAATTAATTGTACTACTAATTGTGAGAACTTAAAAAGGAGTTAGATAAAAAAATACAGGCAATGTCTGACAGAACTGAAGAAAACTTAGGTCAGGAAAGTATGCAAAATATTAATAAATGGAATGAAAACAGAGGAACTTATGAAACTGCTTTTAAAGATATAGTACAACGACAGATGCAGGAAAATGCAAAGGATACAATCATTCAAGTAATTAAAGAAAATGGAAATTGGGTTAGAGAGACAGTCGAGGGAAAAAATGTATATGGACTAAAGAAAAAACATGGTCTGGTGAGGTACATGAAAGAAAAAACATGTGAGCAGTCATGGGATTGACTTTAAATATCCTAGCTTCTTTAAGGAAGAGTACCAGCTGTTTGCACTGAACACGGCAGTGTTTGTCCCAAGGGTGCATAAGGGTAAATAAACCGCGGGGATCTTAATGATCTTACGGTACATTCCGACGAGAACACCACCAGCTGTCGGCGCAGAGTACGGAAGTGCTCATTCCAAATGTGCCCAAGGGAACCATACCACGGCAAACTAAATGGTGTGTTCTGACTCCCCTTTGTGAAAACCTTCCATATCTTGTCCCATACAACTCGTTTCAGGCTGGCTGCTTCGAACAAGAGCGACTAGTAGTGGAGCCAACATTGGTGACACTACAATGTAACCTGGTGCTTATGGGGATATTAACTGCAAAGGAATCTGTTGAAGGAGATGACATTGAAGAGCGGAGAGGATCTATGGGAAAATGTATTGCTGGACATAACCATGGAACATATGATGACACAATAGGTCAATAAAGATACCAGATACAAAAGTAATGAAAAACGTGACTGCATTTAATATTTACAACAGAGCCGGAAACTGTGGATAAAATTTAATACAAGACACCATTTGGAAAGAATTACCACATACTTATAGAGACTGAACTAAAGGAGGAAATATATATGGAGAGAAATGAAATGTACAGAAAAGGAAGATTGATGTACAACAAAACGGACTTTGGAAAACTTAAGAAATTATTTCAAAATGCAAACTGGGGAAAATTCTATATTGAAGAGAGAAAAGTGGAAGAGAAATGGGCGATCTTGATGGAAATCTATAATAGAAATCTATAATAAAGGAGTGAATGAATACGTACCAAGACAGGAACAAGAGGTGGTGTATATTAAATGTTGGTTCAACAGAAGATGTAGTGAGGCGAAAAATAGAGGAGACAAAGATTGGAAAAGATAAAAAAAAAAGGCAAATATATATCAACTATAGAAATGAATATGTAAATTTTCGCAGAGGGGAAAAAAGAAACTACGAAAAAGACATCATATAAAAATGTAAAGATCAACCCTAACCATTCTGTAGAAAATGAATGGTAAACTTAAATATTATAAGAAAATTGTGAAAGTACGCCAAGTAAATATAGAATACACAGATGATCTAGAAATGGCCGAAGTCATGAACAATCACTTTAAGTCGGTTTTCACTAGAGAAAAAATACAACATTGGGACGAAAAAAGTGAAGTGCGATCTCCCCCATGAGGGAAATAATAATAACACAAAAAGAAATAATGGATCAATTATCGAACCTTGACGTTAGGAAATCGCACGCCTTGGACGGAATTGCAAACTGGACTCTAAAAAAATGCAAAAAAGAACTAACTGATGAAGTATACAGCTTAGTAAGTTGCTCACTCAAAAAAGAAAAAATACCAAAGGACCGGAAAAATGACAACGTTGTACCAATATATAAAGGAAGAAATAAGGAAGGACCAACTTATTACAGACCTGTCTACCTAACCATCATTGTAGCCAAATTTGTGAAAAATTATCAAGAATAGATGGGTAAAACACTTGGAAGAAAACAATACAATAAAATCGAGGCAATTTGGATTTAGACAGGGAAGATCATTTGTTACAAATTTAATATTTTTCTACTCAGGACTAATAGATATAATACAAGAAAGGGATGGATGACCTGATTGTGCTTTCCTAGACTTACAAAAAGCCTTAGACAAAGTACCACGATAAAAAAAAAAAAAAAAAAAGGAGGGATATAAAACAGCCTACTAAACTGGACTGAGGATTACAAAGGATTACAAAGGCAAAGCATGCCGACAGGAGACCTTTTGATCCATATCTAGGTCGGATGCAAAAAAAAAAAAAAAAAAAAAAAAAAAAAAAAAAAAAAAAAAAAAAAAAAAAATATTAATAATAAATTAAAACTATAACAATGTAAATAACAATTAAAATACATAAATAAATGCATTGGTATAGTTGAATAACAAACAAACAGGTAAATAGTAAATGATAATAAATTGACATATAACTAATAATAAATGAAAATCAGACAGACAAATTATAACAAAACAAAAACAAATAATATAACAAATTATAATAATTACAGCATCTTACTTAGGTATTTATCTAAATGATTCTTAAAGCTTCGAACTGAACTACATTGCACTACCTGTGCAGGAAGTTTATTCCATTCATTAACTACACGGTTGGCAAAGTTGTTTCTACCTACTTCCAAATTGAATCTATTTCCGGACAGTTTGAGACCATTGTTTCTTGTCTGATTCTCATTCAATGTGAAAATTTGGTCACTTTTGATGTTGTCAATTCCCTTTAAAATCTTAAAGACCTGTATCAAGTCACCTCTGAGTCTACGCTTTTTTAGGGAAAACAGATTCATGTGCTTAAGTCGATTTTCGTATGATTTATTTTTGATATTTGGAATCAGTTTTGTGGCTCGCCGTTGTACTTTTTCCAGTCTGTCAATGTCTTTAATGAGATTCGGTGACCATACGGAAACAGCATATTCCAAATGTGGACGAACTAACGATTTATATAGCTTGTTAATGAGTGATGGACTTTTGAAATCAAAAGATCGCGCAATCAATCCCAGAATCTTATTTGCTTTCTCAGAGGCTGAAATACACTGCTTGGATGATTTGAGGTCGTTACTGATAATTACGCCGAGATCTTTTTCACTATCCACTTTTGTTAACGAATTTCCAAATAACTTGTAATCGTACTTACTGTTATTTTTACCTATGTGCATTACCTTGCATTTACTTGTGTTAAATTTCATTAGCCACTTTTCAGACCATTGCTGTAATTGATCTAAATCTTCTTGAATATCTAATTGGTTTGAGTGATTATTTGCCACTCCGCACAGTTTTGTATCATCAGCAAATTTGGAAACAGTAGATTTTAGTCCATGGTCTATATCATTTATATATACTATGAATAGAAGTGGCCCAAGAACGGAACCCTGAGGAACTCCACTTGCAACACTTTTCCATCCAGAAGTTTTTCCATTTAAAACAACTCTCTGTTTTCGACCTTTCAACCAATTACTAGTCCAACCTAATAGGCTACCACTTATTCCATGCAAAGCTAATTTAGTAAGTAGTCTTTCGTGTGGGACGGTATCAAAAGCTTTTGCAAAGTCTAGATATATTAAATCTATATTGTTTCTTTTGTCAAAATTCGAGACAACTGTGTTGTAGAATTCGAGTAAGTTAGTCACGCAAGAACGTTTCCGTCTGAAACCATGTTGGCTATCATTTATCAAACGGTTACTTTCTAAATGATATTCGATAGCATCTCTGATGATAGTTTCCATTATTTTTCCTACGATCGAAGTCAAACTAATAGGCCTATAGTTATTTGGTTTCTTTTTGTCACCTTTTTTGAATATGGGAGTAACGTTAGCTAGCTTCCATTCTCTTGGGACATCTCCGGATATGATGGATTTCTTGAAAATAATTTCTAATGGAACAACAATCTCATTTTTCATTTCCTTTAAGATTCTTGGATGCCAACCGTCAGGCCCTGGTGTTTTATTAACTTTGAGTTTGTCTATACACCTTTTAATTTTTTCTGTTGTTATATTTACCGTAGTGAGTAAGTTTACCCCAGACTTTTCACAGGTTTCAGTTTGGAATTCACTTTGAGGTGTTTCGTTTACGAATACCGAGCTAAAATAATTGATTAAGAGATTACACATTCCTTCATTTGAATATTCAAGTTGACCGTCAGCAGATAATAGTGGACCAATGTGATTCCTAACAACCTTTTTATCTCTAATGTAACTATAGAATTCTTTGGGATTCTCTTTGGATTTCTCAGCGATGTTCATTTCGTATTGTCGTTTTCTTTTTCTTATTGTCTTTTTTAAATCTCTCTGTATTGATACATAACTTTCATAGTCATTAGATGCACCCGAGCACTTATATTTCTTATAAGCCTGTCTCTTTTTAGCAATACTTTTTTCAGTTTCTTTGTCGAGCCACTTTGGGCGAGCCTGATTTGGGGGACGTCTGTCCTTAAAAGGAATGTAAGTTTGAATCATCTTAGTGAGCGTATTTTGAAATATTTCCCACATCTGATCTACAGGCCTTTCGTTTAATTTTGCCTCCCAATCTGTAAGCTGAAGCTCCTGACGTAGTTCTATGAACTGAGCTTTACTGAAATCGGGTATTTTAGAAGCACAAGTATCTATTCTAAAATTGTTTAGGAGTTTGAATCTGACTAAGTTGTGATCGCTATTTGCAACAGATTCACCGACTTCTACATCAGTTGCCATGCTTTCGCGGCTAGTGATCAATAAATCGAGTAAGTTTCCATATCTTGTGGGCTCTTTTACATGCTGAATTAAGTAATTGTCACCAAGAAAATCAATCAAGCGACTACCTATATGGCCATGTTCAAGGGTCATCCAATCAATGTCAGTAAAATTGAAATCACCCATTATCAATAAATCCCGGTTGCAGAAACTAGACAGTTCT
>NC_134807.1:40512637-40515137 GCF_046742065.1 Oratosquilla oratoria | reverse complement strand
CAACAGCGAGCCAAAAAACTGATTCCAAATATCAAAAATAAATAATACGAAAATCGACTAAACATATGAATCTGTTTTCCCTAAAAAAGCGTAGACTCAGAGGTAACTTGATGCAGGTCTTTAAGATTCTAAAGGGAATTGACAACATTAAAAGTGACAAAATTTTCACATTGAATGAGAATCAAACAAGAAGCGATGGTCTCAAACTGTCTGGAAATATATTCAATTTGGATGTGGATAAAAACAACTTCACCAACCGTGTAGTTAATGAAAGGAATAAACTTCCTGCAGAGGCAGTGCAATGTAGTTCAGTTCGAAGCTTTATAAATCATTTAGATAAACACCTAAGCAAGATGCTGTAATGACTATCATTTATTTCATATTGTTTGTTTAGTTGTTTTGTTATCATTTGTCTCTTTGTTTATTATTATTTGTTTGAATCTCATTTATTTTTAGTTAAATGTCAATTTATCATTACTTAATATTTACCTGTTTTTTATTATTTAACTATACATATGCATTTATTTATGTATTTTATTTATTATTTACATTATTATATTTTCTATTTATTAATTAATCTATTTATCATTATTATGATTTTTTCGCATCCGACCTAGATATGGTCCAAAAGGTCTTCTGCCGGCATACTACGACTTTTTAATCCTTTGTAATTTATTCCACCGTACATTGGTAAGATAAGAAGAAAACAAAATAAAAGTAAAGATAATACTGTCGAAGATGAGAGAAGAGAAGAGGATAAGTAGGGGAGAAAGTATAGGAACAAAAATAAAAAAGGAAGGACGAAAAAAAATGGGTAACGAAAATTGGAAGATTTCTTCTTTGGAGCACAGGATGACGGAAAAAATATAGAGAACTTGCCCAAAGAGCTTAGAGTTTAAAGTTAAACATAAGAACATAAGAAAGAAGGAGACTGCAAGAGACCATAAGGCCTACACTAGGCAGCTCCGTATCCGTCACCACCTGTCATCCCCATCCATAAAGTTGTTTAATTGTTTCTTAAAACAACTGATAGATAAATGAGAGGAAATATATATTAAAAAGGGGTGGTAACAGATGAATGAAACATGATGGAAAAGAGGAAGTAAGAAGTAAAGAGTAAAGAAAAAAGGAAGAGAGAGAGAAAAAAGTTTGCAATAGACGAGGGAGGAAGCAGGAGCAAAGGAAAGAGGAAAGGAGCTATAGGTGGGACTGTGAGGACGTAAGGTGATGGGCAGAGTTCCTGAGGCAAAAGAGGAACGAGGGCTGAAACCTTTGAGAACGAGGAAAATGTGGAGCAGTCCCCGGCAGGAGGTAAAACATGTCTGTAGTGCCAAGGTCAGGTCAAGATGTAATACTTTACTCTTTAAAACATTATAAAAATGCATTAGTATAAATGTTCACGTTCATACGTGGACATAGGTTTTATACTGTGCGGTAACAAAAATATAGAAGAGGAAAAATAATAAAAGAAGTAGGTATTGAGAAAATTAAACATGAAACTGAAATATGAAGACCTTTTTGGGAGGACTGAAACGTAAAGAAGGAGGATGTGGTCAACAGCTCCTAGTGAACTGGTCTCTATGATATGTGTGTGTATATTTTAATCGAATATGTATAAGGCTATGATACAAAGTGGCTCCATAGCATTCCAATGAGACTTATTTCAGTTGATCTGAAACAGAAAAGGTTTCATGTGGACCATGTGCATCTACTATTTCCATCATAGGTGCGAGTTTAGTAAAAAAAAAACAAAAAAAAAAACTTAGATGTAGGAAGGAATGATAGATTGCATCATTAATGTGCATTTACAAAGGATTACAAAGGAGGAGCATACCGACAGGAGACCTTTTGCTCCAAAATTAGGTCGGATACGAAGAAATAATAATAATGATATATAAATAAATGAATAAATCAAAATATTAATATAAATGATAATGATAAAATAAATAAATAAGTAAAGTTAAGTAATAAAAAAGGTGAATAGTAAATGATAATAAATAGACAGATAGACAACAATAAATAATAACAAAATGAATAATAATAAACACACAGACAAACAATAACAAACAACTAGAAAATAATAGAAAATAAATGGCAGGCCTTACAACATCTTGCTTAGGTGTTTATCTAAATGAATCATTCATTAACTACACGGTTGGCAAAGTTGTTTCTACCCACATCCAAATTAAATCTATTTTCTGATAGTTTGAGACCATCATTTTTTGTCTGATTCTCATTCAGTATGAATTTTTTTTACTACGGAAACGTTCTTGCGTGACTAACTTACTCGAATTCTACAACACAGTTATCTCGAATTATGACAAAAGAAACAATATAGATTTAATATATCTAGACTTTGCAAAAGCTTTTGATGCCGTCCCACACGAAAGACTACTTACTAAATTAGCTTTGCATGGAACAAGTGGTAGCCTATTAGGTTGGACTAGTAATTGGTTGAAAGGTCGAAAACAGAGAGTTGTTTTAAATGGAAAAACTTCTG
>NC_134807.1:40502637-40505137 GCF_046742065.1 Oratosquilla oratoria | reverse complement strand
GTTAGATTTGTTTTCGAAGGAATGGTGTTCCTGTGGCTCAATAAAAGTATGCTAGGAGCCCCAAGAGAAAACACATTTCATAAGATGTGGCAAAAAGTTAAGGAATAAATTGTTTAGGACCACCAAACTTTGTTATGGAAAACCAATATTGTACTAGTTTATTTTGATTATATGTACAGTATATTTTCTTGTTTATATATCTTATTCATTTATCTATTCATTTATATATATATATATATATATATATATATATGTCTATATATATATATATATATATATATATATTATTCATTATTATTATTATCATCATTATCATTTTTTAATAACGTTCTTGTATAATTGTAGATAATGAAACTACACCGTAGGATATTATCAGTTAAATTATTATTCATTCACTTTTTTTTTTTTTTTTTTTTTTTTTTTTTTTTTTTTTTTTTTTTACAAAATTTATCCTGTTATGTTAGGCCTACTGCTTATAGGAGATCACTACATAACAAAACACAGATGGCCATATTTTCACCAGATCACGCCAGATTTTTAATTTTGCATTATTCAGTCTAAAACCAAGAATACGTTGTTAGATTGGCCTTCAGAAATTTTGTACCAACTTGCTATATTCATCGTATTAATACAACGTCTATTATTAATATTATTGGTATGTTTATTTGGTAAATATTTTTCATAGAAAAATGTAACAAGTACCCTGAAACAAATGTTTCAACTCCGCAGCAAAAATCACTGAGTAGTAAGAGATATTTGACAACAGCTGTACAATCACAACCAAGGGAAACTCGTATAGAGTCAGTAAGTTTGGCAGGCTCCTTCACTGTCTGAATCTAAAAACCTGAAATGGTGCTTAATTCTGAAGGTTTAGAGTGTCAACACGCAGGGATTAGGATGTTTAAGAGTACGAGAGAGGGGAGGGTGAAGAAGAAGAGAGAGAGGAAGGATGAGAATGTGGAGTTGGGGGAGAAGGACAATTGAAGAGGGTGGGGAAGTAGACAGAGAGAGAGAGAGAGAGAAAGAGAGAGAGAGAGAGAGAGAGAGAGAGAGAGAGAGAGAGAGAGAGAGAGAGAGAGAGAGAGAGAGAGAGAGAGAGAGAGAGAGAGAGAGAGAGAGAGAGAGAGAGAGAGAGAGAGAGAGAGAGAGAGAGAGAGAGAGAGAGAGAGAGAGAGAGAGAGAGAGAGAGAGAGAGAGAGAGAGAGAGAGAGAGAGAGAGAGAGAGAGAGAGAGAGAGAGAGAGAGAGAGAGAGAGAGAGAGAGAGTGAGAGAGGGGGAGAGAGAGAGAGAGAGGAATGACAGAGAGATAAAGACAGAGAGAGAGAGAGAGAGAGAGTGAGAGAGAGAGAGAGAGACAGAGAGAGGAGAGAGAGAGAGAGAGAGAGAGAGAGAGAGAGAGAGAGAGAGAGAGAGAGAGAGAGAGAG
The DNA here is from genome assembly GCF_046742065.1 of Oratosquilla oratoria. Taxonomy (NCBI): domain Eukaryota; kingdom Metazoa; phylum Arthropoda; class Malacostraca; order Stomatopoda; family Squillidae; genus Oratosquilla; species Oratosquilla oratoria. The sequence continues at coordinate 40,503,712 of NC_134807.1, read as the reverse complement.
AGAGAGAGAGAGAGAGAGAGAGGGAGAGAGAGGGAGAGAGATTCCGTTATGTCAGAACATTTGAAAAAAGTTAAACTATGTGTTGTTCTTCCTCTCCCGGTATTTGCAGACATGAATTTTTGTTTCTGTGCTGCAGGGGATGAAGTTTGCGTGTATTAGACCACGATCTCAGTACTACGAACAAGGAAATTGGAGACCTGGTTCTCAATCACTTCTCCATCAAATATGCATCTGCAGTGTGCAAAGATTCATGGAACCTCCTTTAGCATTTCTTTATACCTTATGATGAAATATGTCAACATGTATCGTTTCTTCTAATATCCATCAAATAATGTGAATTCACTAATATATTAACCCCCCCCCCACACACACACGCGTGTGACAGCTTCAGTCAGCTCCTGGGGTGTTCTCTATTAGAAAGAGAATCTAGAACTTTATAGATTAACCATTTCAGTCCAATGAAACCTTCTAACAACCTATTTTTGACACTCAAACGTCAGGCTTTGATTATTATATTACAGTTAGTTTGCTAAACAATTTTTTTACTGCGGGACACCCTGGTTAATAGAGATTTGCTGTGGGCGAAGTCTTTCTGTGATTGAGTAGGAACCACAGAAACAATGCTTATTAGTTTGTTAAGCCCAAAAGAATTTACTTCGACACATTAAACCCTTATGAGCCTCTTTCGAGATTTTATCTAATTAAGAAAAGGCCCTCTGACTCTCTCTTTTTTTTGTCCTGATTAATTCCTGGTAGTTTTGATTGCCTTAGAAAATGTACTATTGGCACTATTGGACTATTCTCCAAATCTCCAGATGTTATAGACTTGTGGTTCTCAGTCGGGGAGTCATGGGCCCCAAGGGAGCCATGATAAGAATTTAGTGGGGCTATGTCCTATTGTTACAAATTATAAATTTCTGTAAAATGTGAGGAATATGAATATAAAAAAGTATTCCATCACTATCCTAGCAGAAGAAATATGAGGTAATTACGATTGTCAACTTTGTAATAAAGCAAAGGGTTTCTCATGATAAAAAATTTATTTTTATCTTTATCATTATTTTTCTACTTTTTT
>NC_134807.1:40465137-40477637 GCF_046742065.1 Oratosquilla oratoria | reverse complement strand
TTTCCCAACTCCCAGAACCAATTGTTTTTAACCAAACTCCTGAACAAATCGAATCCGGCTGGAAGACTTTCTCAGACTCGATCTATTCCACCCTAACGGATACCCTCGAATTCTCGACTCGCAACCACCAAGAATGGTTCGACCAAAGTCGAGCAGACATCCTAAATCTCCAAAGGAGCAAAAACAATGCCCATTTGGCTACCCTAAACAATCCAACTTCAAATTTGCTCAAACAAAAGTTCCAAGCACTCAGACAAGAGGCACAAAGGGCCCTTCGTAGAATACAAAATCAATGGTGGTGCAATAAAGCAGTTGAAATCCAGCAATATGCTGAATTAAATTACCAGCAAATTTTTATAATGCCATCAAAACTACATATGGTCCAACACAAAGCACCATAGCTCCTTTGATGTCAGCTAATGTAGCTACTCTGATCAAAGACAGAAAAGGCATTCTAGATTGCTGGGTTGAATACCCAAGCAGCCTTCTAAAGCAGAACAACCCCATAGACCCTACATTCACTGACAGACTTCCTAACTTACCATTACTCAAAAATCTGAGCCTAACACCGTCCTTCACCGAGACCTTAAAGGTTTGCAATACCCTGAAAAACAATAAAGTACTAGGCCATGACGGAATCCCGGGAGAGCTCTTAAATCTTGGTGGCCACATCGTGATGAAACGCCTCCACTTGATGATTCAAATTATCTGGGAGGCTGGCTTCATACCTCAGTCCCTAAAGGACCCTCTGATTGTAATGATCTACAATAGAAAAGGACAGAAATCGGAATGCGGGAATTATCGAGGGATATCCCTGTTCGACGTTGCGGGCCTTTATTTGGTCTTTAAACCGCTTTTTTTGGTCCTCCCAGATAGCGGTTTCCATCCCTCAGCTCGCCGTATAGTATTTGACGTAATAAGTCCTGTTAACCCGGCACTACGATAAATATAATAAAAGAAAATATTAAAAGGGTATAGAAAAGCTCCTAAGTTTATAAAACACCAGGGCCTGATGGTTGGCATCCAAGATTCTTAAAAGAAATGAAAGATGAGATTGTTGTTTCATTAGAAATTATTTTCAAGAAATCCGTCATATTCGGAGAAGTCCAAAGAGAATGGAAACGAGCTAACGTTACTCCCACATTCAAAAAAGGTGACAAAAAGAAACCAAATAACTACAGGCCTATAAGCTTGACTTCAATCGTAGGAAAAATGATAGAATATATCATGAGAGATGTTATCGAACATCATTTAGAAAGTAACTGTTTGATAGATGATAACCAGCATGGGTTCAGGCAAAAACGTTCCTGTGTGACCAACTTACTCGAATTCTACAGCACGGTCATTTCGTTTTATGACATAAGAAACAATATAGATTTAATATATCTAGACTTTGCAAAAGCTTTTGATACCGTCCCCCACGAAAGGCTACTTACTAAATTAGCTTCATATGGAGTAAGTGGTAGCCTATTAAGTTGGACTAGTAATTGATTGAATGATCGAAAATAGTCTGTAGTTTTAAATGGCAAACTTTAGCATGGGAAAAGTTACGAGTGGAGTTCCTCAAGGTTTCGTTCTTAGTCCACTTCTATTCTTTGTATATATAATTGATATGGATCACGGTTAAAATTTATTGTATCCAAATTTGCTTATGATACAAAACTGCTTGAAATGGCAAATGATCATTCAAATCAATTATATATTCAAGAAGATTTAGATAAATTACAGCCATGGTCTGAAAAGTGGCTAATGCAATTTAACACAAATAAGTACGATTGCAAGTTATTTGAAAATTCGTTAACAAAAGAGAATAATGAAAAGGATCTCGGCGTAATTAACAGTAATGATCTAAAATAATCTAATCAGTGTATTTCAGTGTCTGAGAAAGCAAATAAGATTCTGTGACTGGTTGAGCAATTCTTTTTTATTTACTTCAAAAGTCGATAACTCATTAACAAGCTATATAAATCGTTAGTTTGTCCGGATTTGGAATGTGCCGTTTCCGTATGGTCACTGAATCTCATTAAAGACATTGACTGGTGAGATTTAGTTATTTACTGCATTACTAGCTCTACCAATCGTGTGAATAAAATTGCCAAACTCTCTTGCAAAACCAATACATATTTAAGATATTCATCTACCATCAGCGATATAAGAGGTGTAAGATTTATGATTGGAATTAAAAAGTAACAGTTTTCGATAACAGAATCACTGATAGTATAAACAATGACAATATATGAAAGTTGGCTTGGTATCACCTAAAGGCCTTTACGCCTTTGGTTTTCTATGTAACGCAGAAAAATTCTATAATATAGGATATATTCAGAACCCAGAGGGATTGACCCTTTGCTGTATACAGATCAGAGGCGGCTCAAGAGTGTCACTGCATATTTAAAACATAAACGATGGTGCTCGTGTATATGTTTCTCTCTTACTCTCAGGCTTATCCCTCTCCACCCCCCTCTCTCTCTCTCTCTTATTCTCTTTGTGCATGTGTGTGTTTCAGTTTGTTGTAGACCGTCAATAGAATAACTTGTGCTTGTACATGATATTGGTGACCTTTGTAAACATTTATTTCAATATGTTTTTATAAACATAGACTTCTCAGCCACGGACCCAATTCTCAGTTGAATACGCTCTTCTTTGTTCAGCTAAAACCAAACGTACACACTGTACTATGCAGGTAGAATGATTAACCAATAATTTTCTTCGAATTTAATCGTATCTGTGCTGGTGTTAACAAAAACTATACACCAAGAAGTTTAGATGATTTTATTATTGAAATAATAAACTTTTGTAAGAAATTTATTAGTGTAAGACGATGGTAATAACATATGGGTACGAAATTTTTCAAGATCTCTTTGTCTTTCTATTACAATGGTCTCTGTTTTGGTGACAAAGGACAGGGAACTGGACCCAACAGGTTCCGTTTCCAAGGCCTTACAAGAAAAGTTTATATATTAAGAATCAATCTATATACCAATGAATTTTCTCTTTTACCAAATAAGTAGCCAGAGTCAAAAGGCTTATACCCACCCCCACCCATTTCATCCCCAACCATTCCATTCCCATCTACCACCCTTTCCTTCCTCCTATTTCATTTTACACCCCTGCTCTCCTCCTCTCTTCGTTTCTTACTCTATCCAACCTTGCAACCCTACCATATTTCTAAGATATTTCATCTCAAACACATTAATTTATTTTTCTCTCTGTCTCTCTTAAATTTAGTGTCTCTACCTATACTGTGCTGTCGGCACAATCATTTCCCAAAAACCTATTTCTCATTACACTTTTTAACCTTCCAAAGCCGTTACTTGCTTCTCTCAATCTACAATTTATATCCACATCCACTCCTCTCTTTTCTGACACATGCAACCCCAAATTCCTAAAGCTATCTACTTCTCTCTTTTTTGACACATTCAACCCCAAATACATAAAGCTATCCACTCCTCTAGCCTCTCTCCTTTAAGAGTTACTTTCAAATTTCTACCATCCTCTCCCCTTATACATCTAATCATTTTAACTTTATCCATGTTTACCTTCATCTTCCTCCTACCCAAACTCCGTCACTAACTGCCTTCATCCCCCACTGACACTGACACAAGCGCAGTGTTGTCAGCAAAAAACAACTGGCTCACCTCACACTTACTTTTCTCAAATTGCTTTAACCATATCCAATCCCTTGCCCATTGCCCTCGTATTTAGCTCTCGTTCGACCCCATCCATGCACTCATTGAATAGCTATGGCGACATGACACATTCCATGCGCATCCACACCTTTGCCTCAAACCACTCTTTCTCTCAATTCCTAAATCTGACACACGCTCTACTACTATCGTAAAAACTCTTGACTATCCACAACAACTTTCCATCGACCCCATATATCTGCAAACCTTCCCACAGTGCCTTCCTGTCCAATCTGTAATAATTTTTATTTATTTATTTTTTCAAATCCACGAAGGTCCAAAATAGATCCTTACCTTTGGCTAAAGTATTTTCACATATCTGTCATACCACAAAAATCTGATTCACGCAACCCCTATCTTTCCTAAATCCACACTTTTCGTCACCAATCCCTCTGTTCCTCTATTAATCTTCATGATTAAAACCCAAAATGTATTAGTAAAATATTATAGTAAATATAAAAAATATCTTTAGGTTATGGTGTTTAGTGCTTTCTTTTTAGGGTCGTATTACTTGAAAAATAGAATGAAAGTTAACACAAGTCTTCTCACAACCCGCTTCAGCAATTTTTTCAAGTTTATTCAAAAGATAAATTTATACACAGAATTTTTTCTGCAGATATATAAAGTGTTCAGCCATTTCACATCAATTGCACTATATTAATAATTGTTTTATTAGTATCATAAAGGCACTTCTCTCACATCGGCACTTTATTTTGAGTAAAAAAACTGAATATGGTTTGTTGTTATTCCAGATGGCCTTCAACAGCTGAGGGCGCCATGGGATTCCTCGTGCTGCTGCTCGGCGTCTCCGGCTTCCTCCTAAGGGAAGGTAAGTTTGATGACTTGGGCAAGTACAAAACTATTTACAATTCGTATACATTTACAAGTGAATAATGTAATAAGTTAGCAAAACGAATAAAACAAATATTCAGAAACACCAAACACCACTTGTACCATGAGCTGCAGTGGAATGAAATTCTTATATGTATGTATACACATACATACATACATACATATATATATATATATATATATATATATATATATATATATATATATATTTATATATACATATATACATATAAATATATATATTTATACATATATATATATATATATATATATATATATATATACATTTATATATATTCAAATATCACTGTCCAGTAATGTCGTAACACAATAGTATATACACTAAAAACACACTGTTGATTGGATATAAGAAAAGAAAGTAAATAGCGATTTCCGTATATTTCGATCCCTTGCTATGATCCTCTTCAAGCGGAATATTCCGCTGTAAGAGGATCACAGCAAGGGATCGAAATATACGGAAACCATTATTTCCTTTCTTTTCTCATATCAAATCAACAGTGGGTTTTTAAAGTATATATATATATATACATATATATATATATATATATATATGTAATATACATATATATACATATACATATATATACTGTATATATATATAAATATATATATATAAATATAAATAAATATATATATGAATATATATATATGTATATATATATATATATATATGTATATGTATATATATATATATATATATATATATATATATATATATATATATATATAGTTAAATTTAATGGCAAGATTATTATTGCAGAGTTTTATATCTGCATTTTCTCTTTCTCTGAGAACCTTTTTCCCTTCCATGGGAAGTTGTCTTATAATGTCACCATATGACATTGATTTGTATGTTACTTTGGGCATGGCTTTACCAAAGTGAATAACTGGCCAGAACGCGTTTTCCCACTACTTAGTGCTTCCAATCTTAATATACAAACTAAGGATTTAGAGGCCCTTCCTAGCGTAAGGAGATCTAAGCTCCCTGAAAGAAGGTACGATACTGATGACGTCACACAACAGCCGACCAATGAGGAAATAGAATAGTTCGGGAGTCCCAGTCTAGCCCACTAGCCAATCAGAAGTCTCAAAATGAAACATCAGACCACCATTAATAGTATATAAACACAAAAATTCAATCAGATATTCTCACTCTAGCCACTGATGAAGCACTAAGTAGTGTGAAAACGCGTTCTGGCCAGTTATTCACTTTGGTAAAGCCATGCCCAAAGTAACATACAAAACAATGTCATATGGTGACATTATAAGACAATTTCCCGTGGAAGGGAAAAAGGTTCTCAGAGAAAGAGAAAATGCAGATATAAAACTCTGCAATAATAATCTTACCATTAAATTTAACCAAACATGCTTGAGAGAAAATCTCCTGCCCATATATACAAAGAATAAATATATACATATATACACACACACATATATATATATATATATATATATATATGTATGTATACATATATATATATATATATATATAGAGACATTGGGACAAATTATGGGAAAGGTGGAGGGGGAAACACGGGTCTTTATCTGATTATCAAGTTTATTCCTGACCGGTTTCGCTTACAATAGCTTCTTCAGAGGAGTGTTACTCTGGGTCGAAGTTGGCGGTGTATATAGTGAGTCAGGCCCACGTTCCCTCCTTGCGGAGTGGTTGGTGGCTGGTTCCAGTACATGTCAAACAGCATCGGTACAATATAATACAATAATAGTAGTAATATAATAATAATACAACACAACACGATCTATGATACAATATACAATATAAAATATAATATATAATATAATATACCAAATCATATCATGATATGATTTGGTATATTATATTATATTTTATATTGTATATTGTATCATAGATCGTGTTGTGTTGTATTATTATTATATTACTATTATTGTATTATATTGTACCTATGCTGTTTGACATGTACTGGAACCAGCCACCAACCACTCCGCAAGGAGGGAACGTGGGTCTGACTCACTATATACACCGCCAACTTCGACCCAGAGTAACACTCCTCTGAAGAAGCTATTGTAAGCGAAACCGGTCAGGAATAAACTCGATAATCAGATAAAGACCCGTGTTTCCCCCTCCACCTTTCCCATATATATATATATATATATATATATATATATATATATATATATATATATATATATATATATATTACATATATATATGTATATATATAAACATATATACATATAAGTATATATATATATATATATATATATATATATCTCTATCTATCTATCTATATATATATATATATACATATGTATATATATATATATATACATATATATACACATACCCAGGTAAGACACCTGGGTTGGATGGATACCATACAGAATGTCTGAAGAAAGGAGGTACAGTTCTGTTGGATTAGCTTGTGAGATTATTTAATGTTTGTTTAAGAGAGGGTAGTTCCGCTTTACAAGGGAAAGGGGGGCAAGTGTGAGTGTAGTAGTTTCAGAGGGATCAACTTGGTGAGTATAGTTGGGAAGGATTATGGGAGGGTTTTGATTGATAGGATTAAGAGAGGAACAGAGAGAGTAATTGGTGATGAACACTGGTTTTAGGACAGGTAAGGGTTGTGTAGATTAGAGTTTTGTGGTAAGAAAGATATGTGAGAAAACTATAGGAAAAGGTAAGGATTGTTTTTGGGCTTTTATGGATTTGGAAAAGGCTTACGACAGGGTAGACAGGAAGGCATTGTGGATGGCACTGGAGATATATGGGATAGGGGGAAAGCTGTTAAGAGCAGCCAAGAGTTTTTACGAGAGTAGAAGAGCTTGTTTTAGGATTAGAAGTGGAGAGAGTGAATGGTTTGAGGTAAAGGTGGGACTTCGTAAGGGATATGTTATGTCGCCATGACTGTTCAATATATACATGGATGGGGTGGTGCGAGAGGTAAATGCAAGGTAGTGGGTCAGGGGTTGGAGATGGTTAAAAATGGAGAAAGGTGGGAAATAAGCCAGTTGTTCTTTGCTGACAACACTGCGCTTGTAGCAGGATCAGAGGAGGGATTGAGGAAGTTAGTGACAGAGTTTAAGAAGGTGTGTAAAAGAAGGAAGCTGAAGATAAATGTGTGCAAAAGTATGGTGATGAGATGTACAAGGGGAGAGAGTGACAGCAGGCTGGAAGGGAGCATTAAAAGTGAGAGACTGGAGGAAGTGGATAGTTTTAGATACTTGGGTGCGAATGTGGTAGGAAAGGGAGGAGGGGGAGTGGAGGTAGAATGTAGAATGAGAGAAACTAGTAAATGCCTTGCTGGAGTAAAAATTGTAATGAGAAATAAACATCTGGAAATGGATGCAAAGAGGTGATTATATGAAAGAGTGATTGTGCCAACAGCACTGTACAGTTCAGAAACATGGGACATAAGAGACAAAGAAAGAAGGAGTTTGAATGTGGAGGGAGGGGAGTGGAGGTAGAACATAGATTGAGAGAAACGAGTAAATGCCTTGGTGGATTAAAAAGTGTAATGAGAAATAGACATCTGGAAATGGATGCTAAGAGGAGATTATATGAAGGAGTGATTGTGCCATACTGTACGGGGCAGCAACATGGGGCATAAGAGAGGAAAAAAGAAGGAGTTTGAATGTGTTTGAGATGAAATGTCTAAGAAGTATGATGGGGGTTACTAGGCTAGATAGAGTAAGAAATGAGGAGGTGAGGAGGAGAACAAGGGTGGAAAGGGAGTTGGGAGATAAAGTTGATGAAAGAGTATTAGGATACTTGGACACATGGAAAGAATGAGTGAAGAGAGATAAGTAAAAGAGGTGTGGAGGGAGGAGGTGGAAGGAGTGAATATGAGGAGGGGGTTCTAGGATGAGATGGATGGATGGGGTGAATGGGGCATTACAAAAGAGAGAAATGTCACTTGAGGAAGGACGGGAGAGGACAGATGATAGGGGCGAATGGAAAAGGGTTGTGCATGGATGATGTTATGATGCATGAGGGGGAGTGGGTTGGGGAGGGGGGTGAGGAAGTATGTATGAGAAAAGAATTGACGTAGCCCGAAGGAATTTCTCCCTGTCTTCTCCTTTTCTGCATGAGGGGACATAGATGGGGGTCGCCGAATTTATGAAGCGGCCTTACTATGGATGTGCTGTGTATTGCGACATTGCATCTGACCCAGGGCAGTGGACAGGATGCAGAGATGACCCGTCATCCAGTAGGTGTCAAGATAAGAGGGAAGGAGGAGGGTGGAGGGGAGTGGAATATTATGGGAATGGAATGGGTGGGAGTGGTTTCTATGTGTTTTTCTTTTTGGCTACACCCCGTATAAGGGGGAAAAAGTATTTTGGTATATATATGCATGTGTATATGTATGTATGTACGTATGTATGTACGTATCTAAGTATGTATGTATGTATGTATATATGTATGTATGTATGTATGTATGCATGTATGTATGCATGTATGTATGTATGTATGTATGTATGTATGTATGTATGTATGTATGTATGTATGTATGTATGTATGTATGTATGTATGTATGTATGTATGTATGTATGTATGTATGTATGTATGTATGTATGTATGTATGTATGTATGAATGCATGTATATATATATATATATATATATATACATACATGCATACATATACCAAAGGCTTTTCCCCCTACATGGGGGTAGCCACAAAAAAAAAGGCATAGAAACCAATCCCACCCATTCCATTTTCCATATATTCCACTCCCCTCCACCCTCCTCCCTCCCTCTTATCTTGGCACCTCCTGGATGACGGGTCATCCCTACATCCTGTCCACTGCCCTGGGTCAGAAGCAGTGTCGCAAGACACAACTCATCCACAACAAGGCCGCTTCATAAATTCGGAGACCCCCCCCCCCTCTCCGTCCCCTCATGCAGAAAAGGAGAAGAATGGGAGAAATCCCTTCGGGCTGCGTCAATTTTCTTCTCATACATACCTCACCACCCCCACCCACTCCCCCTCATGCATCATAGCATCATCAATACACTACCCCTATCCATTCACCCCTATCTTCTGTACTCTCCCGTCCTTCTTCCACTGACATTCCTCTCTTTTGTAATGCCACTTTCACCCCATCCATCCATCTCATCCTAGGACGACCCCTCATATTCACTCCTTCCACCTCTGCCTTCCATACTTCTTTTGCTAATCTTTCTTCACTCATTCTTTCCATGTGTCCAAACCATCCTAATACCCTTTCATCAACCCTATCTCCCAGTTCCCTTTCCACCACTGTTCTCCTACTCACCTCATTTCTTACCCTATCTAGCCTAGTAACCCCTATCATAATTCTCAGACATTTCATCTCAAATACATTCAAAATCCTTCTCTCTTCCTCTCTTATGTTCCGTGTTTCTGCCCCGTACAATGCTGTTGGTACAATCACTCCTTCATATAACCTCCTCTTGGCATCCATTCCCAGATGTCTATTTCTCATTACACTTTTCAATCCACCAAGGCATTTACTCGCTTCTCTCAATCTACATTCTACCTCCACTGCCACTCCTCCCTTTCCTGCCACATTCGCACCCAAATATCTAAAACTATCTACTTCCTCTAGTATTACACCCTTAATTCTCACCTCCAGCCTGCTGTCACTCTCTCCCCTTGTACATCTCATCTCCTTACTTTTACACACATTTATCTTCAGCTTCCTTCTTTCACACACCTTCTCAAACTGTCACTAACTTCCTCAAATCCGCCTCTGATCCTGTTACAAGCGCAGTGTCGTCAGCAAACAACAACTGGCTGACCTCCCACTTTTCTCCATTTTTAACCATCTCTAACCCCTGACCCACTACCCTTGCATTCACCTCTCGCACCACCCCATCCATGTAAAGATTGAACAACCAGGGTGGCATAACACATCCCTGACGAAGTCCCACCTTTACCTCAAAGCATTCCCTCTCTCCATTTCTAATCCTAACACAAGCTCTACTACTCTCGTAAAAACTCTTGACTCCTCTTAACAGCTTTCCTCCTATCCTATATATCTGCAGTACCTCCCACAGTGCCTTCCTATCTACCATGTCATAAGCCTTTTCCAGATCAATAAAAGCCCAAAAAACATCCTTACCTTTCTCACATATCTGTCTTACCACAAAGATCTGATCTACACAACCCCTGCCTGTCCTAAACCCGCACTGTTCCTCACCAACTACTCTCTCTGTTCCTCTCCTAATCCTTTCAATAAAGACCCTCCCATACGTCTTCCCAACTACACTTAACAAGCAGATCCCTCTGAAACTACTACACTTACACTTGTCCCCCTTTCCCTTGTAAAACGGAACTATACAGGCACTCCTTCAATCCTCCGGCACTCTACCCTTTCTCAAACAAACATTAAATAACCTCACCAGCCAGTCCGCCATCACTGTACCTCCTTTCTTCAGACGTTTTTCATGGTATCCATCCAGACCAGGTGCCTTACCTGCTCTCATCATCTTAACAGCTGCTTTCACTTCATCTTTCTCTAATTCTCCTCCATTTTCCTCACTCATCACTCTCATTTTCTTAGCGCTTCCCACTGCAACTACCTTTCCTTCACTATCCTCCTTCACATTTAGCAACTCCCTAAAATACTCTGCCCACCTTCCTCTCATTACCCTCTCTTCCATTAACATCTCTCCATCTGCACATTTTACCTTTTCATCTCTACTTGATTCACATCCTTTTTCTTATTTAATTTCCTTCCAAAAAATCTTTTTATTGCTTTCAAAATTTTCTGTCATACTCTTACCCCATTTCACATCTGCTCTCCTCTTTGCTTCCTTTATCTTATGCATAGCTTCCTTTCATACAATTCCCTCGTCCTAATTTGCAGCTAATCTATGAATGAATGCTTTTTTCTTCTACACATTTCTTTGCTTCCTCATCCCACCACTCACTACCCTTCCTTCTTTTTCCTCCCGCCCTCCTTGCTCCATACACCATCTTTGTACACCTTATGACTCCCTCCTTGAACCATCCCCATTCCTCCTCCACTACTAGTTCTACTCTATCCTTTACTCTCTCCCACTCTTCTTTTAGTGTCTTCTTAAACTCACTCTCCTTTTTTTCCTCATTTAAGCAGTTCACTCTAAGTACCTCCCTACCTTCTGTCCTTTTCCTCTTTCTCCACCTATTCTCCACACTCATTTTACCTTCCACTAGAAAATGATCTGATATTCCCCCACTCTTTCCCTTTAGAACATGTAAATCTTTAACTCTTCCTACCATACTCCTGGTCACCTCTATATAGTCCATTAACGCTCTATCTGCCACCCTTCAATCCACCACTCTCTTCCATGTGTACTTATGCTTGATTTTTATCTTAGATACTGTATTAGCTATCATCAACTCTCTATCAAGACACATCTCCACCATCATTTCTCCACTACGATTTTTACCTGGAACTCCATACTTCCCAATTACTCCGTCTATTGGCTCATTTCCTACCCTAGCGTTAAGGGCTCCCAATACAACTACATTGACATTTCTCCCTAATCCCTCTATACACTCATTTATATCTACCCAAAAAACCTCCCTTTCCTCTACGCTCTTCTCACTACCAGGTCCATACGCACTTACAAAAACCCACATCTCCCTTCCCAGCTTCACCTTCATCCACATCAACCTTGATGAAACCTCCTTCCACTCCACTACACGCTTACATATCTCTTCACATACTAGTATAGCCACCCCTTCTCTCCCTCGTCCCCTCTTCACTCCTGAGTACCTCCCAGCTACACTCTCAAACTCACAGTTGCCCTTTCCTTTCATTTTAGGTTCACTCAAAGGCAGCACATCCATCTTTCTTCTCACAAACATACTGCCAACCTCTTCCCTCTTAGTCTCATCTGTACCACATCCACGCACATTAAAAGACCCAAACCTTAGGGTACTGGTTGCAAAGCTCCCAGACCCTCTTAGGCCTTTTTTTCAGGAATG
>NC_134807.1:40452637-40457637 GCF_046742065.1 Oratosquilla oratoria | reverse complement strand
AGGATTCGAACCATGAGCTGCGGGCCACTATTGTGGCAGCTCAGTGCTTTACCAACTACGCCACCGAGTCGTAGGTGTGTGTGTGTGTGTGTGTGTGTGTGTGTGTGTGTGTGTGTGTGTGTGTGTGTGTGTGTGTGTGTGTGTGTGTGTGTGTGTGTGTGTGTGTGTGTGTGTGTGTGTGTGTGTGTGTGTGTGTGTGTGTGTATTCACTTGGTCTTTGTATTCACTTGGTCTTTGGATCACGTGTTGGACTCGTGATCGACAGCTATTTCCCTCCTGGAAGAGAGCTCAGAGCTCGTAGGTCCGATCTATGGGTAATGCTATGGGACCTCCGTAGTGGCAGGCCAGAGTTCTAACCACAGCGCCATGAGAGGTGTGTGTGTGTGTGTGTGTGTGTGTGTGTGTGTTTATATCAGCCATTGTATAGATAAATAAAGTAATTTATCAATGGCTATGGCAACATCCAAAACATAGCAATGAACTAAGAGTTAATCTAAATAAGGCTGCCAACATTATAAGGAAAATTATTCAGTAAAAAAAAAAAAAAATTCAAGTCTTCTATATTGGGATTTAATTGTTTAAAGTATTAAAAAAGTACAACTGAAATCGTTCTCAACCATGCTTATAAAAGTCTTTGCACCTGGTGGTCCTGAATAGCTGAGTATAGTTATCCTGCATACTGGTCAAATGTGGTGTGAACAGGTACATCAATTATGTTTGGAAATATTAGATAAGACCAGATAGTTACCTAAGATCTTGCCAGAGGTGAGTAATAAGAGCATAAGAAAATATGAGTGTGGGAGAGTACAGGTGAACATATGGACTGCACTTTGCAGTTCTATGTCCGTTACCACCTATGATCACTATACATAAATTTTAACTATGTCCCAATCAACTGAAAAATAAGGAAAGGCGAATATTTGTAAATTTTGTGTCTATAAGTTCATTGAACATGTGATCCCTTTTGAAGGTTTGATACATAGAATAAGGTACCGTTGTGCATGAAGGACAATCAAAATGTGGAATTCATCCTAGGTATGAGTCGTAAATTGATACATTATTCTGAAGTTTTCAAATTATAATTCCAATTCCATGAAATGGAAGAGGATTGAGAGTTCTCTAACTTCGAAGGATAGACTGTGTTCGGGTGATGATTGAGATCAATTGCCACTAAGCAGCGAAAGAAATACACGGGAGTGACGAGCGATTTCGCTCGGGAAAGTTCCAATGTCGCTCTCGCAAATACAATAGCGGGAGCGATCCCCCACAAAAAAAAATCGCTCCCGTGGCAAGATTCAACGTTTTTCATGTATTGTCCATCATTTGGCAATCCTTGAATCCCATCATCATTGATGAAAGGATCAGAGCAAACACAACTTACCCGTGATCAATCATTGCATTATCAATCGATATCATAAACACAACGCATCAATCAACTTTAATTTGTTGATGTACGTACGTATGTTTACGCGGTATAGCTGCTAGAGTTCAATGGCTTACCTAGCCTAGCTTCGTATCAGCTGAATGCGCGCGTATACTACAGTACATGTTGACTAGACTCTACACGACTATCGGGCTACATAATGTCGCTAGTTGCGAATTGCATGGTACCTGTATACAGGGAAGTTCATTGGTTGCATGTAGCTAGCTGCCCAATCAATGCGCTGACTACATGTACAATGCACCATACCCAATACCAAGGTAAAACGAATACTATAAGGTACGTTAGAGGGGGGATGAGGGAGAGCCAGAAAATCTCTCCACTGCGCAGGTAGATAATGACGTCAACGGAAATATCGAGACCGGGGTTTCGCGGGTCGAGAGCTGTCAGTCACTCACACATTAGTGTGTGGAGCGAAGCTCCATCTTCTGATTAAAGGGGTAGCTAAGGCAGATAAATAACATATAAAAATGCCAAAATTTTGTATAGTACAGAAGTGCAATGCTGTTAGACTGAAAGGTAATAAAAATATACATTTCTTTTCAATACCCAAAGATAAAGAACTTAGAAATGGATTAAATTATGTGGCACACACAATACTCAGGCATTTGGATATGTATGCAGCCGTCATTCTGAAAGTAACTATTTATTAACAAGAATTCCTGACATTTTCATTCAATTGCAAATAAACAGACTAAAGAATCCGGTTAAAACATAACTAAGCTTGGTGGAGATAAAGGCCTACATATAAAATCCACGCTTGACATGTCATTCCATCTAATAACTCGTTTTATTAATATAATCCACCTAATGTGAAAGCATGGAAAACATTTTTATAACTTTTCTGGCGGTCATATCTCAGATACTGATAATTTGAAGATAAGAAAGTGATACTGAGTAATTTCAGTATTGTAAACATCATAGTGTAATTTTAAAGTCTACAGATGGTTTTTTTTAAGGATTACATTTTCCTACACCTCTCACTCTCCCCCTCTGGATTTTCTGTGACGTCACGGTGGAGGTGCGCGGAGGGAGGGGGGGGTGCTCAACGTACCTTATAGTATTCGTTTTACCTTGCCCAATATCACATCACCGCATGCATACGTACACTGTACATATACAAACTCGCTCGAGGCCTAGGAGGGAAACTGGGAAATCCCATTTATAAGCTCGTTCGCGTATTTATGAGAAAACAAAATGGAATAAACTGTTTGGTTAGTAACTGAAAGTAAATAAATTTAAGTATGAATATGAACATTTGATAATGATATATTTAGTTCATACATATGGATCTTTGGAGGGAAAATAAAAAAAAAATATTTGTTAGCTAGCTTAGGTTTACGATAACTAGGTACGTCACATCCATGCCAAACTTTCGATGATCGTACATCATGGAGAGATTTCTAGTGAAGCGAGTGAAGATGAATGAAGATGGTTTGCCCTCAGATTCAGTCTTTTCAGAATCGAGGGAGAGTGTTTTGACGGCAGGAACCACTTCTGGACCAGCAAAGCCTAATTCAAACTCTACGGGCACGGGCCAAGGAAAACGAAAATCAGTAAATCATGAATCTACTATACGCTTGTGAAACCAAGATTGGCTTGAAGTGGATCGGGGCAGTACTCTAACGGTGTATTGCAAGGCTTGTCGTGCATTTCCACCCCTAACCACTGCCAGTGGAAACAGAGGCGCTGTGTCTGCCGATCAGTTTTACCCATCTCCCTCCCCCCAAAATTAAAGGCTGATTTGTTAAAAAAAAATATATATATATTTTTCGTGCACATGAGTAATGAGTTAGCCTTCCTATAGTTTGAAGGAATTCGAACATGTAAAAACGTGCCTCTGGAAGCATAAAAAATGGCTCTGGTGAAATTTAAAAGAAAATGAAAAATGGCTCTGGAAAAAAGATAAATAAATAAAGTATTTTTTTCCCCCGCCACTAAGGATGGAAGACAGTCTTCCTTGCTTCCGGGTCATGTACGAAAGAGCTGAACTGCTCCCTGAAAGAAAAGTTATTCATGAGGGGAGCTTACATCAACAAATGTTTCGCGTCAGCCTAACCTTTGACGTAAACTTGATGTATTTTGAAAGACAAGCCAAGTGGCAGAGAGTGGTAGCCTTTTAGGGTCGCGTAGAAGGCTCCGTTGTCCAAGATCGGAGACCATCACCCCAAGGTGGGACTTCTTCGTCAAGACAAATTTTCTTAGGGAAGAGGTCCTCCTGGTCTAAGTCTTCGTCGTGGTTGTAGACTAAGAATATCCCACAGTTGCGTTTGATTTCTTATATAATTTTCATTTCGTGGCGTGTACTCATTTTGTAAGAACTCTACTTGATTTTGTCCCGAAATAGTTAATTTCATATACTACATTTTCTAGCCTGCTCCATCTCAGCATTTCTCAGCCAGAGAGGAGGTTCAATCAATGTGTAATGGAAATAGAGATACCTTTCGTTGTAATTTTTGGGTTCCATTGATAGCGTGGTGAAAAAGAAGTAAAGCATCACCACTAGCTGAACAAAATCGCTTGCAGCTATTCGAACCAAAATTTATTAACTTTGCCACAGAATTTCTAACACTGATGTCATTCAAACTGTTGACGGTAATTCTGGTAAGTTTAAGACTGCACTGGAACATGGAAAGTAAAATTTAAACTCTTTATGTAATGAATATAAAAAGCCAGATTTATCCCACAGTTGTACAACTCGTTGTGAGAATGATATGGTCAGGAACACGTATTCATTTTTCTAAAAGAAGCTTTATATAAAACTGAATAAATGAACGAAGGCAAGTTCTCAGTGAAAATAGAATGTCTTTTTAGTATGAACATATTTATCTTGCATACGCGAATTAAGATTCTTTTATTTATAATTGCCTCATTCATTGTAGTTGTCTTCCTTTTATATTGCATTCTGGTCTCAACTTTACGTATCATTCAGTTGAATGACCGGGATTCGCAAATAAGATTAGTGTACTAATTTGCATCGTTCATGATAGTAGGTATAGATTAGTAGACGTTACTACCTCTTTTGATTTCAAATAGTTGAATATATAAAGTCATTCTGAAGACCAGCTTTACAAAAATAATACATATTGAATTTTCAGACACACCAAATCAAACTTGCACATTTGTCATCCGTGTTTGATTTTGATATAGTTATCAGGATATAATAATCTTTTATTAGTCAGAGCAAATTCACATGAAATTAATACACCGAAGACCCTTTTTCCCGTCCTAATAAGGGCTGTCAAAACAAATCTCGTGATCATGTTCAAATCATATTTCCGATAAAGCAAAACATGCCCTGAAATAAAAGTACTAATACGAGCTGAAACTTTGGCAAAATCATTGCGAATGCTGCACGTCTTGTTCAACAAGACCGAATCGATGCCTCGCCAGGTTCAATCACTGCTTGCTGCCTGAGGACGTGATACAGCAGACTAATAGGCTTCCCCTCCTTGATTGTGGTCTTACTGCAGTTTGGTCGAACATATTTTGTCTTGCAGTATTTGGCCTTTTTCTTTTATCCTCATTCCTTTCGTTTAGGAGCTACACTCAATGAGGC
>NC_134807.1:40412637-40435137 GCF_046742065.1 Oratosquilla oratoria | reverse complement strand
CTCAAAATATCAAATCCACATAAAATTGATAATTACATTAATCAAAATCACAGAAAGACATGAGTTGGAAATCATCAGCTTTTTAACTGCATTTGAAAAACAAATCATAATAATCACCTATTCCAAAATCACCCTCAGGTATTCATGTTTCTATCGAACCATGTAGAACTATATACCTTTTATATACATGTATCTTATATATATATCTACATATATATACATATATATATATATATGTATGTATATATATATATATATGTATATGTATATATATATATATATATATACATATACATAATGTGTGTGTGTGTTATCAAACATGCACACACACACAAAAAACGAAACACATGACACACACACACACACACACACACACACACACACACACACACACACACACACACACACACACACACACACACACACACACACACACACACACACACACACACACACAAACATACACATACACACACACACACACACACACACACACACATATATATATATATATATACATACATATATATATACATACATATATATATATATATATATATACATATATATATATATATATATATACAAGCACATGACTTACTCCAGCCCTGGCTACGCCAGGGGTATTTGGCCTTCGGCAAGACCCGCTGCATTTTCCAACTTTTTGGAAGTCGAGAAAGACGTAAATGAGAACATATTATTCAACCCCACTAAATTATTGAAAAAACGTTTAGAGAGCGGCGACTTTCCCTTGTACAGATCTTTGAGTACCTTATCCTTTATCTTAGTTGGTACAGTGAGTGGCGTCTGCCCCTGATTACAACATGTTGTCTGGAGCTCATTTTTCCACAGCAGCGCATTGCATATTTTACACTTTCTGGCCCCCAAAACCCCTATATCATTTAGTTTCACTTCTTTGTTTGCTTCGCGTAACGATCCCTTCTTATTCTCATACGCACGCCCACGCGGATTACTTTCCTCAGCTGTCTTCTTTTTGGCGATTACTGTACGTTGGTTCCTCATTTCAGTGAGAACACGGTTTTCCTGCTCTGTGTAGTCCTTCAATTTCTTTGGTGAACACTCCGACCCACCCATCCGCTTCTTTTGTTGGGAGATGTATTCCGATTCATTATTTTTTTTTATTTTTTCTAACATTGTTTTCCGCAGCTTATTATCCACTTCATTCTTTTCTGCTTGTAACCGTTTTTTCTCTTTTTGGATCTTTTTCAGGTCTCTTCTCAACTCTACTTTCCTTTGCTCCCTCTTCTTTTCTTGCTGGCGCCTCACATTCTTCATAGCAAACACGTTTTTTCGAGCGTTTCTTTTAAATGTCTTGAACCTACGTTCTAAATAGTACAACTGGTATTGCCTGTGTCCTCTTCCACCATTACCACAAAATTTTTTGTAGCCTGCGTAATAGTGCTTCTTGAAATTTTCTACAACCTCGGAAGAAATATCCCCGCTATACGGTTCCAGGTCATCTATTGTACTATCACTGTACTCGTATGTTGGTGAATTGCGTAACATCTCGTTGAAGCTAAGGACTATACGTTGGAATTGTTGTATAGATTGCTCCGGGACGTATGTCGTAGATGGCCAGTTTTTACTCTTTTCGTAATATTCGGGGTGGCATTTCTTATGCTCTTCTGTTAACTGTGCTCTGAGAACTTTGTCAATAGTGGATTTGTCAATCTTTTTTTGTTTTGTCACCCGAGCCCAGAAATGTCGCTGTCGCCTTTTCATAGCGGCTTCACTATTATGGGGTTCTTTGACCTTTTCATCGTAAAAAGAAGGAAATTTTTCACGGTACTCTTTCCGTAACAAACCTTTTAAAGACGCTGACATATTGATCTCCATCTTACTGATTTTCTTTTCATCCGCAACCCACTTCCAATAATGCATATTACGTCTTTTCAACCGAGCTGCTACGGGCAGAGGCATTGTGTCCAACGTCCAACCTTGACCACGATTGGGGTACTTTCTTTTAAATGTCTTGAACCTACGCTCTAAATAGTACAACTGGTATTGCCTGTGTCCTCTTCCACCATTACCACAATTTTTTTTTGTAGCCTGCGTAATAGTGCTTCTTGAAATTTTCTACAACTTCGGAAGAAATACGAACACCAAGAACTTCGAGATCTTCGAGACCTTCCAGAAGTTCGAGACCTTCCAGAAGTTCGAGACCTTCCAGAAGTTCGAGACCTTCCAGAAGTTCGAGACCTTCCAGAATTTCGAGACCTTCCAGAAGTTCGAGACCTTCCAGACCTTCGAGAACTTCGGCACTTTCGAGAACTTCGGCACTTTCGAGAACTTCGGCACCTTCGAGAACTTCGGCACCTTCGAGAACTTCGGCACCTTCGAGAACTTCGGCACCTTCGAGAACTTCGACACCTTCGAGAACTTCGACACCTTCGAGAACTTCGAGAACTTCGGCACGTTCGACAACTTCGGCGCCTTCAAGAACTTCGGCGCCTTCGCGAACTTCGGCGCCTTCGAGAACTTTGGCACCTTCGAGAACTTCGGCACCTTCGAGAACTTCGGCACCTTCGACAATTTCGGCACTTTCGAGAACTTCGAGAACCTCGACACCTTCGAGAACTTCGGCAACTCCGAGAACTTCGGCAACTTCGAGAACTTCGGCAGCTTCGAGAACTTCGACACCATGGCTCAACGATGATCGTTCTTTACTCAACGATGATCGTCCACGGCTCAACGATGATCGTCCATTGCAAAACGATGATCGTTCTTTACTCAACGATGATCGTCCATGACTCAACGATGAGCATCCATGGCCTAACGATGATCGTCCATGGCTCAACGATGATCGTCCACGGCTCAACGATGATCGTCCACGGCTGAACGATGATCGTACACATCCCCTACCTGTCCTAAAACCACACTGTTCCTCACCAATTACTCCCTCTGCTCCTCTCCTAATCTTCTCAATCAAGACCCTCCCATAAGCCTTCCCAACTACACTCAAGAAACTGATCCCTCTGTAACTACCACACTCACACTTGTCCCTCTTTCCTTTGTAAAACGGAACTATACAGGCACTCCTCCAGTCCTCCGGCACTCTACCCTCTCTCCAGCAAACATTAAATATCCTCACCAGCCAGTCCACCATAACTGTACCTCCTTCCTTCAGAAATTCTGCATGGCATCCATCCAACCCAGGTGCCTTACCTGCTCTCATCATCTTAACAGCTGCTTCCACTTCATTCTTCCCTATTTCTCATCCATTTTCCTCACTCATCACTCTCATTTTCTTAGCGCTTCCCACTGCAACTACCTTTCCCTCCCTATCCTCCTTCACATTTAGCAACTCCCTAGAATACTCTGCTTACCTTCCCCTTACTGCCTTCTCTTCCATTATCATCTCTCCATCTGCACATTTTACCTTTTCTTCTCTACTTGATTCGCCTCCTCTTCCTCTTTTAATTTCCTTCCAAAACATCTTTTTATTGCTTTCAAAATTTTCTGTCATACTCTTACCCCATTTCACATCTGCTCTCCTCTTTGCTTCCTTTATCTTATGCTTAACTTCCCTTCTCTTTACTTTGTACCTCTCATACGATTCCCTCGTCCTAATTTGTAGCCAATCTATGAATGCCTGCTTCTTCTCTTCTACACCCTTCTTTGCTTCCTCATCCCACCACTCACTACTCTTCCTTCTATTTCCTCCCGTCCTTCTTGTTCCACACACCATCTTTGCACACCTTATGACTCCCTCCTTGAACCATCCCCATTCCTCCTCCACTCCTAGTTCTGCCCTATCCTTTACTCTCTCCCACTCCTCTCCCAACTTCTTCTTATACTTCTATTTCTTTTTTTTTTCATTTAAGCAGTTCACTCTAAGTACCTCCCTACCTTCTGCCCTTTTCTTCTTTCTCCACCTATTCTCCACTCTCAATTTACCTTCCACCAGGAAATGATCTGGTATTCCCCCACTCTCTCCCCTTAGAACATGTACATCCTTAACTCTTCCTACCATACTCCTGGTCTTCACTATATAGTCCATTAACGCTCTATCTGCCAAGCTTCCATCCACCACCCTCTCCCATGTGTACTTATGGTTAACTTTCTTCTTTAACACTGTATTTGCTATCATCAACTCTTTTGCAAGACACATCTCCACCATCAACTCTCCACTACGACTTTTACCTGGAATTCCATACTTCCCAATCACTCCGTCAATTGGTTCATTTCCTACCCTAGCATTTAGGTCTCCCAATACAACTACATTGACATTTCTTCCTAATCCCTCTATGCACCCATTTATGTCCTTCGAAAAAGTCTCACTTTCCTCTACGCTCTTCTCACTACCAGGCCCATACGCACTTACAAAAACCCACATCTCCTTTCCCAGCTTCACCTTCATCCACATCAACCTTGATGACACCTCCTTCCACTCTACTACCCACTTACTTATCTCTTCACTTACTAGTATAGCCACCCCTTCTCTCTCTCGTCCCCTCTCTCGTCCCTCTCTCTCGTCTAAGGCTTGGACCACTGTTTTTGCCGGTTTATCTGGTGGGGGTACCAGTATTGTATACATTGAAAAGTAGTCTTCCGCGGCCAAGATATAGTGGGAACCTTGATGGCTTGGAGGTATCTTCAACAGATCGATACCCATGGTATCCCAAAGTTCTGAGGGGATGGCTACTTTGCCAATCTGGAGTGGTTTGGGGTCAGTTCCACTAAGTTGGCTAGAGGTAGTGCAATATTCTATGTCACGAGTGATGTCGGTGCGCGTCTTAGGCCAGAAATATACACGTCTGATGTTTGCTAACCCTTTATCCCTACCGGAATGTTCTGCAATGTGGCTATCATGGATCATTGAAAGGACTCTAGGAATCAGGGAGTTCGGGATCACTGTTTGGGATGGAGCAGCAGTGCCTTTCCTAAGAATTCCATGTATAATTCTTGAAGGGGAATAGGGGTTTTTCCTTGTAGCGTGGCTCCCGTTTCTAGGTGGAGAGTTACCTGTAACCAACTTGGATCATCTCTGTTTCTTTTGAAGTTCCGGGAAAATAGAGTGGATGGTTGATACTGTTGCAATCAGAGGGTTTCTGCTAAGTGCGTCTAGGTTGAACTAAGATGGTTGTATGCCACCTTATTATCTTACCTTGTAAAGTTTTTCCTTTGAAAAACTGTTAGAGGTTGATGGTCTGTCATGACTATGATTTTATTTCCTAGGGAGAGTTCTCGGAAATTTTTCAGAGCCAAGACTACAGCCAGAGCTTTCAAATCGGTGTTGGAGTAGTTACGTTCTGCAAGATTCAATACGCGGCTTCCGTATGTAATCGCTTTTTTTCCCATTTGAATTTATTTGTTATAGGAATGCTCCTGTTCCAAGGAAAGATGAGTCCATGAACAGAAAGAATTATTTTGTGAAATCAGGAAGTGTGAGTATATGTGCCCTGCATAGTGCTGTCTTTATTTTCTGGAAACATTCTTGTTCTTCAGTCTTTCAATTGAAGGGTACGTTCTTACGTGTGAATTTGGTATGTGAGGCAGCCATTTCAGCAAAATTTCTTACGAAATGTCTATAATATGCTGCCGTGCCAACAAAAGAACGGAGTTGATCCTCGTTCTTTGGTGTGGGGAATTCATCAATGGCTCTGATCTTATCTAAATTTGATTGAATTACTTCTTGTTTCACTGTATGGCCAAGGAAAGCAATTTCCTTTTTTAGAAATGAGCATTTGTGTCAATCTTGAGGCCAACATTGCTGATGGTGTATAAGGCGTACCGAAGGGTGTCAAAGTGGTCTTCCACAGTAGGAGAAAATATTATTAGGTCGTCTGAGTAGACGAAATTGGATTTGCCTAGTTTGTCTTTAAAAGGGCTATTCATGAGTCGTTGTAGTGTACTAGGGACTTTTTTTTCAGCTGGAAGGGCATACGATTAAATTCGTAATGACCCTTATCAGGGCTATAGGCCGTTATTGGTTTAGTCTCTTCTGTGATTTCAATCTGCCAGAAAGCAGATTTAAAGTCTAAGGTTGAGAATATCGTATTTATTAGGCCCAGTGGCTGAAGGACGTCTGCTATAACGGGCATTGGCATTCGATCCAGAATGGTGCTTGTGTTTACTTTACGGAAACCGATAACAGGTCTGAAGGGCAGGTCCCATTTAGGAACTAGTAAAGTGGGGAGTTCCAATGGGGGTTGGAGTGTCTAATGACACCCGGTTTTAACATATCGTTAATGTGGTTTGAGACGAGAAGCGTCTTAATCTGGGGAATCCTATAAGCTGGGAATGTTGTTGTTGGGGGCTATGTGCATGTGATGTTTAATCAATGATGGGACTGTAGAAGTTCCTTAAGCTTGTATTTGGTTTCTTGGAAGTCTACAACCGGGATATCCTACGGAGGGATTGGTGGGGGTTTTGTCACGGTGGTGATGGTGTTGGTAGGTGTAGTGTGTGCTTCCTCAGTTGGATTTATTTATAGTTGAGTCATACCTATTTGTGTGTGTTTCTTCATTTTAACTGGGGTATGTGAGACGTTCTCTAGTAAGATTAATGCTAGTCTTCCTTCCCTAACTCTCTCCCATACAACAGGCATATGGAATATTTTTCTCTTACATGTGTCTGAAGAAACTAAAATATCCTTGTGTTCAAGTGCACAAGGTATGGTTGTGGTGATGACTACTCTCTCCGGGTAAGATCGTCACTTTGGTGTTGGTGAGAATCCTTGTGTTGAGAAAGGAATGTGGTGATGTCTGATGTGGCTCTCTTGTGTGGGTGGGGAAAGGTGTCGTGATGTAGGAGGTATCGCCTGATGTTGACTCAGGGGTTCGCGACAGCATCCTGTGCGGTGTTGCAAGCAAGATATTGTGAAACTCGGATCGGGCGATGTGTGTGTGTGCTAAACAAGGTGCCTATAAACGTCAGGTTAGGTGATGAGGGAATATCAGTGTTACCTAACTTGAGCATTGTAGGTTTGTATCTATTAGAATACTGTGATTAGCTAGGAATTATAGTCCCAATATGCCATCACATCCAACGGTCCAATCTTTGACAACATAGAAAGTAGTGGGTGTGAATGGATTATCACCAATGGTTATAGGTAATTTTATAGTTGAAGTGAAGTCTAGGTGAGCACCACCTAGCAATGTCCGTCTAAGGTGTGGTATGTCAGTAGGGTAGTCGTCACCTAAGGGTGCTCATATGGACTGTGATAATATATTTATCTTTGTGCCTGTGTCTATTATGAATGTACATAGGACGTTCCCTACTGTACCCATGAAGCACAGGGCCTTCGGTTCACCTATGAGTAACGTTATGGGGCCTTACCGCTGGAGGTTGTTTTGCATTCTCTCGACTGCCTGTTTTGTGTGTGTGTGTTGCATGTGTGTTGGGGGTTATTTGGCTGTTGGCTCCTGTTGTAAGTTGAGAAGTGTTTCTGTTGTTGGTTGAAATGTTGTGGTCGTGGCGTGGAACATGGTGATTGTGTTCTTGATGTGGGTGTTATTTGATGGAAGTTTTGACCAGGGCACTCGCTATCTGAGTGGGTGAAGGTATTGTGGACTGAACATGGTCTGCTTTGAAGGTTGGGTCTGGGAATGGTTTGGTGGTTTTGTTGGTTGCAGTTTCTATCTGAATGGTTATAGGAGTTATGTAAGGAACAGTATGTATGACCTTAGTTGCCTGATGACCTCTGGGGTCTTGTCTGGTTACTATCTTTGTTAGCTGAGTGGTTGTAGGAGTTGTTGGTTGTATTTGTATGTTGTATGTGGGGGAGGGGGTCCTGATTGATTTTTGGGATCTGGAGTCCGCATCTGAGTGTGAAGTTGTGTTGTGAATGGAACACATTGCATCTTGTCTTCAGCGTTGTCTGCAGTCCTGGGTATTGTGGGAATTATATTTGAGAAAATTACACCAGGTGGTGCCGAAGGGGTTGTTGAATAGTGCTTTTGTGTTACGGGAGTTTGGGTGAGTCGGTGTAATGTTTATGGAAGTATTGTATTTATCCTGGATGGTTGGGCTTTTCTGAATCTGTATATCCCGCATTTGTCTGTTATGTCCATGATGTATTTAGATGGGGAGGTGTCATTTATGTCATTGTTAACTCTTTGATCCTCTCTCTCACACCTTATGGGCAATGCCATGAAAAATAGGGTGAGCTCAAGGAAATTTGCTATATCTTCTCCCTTGACTAGGTTTACATCTTAATTATTGGTTGTGACCCATAGGGAGGGACTGTTAAGAGAGCATCCGATTATTTTAAAGACTTCTGCTACTTGAGCCCTAGTGGAGTGGAATGAGAAGGGGGAGGGGGGCTACGCATGAACTCTAGGAATTTGAATAAGGAATGGAAATCGGTCTTAGCCTTATCCCTGAATAATCTCCTAAGTTCTGAGCAATATTTCGCGTATGAGAGACCGGATTCCAATTTGGATTTCAAGAGGTAAGTTGTTTAAATTCATCATGATGATCGAAGTGATTATTAAGAATTGTGATTTTGTGCTTGTCTCTGGTTATATTATTGTTAGAAAAGTGAACCTTGCATGCCACGATATAGTCTATGATTGATATGCCACTGACCTTTGAGAAAGTGGGGATATCTGGGTTAGTAGTAGATAGAGTATAATAGTTATGGATTAATGTAGGGGGGTTGGAGGTGGTGTGTTTGGTCTTGGGGAAGGAATGGTTGTCTGCAAAGCACTGGGTTGGCTAGTGATTTGTGATGTAGTTGTGATAGTTTGAGTTTGATTTGAAGCTTGAGTAGAGCTGATGGTGGTAGGGGTGTAGGGGGTTTTGCTTATGCTATGGTTATTACTTGAGGTTTGGGTTGTGCTATCCTGAGGCCTCTTGTTTAAGTTTATTAGTGACTTACCTATGGACGCAAGCAGATTTCGGGTTACCGACTGTGTCTGGGTATTGTATGACATTGTGATAAAATTGAAAATTTGCAAAATTGACAATGGTGACAAAAATAAAATTCATATTTTATCATTTTTAAAATTAGTGAAATAATCACAAAATATATTATAACTATAAAATGGTAATTGTTATAAAAATAAAAATAAAATTATATTTTATATTTTTCAAGATTAGTAAAATAAAGGCACAATATGAAAAAAAATTACCTAATTTTCATTATTCCTGAGAAAAGTTGACAGAATAATGGATGATGGAGTGGTTTTCTGTGTGTAAATGTTGATATTGGTAAATGTTGATATTGGTAGAACACGAACGATATTGTCAGAATGATAGAATGTGTTTTGGTTAATTTACTAAGTTAAGTTTCAAACTAGTTTTGAAGAAAACCTGTGGGCGGAAGGCTCGTCCCGGCTTGGATTGGATAGCAGGAGGGGGACTGGGTAGATTGGAGCCCTCGTAAGGCTGGGGCGCCATAGAGAGGTTGATGGTTGCCGAGGTTAAGTCCACTTGGTGTCAATTACGAGGGTTCGGTAAGGGTCGGCACCGGTTCCCCAGCGAGTTCCTCCCTTATGGTGGGTGGGGCGTGTAGTGTTCCGAAGTGATGATGGCTTCCAGGCGATAAATCAGCTGGGCAGGCGACTGTGAGTTGACTCTAATCCACTTCAAATGGCCCTGCTCACGGCTTCGTTGATTCAGCACCGGCCGGGAGGTAGTCGTGTCCATCTCTCTGTGGGATGGCTGTGGTTGGCACCAATTAGCACTAACGAACTCCACTATAATGTCGTGAAGAGCAGTGGTTACAAAATGCCGTACGTGCATTAGACACCTCTAGTTTCACATGTCCTCAGATAAAAAATATTCGTATTAAAGGGGTTAGATTTGACAGTTCTGATGGAGTTTATGCTTATGTGTTTGTTAGTGTGTAGCACTTTGTCGGATGTTAACAAAATGTCATAGGTAAACAAAAGTTTTTGTTGTATTGTCAACACAGTGCATTTAAGTGAACTATGAATAATCCAGTAAGTGATATTAGTGTGGTGCTCACTGGGATTATTCTTTTCGTATGGGTAAGACGTTTATCTACCAAAACACTTATAGGCACTTGTGGGTCGATTTTTGTTCATCGAAAAAACTAACATAAGTTTCTGAGGAAGCGAGGTGGCTTTGGCCTGTGCCTTTCCTCATCTACATTTGGCACTTCAGATACACGACGTAGATCATTCTCGATCTACGTTCACCTACAAACTGCTACTCCCCGGTCCAATCTTGGTTAATATATCATTTAAATGCTGAAGTCAGCATCTGGTGAGGGTAGTTAGCAGCTTTACAACTATAGCATTATTGTTCTTACAAATGCAAAGTTTAAACATGGGTCATTTGATAAAAAAAAAAATAGATCTGCTATATGATTATTTTTTACTATTTAATTTGTGCTCGGGTTTATTAGGAGATATAGTGTATGTGTGCGTTGAAGATGTGTTTCTGACCACAGCCATTATCACACCCTGATCATGTGAAGGTATTTCGCCTTAGAGCGTGGACGAATGTTTGTTCGTATGTGTATTGTGATGTAGTTTTCCATGGGTAATGTTACATATTGTAAGGTTTTATATATATATATATATATATATATATATATATATATATATATATATATATTGATATATATATATATATATATATATATATATATATATGTGTGTGTGTGTGTGTGTGTGTGTGTGTGTGTGTGTGTGTGTGTGTGTGTGTGTGTGTGTGTGTGTGTTCGTGTGCATCTACACAGACACACATACACACACACATATATATATATATATACATATATATATATATATATATATATATGTGTATATATGTGTGTGTGTGTGTGTGTGTGTGTGTGTGTATACATACACACGCAAGCACACAAACATTTATATGTATTATATATATATATATATATATATATACTAAAAACCCACTGTTGATTGGATTTAAGAAAAGAGAGGAAAAATACTATTTCCGTATATTTCGATCACTTGCTGTGATCCTCTTCAAGCGTATTTATTAATGTGTTACGACATTACTGGACAGTAATATATATATATATATATATATATATATATATATATATATATATATGCAATAAAAACACTAGGAGCGTGTGTTCACAAATGCGTAAATAACCACTAGGAAAAGTAAACTAACGAAGCAGAGCGCTTTCGTATAATTACATCTTCAGTGCAGATACATTCTCCACTGAAGATGTAATTATACGAAAGCGCTCTGCTTCGTTAGTTTACTTTTCCTAGTGGTTATTTACGCATATATATATATATATATATATATATATATATATATATATATATATATATATATATATATGGGATCCGGGCCGGATAGCGACTGTCAAAACAGCGACAGTCATAATAGCGGCTTCATAAGGGCGACGTAATCAGGTGAGCGACTTTCAAAACAGCGACTGTCATTATGGCGACCGCATTACAACAGCGACTGTAACAATAGCGACTTTACTATCAACCGGTCAGAATGGTCGTAGACTTATGTTTCAATTGTTTGTGTTTTCGTGTTTGTATTTACGTGTTCAGTTGTGTTTACTTTGTGAGATAGGTTCAGAATGAAATATGCTCAAAAGGTCGTAGACTTATGTTTCTATCGCTCATGTTTATTTGTTCGCGTTTACATGTTTATGTTCACTTTATGAGATAAGTTTACTACTGAAGTGAATTTACTGGTCGGTCGCTCGGTCGTCGGTCATAGTAATGTTTGGGTATTTAAGACTTGAATACAAATGGCAAAAGCCGACAATAATGTGAAGAACAACACCATGTGAGGTCGAAGCCTATATTGGTAGTACAACGTTTCGCTCGTTAGAGCTTTATCAAGTACACTGGCATTGGTGCTCACAGAATGTCCCACTCATCGAATATTACTTAATTAAAATAATGGAGGGTCGGCAACAACAAAAGGAACCAACAAGAAGACTAATCCTCCCAACCAGCAACGTCACCTCCCTCCTCACCCGGACACTTGAGCCGAGTAATATTCAAGTAGTGGCACATTCTAGCACAAGGGTGTACAACCTTTTTTCCCAAAGGGCCACTAGTCACTACTCTGTTGGTATGGAGGGCCACATAACCTTACTATTTCATGTTATTTAATACGATCGAAGACATACTATGTGAGATTATACTGATAAAGATAGATAAGTAGTTTGCTACTGATTTTATTTGAATTGGGATCACAAAAAAAAAAAAAAATTGTCCGAAACAAATGTATTTTCCTTACTATAAATGAGCAAATGAAAGGATACCGTACCTTATTATCATAATGTACAAACATAGATAATTACTTAATATTGGTTAACTGGGATCATTATCATAAGAATGATTAAACACAGACATTTTCCTGACCATTTATTAGCAAATGAAAGGCTACCCTCTCTCTAAGGGCCGCATTATAGCTTATTTATTTTTAGGAGAAAGGGAGGGCCGCAATGAAAGGCCTTGGGCCGCAGGTTGCACAGGACTGTTCCAGCAGGACCATCAAGGATCTGACAAAACATCAGGACAAAAAGGACGCAAGTTGGGGCAAATCCAATCCTTCCTCCCTACGTGGGTTGGTGTTCTTCCCCCACCCCTTACCCACCTCACCCCTCCCTTGCTCGAGACCTTGCCCCGTGGTCCCTTCGGCTGACTATATGACTTTCTGTTGTTTGGCTTGACTAGCCTTTATTTATTTTTTTTTAATCATGTGACTTCTATAGCTAGTCCAAATGAAATGTTGTTTTCGATTCCCTTTAGGTTTCAATTTTTTATTACTGAGCAGTTTCATGCAGTTGATGCGATGATGTCGCTGTTATGACAATCGCTCTTATAATACAATCGCTATTATGTGGTCGCTGTTGTGATAGTCGCTGTTTTAAAGGAGTCGCAGTTGTGAAGTCGCTCTACTGACAGTCGCTGTTATTATAGTCGCTATTCGGAACCCGAGCCATATACATATATATAAATATATATATACATATTTATATATATATATGTATTTATATATACATATATATACACATATATATATACATATATATATAATATATATATATACATACATATATATATATATGTATATACACATATATGTTATACTCAACATTTGTAACACTTCGAGGGCTTGCGCATCTTCGTAGCTGATCATCTTCGTAGCCGTGTCTCCCTTCGATACTGGCATGCACGCGCGTGCACGCACAATATACTACAAGATGTGATTTCGATGAAAGCTACGAATCTCCCTAGGGACTTCTGGACCAAGCTAACCGACGTTTCTTGTCTGCACCATTTTGACAACAAAAGATTCTTGGAGTCTCATGTCAAACCTCTATCTTGAACAATAGCCCAGCTGTGTCTCTGGGATCAGCCACATGCATCGGTCGACGACGCTACCGACCGAAGCAACCCGACTACTCAATATTCCTCATTCGCAACCCTTGTAAATATTTTGTATATGTACAGTATATGTTTCTGACAACCTTCCAAGCTACCTTAGGACTGGCCGTGTATGTAGTATATAGAACAAGAAAGACAACCGAACGTAGCAGAACAGAACAGAACCGATTAAAACCAAGAACTCAGTCTGAGTTTCTCTTTACTACCAATTCAAATGTAGAGAACACATTCTGCATATATATGTATATATATATATATATATATATATATATATGTGTGTGTGTGTGTGTGTGTGTACGTATATATATATATATATATATATATATATATATATATATATATATATATATATATGTGTGTGTGTGTGTGTGTGTGTGTGTGTGTGTGTGTGTGTGTGTGTGTGTGTGTGTGTGTGTGTGTGTGTGTGTGTGTGTGTGTGTGTGTGTGTGTGTGTGTGTGTGTGTGTATGTGTCTATATATATGTATATATACATACATATGTATATATATATATATATATATATATATATATAAATATGTACATATACATATACACACATATATATGTATATATATATATATATATATATATATATACAAATCACAAGACGGAAATGTAGTAGCACATTGAGTAAAATGTTTTAAATAACCAACTGTTGGAGAAACAAAGCAAAAGAAACAGACAAAATGTATATTTCGGCCACTAATGTAGTCCTCTTCAGCATATAGGTACAAGGTAAGATGTACAAGAATATATACAGTGAGAGAGGTACAAAGTGGGAACAAGGGGAGGTGGCTCAAGTCACATGTCCGAGGTGGGGCGGACTCGGGAATGGTAACAATTTATTCACAGCATAAGTTGTTATACAATCAGGTGACCATTGCCCTTTTGATGTGTTGAAATTTGGCAAGTTTTTGATGAGAAAAGATTCGACTATCTTTCTCCTAAAGCTATAATTGGATTTATAAATTATTTCTGGTTTGTTCCAATCTATGCGGTGATCCTTTGTTTACTACTTTATGAAAAATGGTATTAGGATAGTTGAAGACCAATTTAATTTTATCTTGTGGTAACATTTTAGAAGCTTCATCCAATAAATGATTGTATGGGATCTTTATACATTTACTGTCCCAATTGTGCTGGTTCTTTGTTTGGGAAGAGTTCTTATAATGGCTGATTTTTGCCTTGCTAAGAGCTTTTGTCAACAACCAATTTGGATAACCTAATTTGCTCAGTTGTAATTTTATTGTTTCTAATTCTTTATTTAAAAATTTAACGCTACAAATTCTTAATGCTCTTAAATAGAGGCCCGAAACAACACTTAGTTTAACCCTTTCTGGATGTTGACAAAAACTCTTAGCAAGGGAAAAATCAGCCATTATAAGAACTCTTCCCAAACAAAGAATCAGCACAATTGGGACAGTAAATGTATAAAGATCCCATACAATCATTTATTGGATGAAGCTTCTAAAATGTTACCACAAGATAAAATTAAATTGGTCTTCAACTATCCTAATACCATTTTTCATAAAGTAGTAAACATATATCATAAACCCAAATCAGATAACAACCCTGGAGTATATAAACTACCTTGTAAAGATTGTAATGAGGTTTACTGGGGTCAAACTGGTAGGGACCTCAATACCAGAGTAAAAGAGCACAAAAACTCCGTTAGGTATGCACAAAACAACTCCGCGGTCTTCCTCCATACATCAAGAAAAGATCACCGCATAGATTGGAACAAACCAGAAATAATTTATAAATCCAATTGTAGCTTTAGGAGAAAGATAGTCGAATTATTCCTCATCAAACACTTACCAAATTTCAACACATCAAAAGGGCAATGGTCACCTGATTGTACAACAACTTATGCTGTGAATAAATTGTTACCATTCCCGAGTCCGCTCCACCTCGGACATGTGACTTGAGCCACCTCCCCTTGTTCCCACTTTGTACCTCTCTCACTGTATATATTCTTGTACATCTTACCTTGTACCTATCTGCTGAAGAGGACCACAGTAGTGGTCGAAATATACAGTTCGTCTGTTTCTTTTGTTTTGTTTCTCCGACAGTGGGTTATTTAAAACACACACACACACACACACACACACACACACACACACACACACACACACACACACACACACACACACACACACACACACATATATATATATATATATATATATATATATATATAAGATTATTTCAGACAAATGAGAGAGAATGTGGGTGGGGAAGGGCAAACGAAGATGTGTTAGGAATAGAGTTTATTGCCCTAACGTTGCGACCAACTTGGTCTTCTTCAGAGGACTACAGCATTACAAACGGATCACAATTCTTATATTCGTAGTGAGAGGGAACCCGCCAAGGTATGAGCGTCATGTTTTCCCTTTGGCTAACGATTTAATTATTAGGACACTTGCTGCTTTCGAGAGGCATTTAAATCCGGCTCTGTCGTTGTTGTTCTTGTTGGCGGCGATATGTGCAGCTTCCACAGTTTTTCTCATTTTCTTCTCAAATCCCTCGTGTAGAATTTCTGCGTTGTTCCAATCAGGTAGATGTCCACATTTGTCCAGGTGACGAACCAGGGAGTTAGATGTTCTATGAGCCCTGAGATCGTTTTTGTGCTCATTCAAGCGTTTATTGAACCCTCGACCTGACTCATCTTATTTCGGTGAGTCAGGTCGAGGGTTCAATAAACGCTTGAATGAGCACAAAAACGATCTCAGGGCTCATAGAACATCTAACTCCCTGGTTCGTCACCTGGACAAATGTGGACATCTACCTGATTGGAACAACGCAGAAATTCTACACGAGGGATTTGAGAAGAAAATGAGAAAAACTGTGGAAGCTGCACATATCGCCGCCAACAAGAACAACAACGACAGAGACGGATTTAAATGCCTCTCGAAAGCAGCAAGTGTCCTAATAATTAAATCGTTAGCCAAAGGGAAAACATGACGCTCATACCTTGGCGGGTTCCCTCTCACTACGAATATAAGAATTGTGATCCGTTTGTAATGCTGTAGTCCTCTGAAGAAGACCAAGTTGGTCGCAACGTTAGGGCAATAAACTCTATTCCTAACACATCTTCGTTTGCCCTTTCCCACCCACATTCTCTCTCATATATATATATATATATATATATATATATATATATATATATATATATATATATATGCATATATATATACAGATGGATAGATAGATAGATATACATATATATAAACACACACACATACACACACACACACACACACACACACACACACACACACACACACACACACACACACACACACACACACACACACACACACACACACACACACACATACACACTCATATATATATATATATATATATATATATACATATATATGTATATATATATATATATACATATATATGTATATATATATATATATATGCATGTGTGTGTGTGTATGTGTATGTTTGATGAAAAACGTGCATGAACAGTAGTCTGTTTTACTACAGATGAAGACAATATCCACAACACAATCTTTTAACCGGAGAGCGGCAACGAATTCTATTCGATGCTTACTATTTTGAAAAATTGTTTAATTTCCTCAGCTGAATACTCCATAACCTTTCAATGTTGCACAAGTTTCGTGATCTTCCACCAGCAGATGAAGCGAGCAGAAGCTATTTGCGCTAACGAGTCTCTTCTAAGCCGATCCCGACGACAATCGCCTGTTACCAAAGCCATTAAAACAGGAACCATGGGAAATTGTGCATATATAAGCATAACAAACTTTTCCTGGTTGGCGCTAGATATATCATAACAAAAACACAGATATGGTATTTTGATTTACCAAGTAGGGGTTACATGCAAAGTTATTTGAGGTCGTTAGGTAGTGTGTTAAAATATCATATCACAATAATTTTTTTAGATATACTTTGGACTAGCCCTGAGTTACTTCATTTTTTGCTAGGTAAATGAATACTCAGTAGTTGGATAGCTTAAAGAAAATGCATCCATATGGAATACTCTACTAATTTATCGATCATGATCCTAATGGTATACAAAGCTATATGACTTATGTATAATGAGTTATTCAATCAAACACTTAACAATAGATTCACAAAAACTGAGACGTAAAACTATGAATAAGATAAAATAAATTGTTGTTTACTATTGGAATGACTACATCTCATTCTTTTCAAAGACTTATGCAGCTGCCTTAAATATGCTAACATTAACTCAAAAGTTCTTCCTGTGCCTTTCATAATTGTATTCTATTACACTTGCGTTGTTATTTTCATTTTCATAGACAGTATGAGAGGGCAGTAAAGAACAGAGCACAGCCCAACAAATTTACGAGGTTTTTTGGACAAGTAACTATTTCAGAAGAGAACTCAACACTGCAGACAAAGTTGGAACATTACAAACCATTTCTTCTCCAATTTTCTGTTGTCATCTTCAATGACAGGAGCGTTCATCTCTTGTGAGCTTACAATGACAGGAGTGTTCATCTCTTGTGAGCTTACCTGTTTATGTATCAGCACCATTAACCTCACTTTTCTCTTTCTTTTCCCGTACCATATTTTTCCTCTTTACTCACTCTCTTCACTCTTTCCCTCTTTTCCGTATTTTTTCTGTCTATTTTTTCTTGCAGTTTTCTCTGTTTTTTACTCTAGTTTTTCTCTTTCTCCCATTTTTTCCTCTCTTTATGTCTCTATCTAGTTGTACCCTAAATTTGGTCAATTAGTTATTCGATTCAATTCTACATGGATTACTTATACACCATTACTCAGCACGGTTGAGATGTCACTATTAACACGCTTTTCAGAATTGATGATCATCACTCGAAAAAGACAATATATATAATCATGTATTCAGAAAGGAAGGACGAAATATATTTTCCACCAACCCTTGAAAGAATCAGAAAAAGCTTAAATTATACTTTTACAACTGTAGTCTGACTTCCTTTGTCACATACTCATTTTACACTTTTTTTTTCTTAGATCAGCAAGGATAATGCCTAATTAATCAAACTGAAACATTGTTCTCATAAATAAAGACGTATGACCATTCTGAAGGGAAAACATTATTTGTTCGCTGATGCATCAACAAATAACTGTTTGTCCATTTCATATCAGTAGAATATGTCTTGAATTATTCATGATAATAGATTACATCTGTTTCTAGCTATTGCAGAATATTTTATTCTTTTGTGACGCACATTAAAACCATGTTATTTTCTTTACTTTTTTTATGCTAACCAAGTACATCATTGCAGGTGCCAATAGAGACTTCTGAGTCACATCCATTATGGAGTTTAGTCTTGTAAAAATTATTGACGTACCAAAGGATTACAAAGCGGAGCATGCCTACAGGAGACTTTTTGGTCCATAACTAGGTCGGATACGAAAAAATATATAATGGTAAAAAAAAAAAAAAAAAAAAGGAATATATAAGTAAATAATTAAATAAATTAATAAATAAAAAACAGGCAATTAAATTAATAAATGAATAATATGGATAATAATAAATAATAATAACTAAAATAAATAAATGCATATATATATATATATATATATATATATATATGTATATATATATGTATATATATATATATATATATGTATATATATGTATATATATATATATATATATATATATATATAGAATTAAATAGTAAACAAACAGGTAAATAGTAAATAATGATAAATTGACATATAACTAATAATAAATAAGAATCAAGCAAATAATAATAAAAGATAGACAAATGATAAAAAAACAAATAAACAAATAATATAAAATAAATGACAGTAATTACAGCATCTTACTTAGGTTTTTATCCAAATGATTCGCAAAGCTTCGAATTGAACTACATTGCACTGCCTCTGAAGGAAGTTTATCCCATTCATTAACTACATGGTTGGCGAAGTTGTTTCTACCCACTTCAAAATTAAATCTATTTCCTGACAGTTTGAGACCACTGTTTCCTGTCTGATTCTCATTCATTGTGAAAATTTGGTTACTTTTGATGTTGTCAATTCCCTTTAGAATCTTAAAAACCTGTATCATGTCACCTCTGTGTCTACGTTTTTGTTTTTGTTTTTTATTATTATATAAAAAAAATTCTTAGGGAAAACAGATTCATATATTTTAGTTGATTTTCGTATGATCTATTTTTTGATATTTGGAATCGGTTTTGTGGCTCACCTTTGTACCATTTGACGATGAGCTTGTTTCAGAAGCTAACGTTTATAGGACTACTTTGCAAACAGGCCTGTAACTTGCTTTAGTGGTTTTGTCTTTCAGGCTTTACTCTCTGGTTCTCAAAATTCCCATAATAATTTGACACTACCTTGGTAGACTCTTTCGATTCGCAGCCCTCATATGTGAATCTTGATAATATAATAGAAGAATAAATATGTTATCACTCTTCTTAAAGATCTTAGATAGTAATGAGCTTTTTAATCATTCCAGCAATACTGATGTTTTGAATGTCTGATATTTTTCACCAATCCTCCGAATCATATTTTCTGATAAGCATATCGGGGATAGAATTTTCAGTCATTGTTATTGGATTCAGACAAGTCAAAAAACGTCTGTGCAGCAATAATGAAGCAAATGAACAACCATAAGTAGATTCAACTCAGATATTTTTTTCATTATTCCCGACTTTTATGAATAATGCACTCTTTCAATATGAAAGGAAACAATACTGTGACAGGTCAGATGATTTGAGATGAGTGGCAATCAATCAAATAACTTTTTTACTGTTTATTTGGTAGCTCATAGTGCCAGTAGTGATGGTAGTTGTTGTGACAGAAATGATGATAAAGGTGATGATGGCTGTGGTGACGCTAGTTGTGGTGATGGCAG
The DNA here is from genome assembly GCF_046742065.1 of Oratosquilla oratoria. Taxonomy (NCBI): domain Eukaryota; kingdom Metazoa; phylum Arthropoda; class Malacostraca; order Stomatopoda; family Squillidae; genus Oratosquilla; species Oratosquilla oratoria. The sequence goes on along the minus strand of NC_134807.1, from coordinate 40,414,940 downwards.
AGGTAGGGTTGGTAATAAAGATGGTGGCAGCGTTGAAAGTGTTAAGTGATGATTATATCATAAATGATCTTGTGTTAGCTACAATTAGGTTAATTGTGACTACAACTAAATTGCTTTTAATGACCAGGGTTTTTCTTTAATTTTCAATGGAACATGTAGCATACATACATACATACATATACTAAGGCTTTTTCCCCCTTCCAGGGGAGGTAGCCAAAAAGGGAAAGGCATAAAAACACTCCCACCCATTTATTCCCTAAATACACTCCACATCCCTCCCTCTCATCTGAGCACCTCCTGGATGACGGGTCATCCCTGCACCCTGCCCACCGCCCTGGGTCAGAAGCAGTGTCGCAAGACACAGTACATCCACAGCAAGGCCGCTTCATTTAATCGGCGACCCCCCCTCTCCGTCCCCCTTTGCATATAAGGCGAGGACGGGGAGAAATCCCTTCGGGCTGCGTCAAAATTTAATCACACATACTACCCCACCCCCACCCCCCCGCCCATTCCTCCTCATGCAGTCACAACATCATCCATATACAACCATTCTCCACTCACCTCTGTCTTCCGTCCTCTCCCTTCCTTCCTCAGCAGACATTTCCCTCTTCCCCAAAGGCCCCTTCACCCCATCCATCCACCTCATCCTAGGACGTCCCCTCATGTTCACTCCCTCCACATCTGCCTTCCATACCTCTTTTACTAGTCTTTCTTCACTCATTCTTTCCATGTGTCCAAACCATCCTAATATTCTTTCATCAACCCTATCTCCCAGCTCCTTTTTCACCACTGTTCTCCTCCTCACCTCCTCATTTCTCACTCTATCCAGCCTAGTAACCCCCACCATACTTCTCAGACACCTCATCTCAAACACATTCAAACTCCTTCTCTCTTCTTCTCTTATGTTCCACGTTTCTGCCCCATACAGTGCTGTTGGCACAATCACTCCTTCATACAGTCTCCTCTTCGCATCCATTCCCAAATATCTATTCCTCATTACACTCTTTAATCCACCAAGGCATTTACTCGCTTCTCTCAATCTACATTCTACCTCCACCTTCACTCCACCTTTTCCTGCTACACTTGCACCCAAGTATCTAAAACTATCCACTTCCTCCAGTCGCTCTCCCTTATTGTTCACTTCCAGTCTACTGCCACTTTCACCCCTTGTACATCTCATCACCTTACTTTTACCCACATTTATCTTTAGCTTTCTTCTATCACATACTCTCCCAAACTCTGCCACCAGCTTCCTCAATCCCTCCTCTGACCCTGCCACAAGTGCAGTATCGTCCGCAAACAACAGCTGGCTCACCTCCCACTTTTCTCCATTTTCTTTAACCATCTCCAATCCCTGACCCACTACCCTAGCATTCACCTCTCGCACCACCCCATCCATGTATAAGTTGAACAGCCAGGGCGACATAACGCATCCTTGACGAAGTCCCACCTTTACTTCAAACCACTCACTCTCTCGATTTCTAATCCTGACACATGCTCTACTACTCTCATAAAAACTCTTGACAGCTCCCAAAAGCTTTCCTCCTATCCCATAAATCTGCATAACCTCCCACAGTGCCTTTCTGTCTACCCTATCATAAGCCTTTTCCAGATCCATAAAAGCCCAAAAAACATCCTTCCCCTTTCCTATAGCTTTCTCACATATCTGTCTTACCACAAAGATCTGATCTACACAACCTCTACCTGTCCTAAATCCACACTGTTCCTCACCAATTACTCCTTCTGTTCCTCTCCTAATCCTCTCAATTAAGATCCTCCCATAAGCCTTCCCTACTACACTTAACAGGCTAATCCCTCTGAAACTACTACATTCACACTTGTCCCCTTTTCCCTTGTAAAGAGGAACTATACAGGCACTTCTCCAGTCCTCCGGTAGCAATTTGGTAATACTTATTCTATCCCACTATTAGAAAGTCATGCCTATATAATTAACATGTCAGGGCTTGTATCATAAATTGTATTGCACGGTGAGATATAGAAATGATCAGTTTACTATTAGAATGTGTCAGTATTACTTTAGATTACTTCAAAAGCAAATTTATTTTCACTGTTTTAAAAAGTTATTTGTTGGTTAGCTGAATGCTAAGGATCCGCGTCAAAGTCCTTTTCAAATATTTTCAATCATGAAATTGTTTATAGATATATCTCAATCCCTGATGTTTATCATGCAGACAAAAAGCATTGCCTATCAATGCATTTCACTCAGAATTTATGAATGTCTTAGTATATGCCCTGGAATCAAGGTATACATGTTGTAGAGGTGAGACTTACTGTGCGTTATG
>NC_134807.1:40400137-40407637 GCF_046742065.1 Oratosquilla oratoria | reverse complement strand
GAATCAGGTTTAGCTAAGGATATTCACCTGCAAAGCCGCCCAAGTGAATTCAAGTACGAAATTGTTTGGTCAAGTTTTCTTTCCCCTATAATACTAGCCTCGGGACAAAGAGGCATGAATTTGTATAGCTGAGAGCGCATCAGTGTGCGCGAGCGCGTGTGTATATGTGTACCTTTGCATGTGTGCGTGTTCGTGTGTGTATATGTGTACCTTTGCATGTGTGCGTGTTCGTGTGTTTGACTGTGTGTTTGTGTATATATATATATATATATATATATATATATATATATATATATATATATATATGTGTGTGTGTGTGTGTGTGTGTGTGTGTGTGTGTGTGTGTGTGTGTGTGTGTGTGTGTGTGTGTGTGTGTGTGTATGTGTGTGTGTGTGTGTGTGTGTGTGTGTGTGTGTGTGTGTGTGTGTGTGTGTGTGTTTGTGTGTGTGTGTGTATGTGTGTGTGATTATGTGTGTGTGTGTATGTGTATGTGTTTGTTCGTGCGTGTGTGTGTGTGTACGTGTATGTGTTTGTGCGTGCGTGTGTGTGTGTATGTGTGTGTGTGTGTGTGTGTGTGTGTGTGTGTGTGTGTGTGTGTGTGTGTGTGTGTGTGTGTGTGTGTGTGTGTGTGTGTGTGTGTGTGTGTGTGTGTGTGTGTGTGTGTGTGTGTGTGTGTGTGTGTGTGTGTGTGTGTGTGTGTATGTGTGTGTGTGTGTGTGTGTGTGTGTGTGTGTGTGTGTGTGTGTGTGTGTGTGTGTGTGTGTGTGTGTGTGTGTGTGTGTGTGTGTGTGTGTGTGTGTGTGTGTGTGTTCGTATATGCACGTGTGTTTAAAGATATATTCAGAAATCCTGTGCAATTATTAAAGTGACTATAATGAAATGTATCCTTTTCTATTATCATCATAAGTGTGACAACTTGTAATGATACTCTCAGCTCTATTGATTTTTAAAAGAGAAACATATTACTCATAGTGCAAATAAATAAATTTATGAATATTTATGTAGAATTGAATAAATCAATAGATGAAGTAAGTAAATTATTCAATCAAATAGATAAATTGATCAATAAATACATACAGAGATAAATACGTGAGTAAATAATCAATGAAAATGAATAAGTAATACAAAAGTAAGCAAATATATAAATAAAGTATTAAAGAAATGAATAAATATATCAATTAATTAATGAATAGTGTAAGTATTCAAACTAATAGATTCATGAATGAACAAAAAATATAAATAAGTAAAAGTTGCATATTTGTAAATAAATAGACAAACAAACGATGAGTAAATAGATACATAAATGAATAAATAAGAATATAAATAAACATATAAACAAATAAGAAAGGCAAGTCATCAATTCTTTAGCTAAAATACAAGGCATGGAAGAAACACGAATAAAAAAATATAAAAAACGAACTGGTAGATGAAATACATCAACTATATGAATATTATGCCATGAACCTTTGTAATTTAATATATTTTGTTGTTTTTAGCAGGTGCTTAGCAAAACCAGTGAAATACTTTTTTTTCATTTAATTTTATTCAATTTAATCTAATTTTGTTTTACTTTATTTTATTTTGATTTATTTTATTTTATTTTATTTTATTTTATTTTACTTTATTTTATTTTACTTTATTTTATTTTATTTTATTTTATTTTATCTTATTTTATTTCATTTTATTTATTTTATTTTATTATGTTTTATTTTTTTTATCTTACTTTATTTTATTCTATTTTATTTTATTTTTGTTTTATTTTATTTGATCTTATTACTGTTATCTTGCACATAAATTTCAATTGATTATACAGCGTTTCGATTTTTTTCTTTTTTGGGCATACAGGTGTCCTGGCTTCGGCATCGGGACACGCACCTTTTGACGGTGGGTCGTTATACCTACACGTCAGACCAGAGGTACCGGGCTCATCACACCGTGGGGTCCGAGGACTGGGCCCTTACCATAGACTTCGCCCAAGTCCGAGATTCGGGCCTATACGACTGTCAGGTGTCCACAACCCCGCCTATGAGTCACAAAATTTGGCTGACAGTAGTCGGTAAGTATATTCATATATACGTCAAAAGGCTATCTGCCACTTATATGGGGCATGCGCTCACCCTTTATCCATCCCAGACCCTTACAACGTCCGATGGTCTTCATTTTCATCTTTGTTTCCTCTTGAAGAAGGGTCGTCCCTATCCTTTATCTTCTGCAGAACCAGAGGCAATGCAACACTACACAGCACCTTCACAGTACTGCCCGCTTCATTAAATGGCGACCCTTCCCCCTTGTTCACTCACAAAAATACAGAGCATACGAGAAGAAATCCTTTTGGGCCGTGTCAATTTATCATACATTCAAAGCCACTCTTCCATTCACACCTATCTCTTGCTCTCTCCCTCCCCCTGAAATGACATTCCTATTGTACGCAAGACCCCCCTTTACCCCATCCATCCATTCCATTAACGGTCTTCCCTTCAAGTTCACTCTGCCCATCTCTACCTTCCATATTTTTTGTTTTGCTAGTCTTTCTGTACTCCTACTTTCCACATGCTCTGAACATATGCATTTTTGTCAACCCTGTTTGCCAGCTCTTTCCATCCTCGCTATCTACCTCCTTTCCACATTTCCCACTCCATTCGTTCTCCTAATCGTCACCATTTTTCTTAAATACTTCACTTAAAACTCACTATATCTTCTCTCTAGTGCCCTTAATTTACAAGTCTACCCTATACCGTGTTAATGACAAGGCAACACTGATCTTTATTGTACCACTTGTGTCTGTAAATCAATATAAAAACATGGCTCATTCTTAGATGTTTATATAATACACGTCAATGGTTTATCAGCCATACAATTTTTATTGAATTTGTGTGTGTCATATTTATTAATGTAGGATTATGCATTATGAATAGACTTTAAATACGGATTCCCATACGCGGCCTTTACCATCATTCTAATACTTCACTGATGTCCTCATCGACAGGCTATATAATGAGATGCTCGTGTTTCCTTTTATGTACTAAAATAGATATATCATACGAAAATATGTCCAAATGAATATAAGCCCTGCATCCCGAAACTGAACTTGAGATAAGAATAAGAATGTTATTAGAAGCCTAGTACTTCTGAGAAGGGGTTACTAACCAAATCAAGGGATTTCTACAATTTTCTTTGGTTCAAAAAGTACAAGCCATACATGGTCATATACATACGTACATGCATACATACATACATACATAAATACATACATACATACATACATACATACATACATACATACATACATACATACATACATACATACATACATACATACATACATACTTACACACATACATACATACATACATACATACATACATACATACATACATACATACATACATACATACATACATACATACATACATACATACATATATACATACATACATACATACATACATACATACATACATACATACATACATACATACATACATACATACATACATACATACATACATATATACATACATACATACATACATACATACATACATACATACATACATACATACATACATACATACATACATAAGTACATACATACATATATACATACATACACACATACATAAGTACATGCATCATACATACATGCATATATACCTACCTACATACATACATACATACTTACATCCGAGAGTTGACACCTTGATGTGGTGGATAGGCTTGAGAATCTTGATGATTACAAAAGCTATGTCGATAGAGAGGAAATCTTTGCACGGTCATCCATATCGAACAGGTTTTGTAAGATGAGACAAAGAGTAGCTCAAACACACAGTCGCAGGACCCACTGCTAACTGGCACATCACTGATGGCAAACGGAAATAACTCATAGATATATGGGGTGCCGTTATAATGAAGGCGTGGACCATTGGGCACCCTATAGATATAGGGCTTCACATAATATAATGAAACCAGCTAGTACTGTGATGAGATTACTGAAAAAAAAATCATAACAACCATGAACAGTACAAATAAAACAAAATCGGGCGTTCCTGTTGGATAATCGTCTCCTAAAGGCCCAACCGCATTACCTTCTGTGCTTACGGGCAGTTTGCCACGGAATGTGAGTTAGCACTGTCCAAGCAGATCCAAGTCTTAGACATAAAACAACATGAAGAGAATGAAGATCTATACTTTCAACGTAAAAAGCCTCTCAGAAGACCACAGACTGGAGAGTTTAATGGAAGAATTAGACAACATCAAGTGGGATATCGTAGGACTGAGCGAAGTCTAAAGAACGAAAGAAAAGCTGATGCAATTACAAGGTGGTCACCACCTGTTCTACTATAGAGGTAAGGACAAAGATAGATCTAGTGCAGTAGGATTCTTGATAAACCGAGAGGTTGCTGGTAACGTAGTCAAATTCAGTAGTTTATCTGACAGGGTAGCTTGGATTGTGATTAGGCTGTGCAAAAGATACTCTAAAAATAGTTCAGTTTTATGCACCAAATTCACAGAGTTCAGACGGCGAAATTGAGTCGTTCTATGATGATTTAATTCAGGTAATGTATCAAGAAAAAAGTAAGTACATCTTGGTAATAGGCGACTTTAATGCTAAAGTGGGGAAGAAGATGAGAGGTGAGACGTGCATTGGAAAGTTTGGAGTAGGTGAAAGAAATGACAGAGGCGAGACGTTATTAAATTTTGCGGAGAACTAAAACATGAAGATAATGAACACTTTCGTTCAAAAGCGTGTAGGTCGTAAATGGACGTGGAGAAGTCCAAATGTAACAACAAAGAACGAAAAAGACTTCATATTAGGAGATGAGAACAAAAGCGTTAGAAATGTTACGGTGATAAATAAAATCGACATATTGACCATAGAATGGTAGGTTGCACAGCTAAATTCAATTTCAGAGCCGAGAGAAATAAACTAATTTTAAAAAAGAACATAAGCCTTGCAAAGGTTAAGGATAATAATAAGAAATTTCAGTTAGAAATTAAAAATAGATTCGAATCTCTATGAACTAAGGAGAACAGCGTGGGAGATATTAATTTGAATTTAGTGAATATCTTTAGGGAATCGGCAGAGGAAGTAGGAAGTACAAAAAACATTAGAGAAAAGAAATATCCCAAAGCTACAAATTACCTAATTAAAAGAAGAAGGACCATGCAGATTAAAAGCAAGAGAGACGAAATAGAAAGAGTAGAGCTAAACAAGCCTATCAACAAAAGGCAGAGATTAGAGAAAGGAAAGAGAAATATGGATGAAATAGAGGAAACTATTCGGAAAGGTAAAAGTATTAAAGTGACCGAGCGCAGACATGCTTTACGAAGACATCAAATGATAAGTTTGAAAGATAGAAATGGAGAAATAATCAAATGTATAGACAAAATAGAAAAAAAAATAGAATTATATTACCAAGAGCTTTACTCGTCGAAAACCGTAGTTGAGTCAGTAAATTCATGTGTAGACGTTAGTAGTGTATCAGAGGTTACAAAGAAAGAAGTAGAATTTGCTCTAAAATGTATGAAACGAGGAAAAGCACATGGGGAAGAGGGTATATCAATAGATCTATTGAAAGACGCAGGGGAATTAGTTCATATTAAATTAGTTCATTTCTACACCCAGTGCTTACGTCAAGAAAGCGTTCCTGATGCATGGTACAATGTTATAGTAATTTTACTTCATAAAAAAGGGACCAGAAGGACCTTAGTAACTACTGACCGATTAGCTTGCTATCAAACGTATATAAAGTATTCTACAAAGTCCTTATAGATAGACTTAGTAAAGTTTTAGATGGAAACCAACCGAGAGAACAAGCAGGCTTTAGGAGTGGATATTCGACTCTAGACCATTTGCAGGCGGTGAACCAACTAATCGAGATTGGAGGAAGTAATTCAATGTAAAACAACTAAGACATGGAAAATCTTTTAAATTGATTATTTAGATATGCTTCTTGATAATGACGATAACATAAACATAAAATAAGGCAATCACGATATTACACCATTGACATCGAATATAATACCTCATAAATATTAGACCAATTTTTACCTCCAGATTAAATACAAATTGTATTTCAATCTAATAGTTATTGCCTTGTTAAATTTGGGGACATTGACCAGAACTTGGTGCAGTCAGGAAAATAACATGACCATCAATTATGCGTTTGAGATTGAGAGTAGATGGACTGATGTGGGGATGGGAGTGGGAATCGGGGGTGGTAGGTCGATCGGAGTTAATATTGCAACAGGTACCCTTGTAAATTTAATGAGCTACATTAAAACAAGACAGTTGAAGGCAATATCCAAAATTGGGTGACCACCGTTTAATAATAACGAAATGGCAGACCACTCATTTCGACCTACACATAAAGGAGAACAGACCAAATGAGAGAAGATAGCCTTGAAATCGATTGCCCTTGTCGTGATAGTCACGAGGAGTGAGACAGAGTTGAGACAAAGGTAGAAAGAAAAGTAAATAAATGATAAGGTAGGAATGACACACACACACACACACACACACACACACACACACACACACACACACACACACACACACACACACACACACACACACACACACACACACACACACACACACACACACACACACACACACACACACACACACACACACACACACACACACAAAGGATTACAAAGGATTACAAAGGCGGAGCATGCCGACAGGAGACCTTTTGATCCATATCTAGGACGGATGCGAAAAAAAAATCATATTAATAATAAAATAACAAACAAAAACTATAATAATGTAAATAACAAATAAACTACATAAATAAATGCATAGGTATAGTTAAATAATAAACCAACAGGTAAATAGTAAATAATAATAAATTGACATATAACTAATAATAAATGAAAATCAGACAGACAAATTATAACAAAACAAAAACAAATAATATAAGATAAATTATAATCATTACAGCATCTTACTTAGGTGTTTATATAAATGATTCTTAAAGCTTCGAACTGAACTACATTGCACTACCTGTGCAGGAAGTTTATTCCATTCATTAACTACACGGTTGGCAAAGTTGTTTCTACCTACTTCCAAATTGAATCTATTTCCGGACAGTTTCAGACCATTGTTTCTTGTCTGATTCTTATTCAATGTGAAAATTTTGTCACTTTTGATGTTGTTAATTCCCTTTAAAATCTTAAAGACCTGTATCAAGTCACCTCTGAGTCTACGCTTTTTTAGGGAGAACAGATTCATGTGCTTTAGTCGATTTTCGTATGATTTATTTTTGATATTTGGAATCAGTTTTGTGGCTCGCCGTTGTACTTTTTCCAGTCTGTCAATGTCTTTAATGAGATTCGGTGACCATACGGAAACAGTATATTCCAAATGTGGACGAACTAACGATTTATATAGCTTGTTAATGAGTGATGGGCTTTTGAAATCAAAAGATCGCGCAATCAGTCCTAGAATCTTATTTGCTTTCTCAGAGGCTGAAATATACTGCATGGATGATTTGA
>NC_134807.1:40355137-40360137 GCF_046742065.1 Oratosquilla oratoria | reverse complement strand
ATATTCATGCAACCCAAACACGGCGCCTACAGCCAACGTCACAGTCCACATACTTAATGGTAAGAATCAGCTTTTATCATATTTATATATCAACCTGCATAAGTGCGCCAGTGGCTTAATCAGAAGCGTGCTGGGCTCGCACTTGCTAAATTAAGGGTTCGAATCCCACGCTCCTCTATGATTCCCATCAGTGACTGTTACCCTTTGTCTGTATATTTACCTTTAGCAAAAGCATTTCAATAAGATTGAAATGTTCATAAATATCACTGGAAGGCTCTGGAACTCTTTTCCTTCCTATATATATTGAAATATTTCAGGAAAGGAGTTCTATGATACTTTTCAAACAATAACATTCAACATGAAATTTCTAGTCTTTGTGTCTTCGCTTTGGAGCCGTCCTACTGCGTTTATTTTGATTTTATATTTTCGCTGCTCTATGATATGAATAAATAAAAAGGTAAGTATTACCTGTAATTGTCTCTTCTTATTCATACAAGAGGTTTCATAAGGTTAGGAGTATTATCAGGGCCTTTACTGTATGAGAAAGGGGTTCATCCGGTACTTTGTTCCGGGGCCAAGGAGCCAAGAAAAGCCCCACAGCAACTATGGAACATGCATTTCCCCTTGAGAACAAACACTTTCTAGTGTCCTCAGACCAACATATAAGTTTGTATTAACATATCACACAACATTTAATTCTTTTTATTAGAACTTATCATTAATCATTATAGATTTATAGAAAAAAAAGCCTGCTTCGGGACCCCAAAGGAATTTTGTGCCACATTGCATTTCTTTTAGCTTATAATAACCTCTATAGTTGGTAAATAGTTAAATCCCCCAAAATTTTATGAACAAGATTTTCATATCAATGATGGGAATGAATGTTTAATATTTCTATTAGAGATTATATTTTTTGTATATATAAATCATGTCTTTTGGCCTTGTGTTCAAGTTTTATGCATTGTATGCCACCTTGATGTCTCTGATTTGTTGGAGTTGGAGAGCGCACTTCGAATAGTTCAAAGTTAGTTTCGCCCCGGAACACACCAATCAAATCAATCTTGAGTATGATTGAGTTATCTAAATTTCCCTGCATGTTGCATTCCAGTATTCTTAAAGTCTCGTGAAGTATAGAATATCTATATATGTATATAACCTATTATCACAGAAAGCATACAATAAACAGCTTATTCATTTAGATAGGAACTTGTGCAATGTCATGAAAAAAAAATCCAAATTCTAAAATCACTATCTTTTTAATGAAAGCCCATATATTGTAAATCTACATCTCATCAAAGTACCTCACTTGATTTTCTTTGATAATTTGTTTGTATTCTGTGGAAAAGAATATGCAAATTATATTTTTCAAGTTTATCTACATTTCGTTTAAAAAATTATATGATTTGCATAATGCAAAGGTGATCAAAGAAATCTCATTGAGCACGGGACAAATATTGTTCATTTTCTTGTTTAATTTTCTTTGAAAACTTAGACTTTTTTATTGTTAACTGGACCAAGAGAAGAATAAATTGTAGCAAGGAATATATGTATCTGAGGAACATGTCTATAACAGAACATGTATAATGATGATATCTTATGCTAAACTTCTAGTTGTCAAATAATAAGAAATATTTATTATTCCATACACATCAAAACACGTATATTTATCTGAAAGAGCCTGACCATGTGAAGAAATATTTCTATTAGAATTAGAGTATTAGAAAAAGTAGAATAAATAAAATTTCAAAAAAGACAATTACGCCACTGACATTGGTCTAAATAATCGAGATTTGTTTTTACTTTCTTGCCTATTTAACTATTCATACATTTTGCCTTATTCATCTGGTTAAACTATTTTGATTATTCACAAGTGGAAAAGTATATGTAATGATGTATATATATATATATATATATATATATGTAAAACCATACACGAGTCGGTGGCACGTTTGATTTGGTAGAGCCCCCGACTGTCACTACGGCGGTCCGGGTTCGAATCTTGCCCAGGACTGAAATAATTTCAGTGTCGCTGAGCTTCGAGTCGTTACCCCAACTCTAGAGTATGTGGTGTGTGTGCGTGTAAGGTCACAACATTACCCATAGATCGGGCATACGAACTCCGAGCTCTCATCCGGGAGGGAAATAGCTGTTGATCACGAGTCCAGCACGTGATCCAAAGACCAAGGTAAACAAACACACACACACACACACACACACACACACACACACACACACACACACACACACACACACACACACACACACACACACACACACACACACACACACACACACAGACACACACATATATATATATATATATGTATATATAAATATGTATAATATATACATACAAATATATATATATATATATATATATATATATATACACTAATAAGAACACGGGTACGTGTGTTCACTTAGGCAAAGTAGACCACTTAGAAAAAGAAACTTATGAAGCAGAGCGCGTCTGTGTATTAGATCTTCAGTGCAAAAGTACATAGTTGAATAGAAATACAGTACATAGTTTATATATACATGAAGAAGGAACAAGGACAGTTTACATAAGAGTAGATGACGTTTACCCCCTGAAAAGCGGTAGGTCAGGTCGCAAGGATCAATGCGTCCCACCAATGAGGGAGGGGTGACATAGGGCACAGTCGCAGGGTTACATTTTGCCTTATTGTTCTTTTGCTTATTTCTTTGCAGATAGAATTGTCAAGTTTATATAAGCCTTTTTGTATGTTAGTATTTTGATCACTGGTGGTATGGATCAAACTGCACTCTATTAAGTTTCTTACTATTATGTTATTGGTGTAATAGATGTCATGGCATTACCCCAATCAACAGGATGATTATGTAATTCAACATGTTTGAAGATACCACTAGAGTTATTGCTTCAATACTATTGTTGGTGAGCATATGTTTTACTGTAATAGTATTCTTAACAATTACCTTTATGGTAAATCTTTTTAATAATTCTCTGGCAATTAACAAATTTTCTTGAAATGACAAAATTAAAACATTATGATAACTGAAAGATGATTTTGGTTGGGAAGTTAAAAATGATTTCCCTGCAATATTGTAAGCAATATCAAGGAATTGTTTAGGGTATTTTAATTTCAACCCAATGTTAAAAACATTTCTGATTATGTCATCAATGAATTCAGAACTAAAGATACGGAAAGCTTTAAGAAACATGGAAGAGAAGACTGAACGTTTAACACTTTTTGGATGAAAAGAAGAATAATGAATATATGAGCTTACATTGGTACCATACCTTTCTTAGATTGCACTATCTTACGTCATGACAACAGCCTTAAATTTAAAGTATATCGAAAACCAATCAATGTAAGGTCATATATTTATTATTATTATTCTCATCCAAATAGTGTTAAACGTTCAGTCTCTTGTCATACATACCAACATTGACATACCAAAAGACATTTCACTCTTAAAAAAGGGATAGTCAGCTAAGGCGCTTACATTTGTCCATCCCACACACCTCCAACACCCATTTATCGTCTATTTTTCTTGCCTCCTTGTGTATGAGGAGCCATTCCCCACCACCGTCAGAAGCAGTTCAGCAAGGCAAAGCAAGACATCCCAAAGCAGTTGCATTCCTAAATGACTAACCAGTTTGACTCTAAAGATATCTCTATTTTCTAATTTCATATACATTTAATCTGGACTAATTTTATCTTGAACCAATTTTTAACCTAGAAGTAGATTTTCCAGGCTGATTTCTGTGCAATATAAGTTTGACTATGTTACACTTAAAACCAAAAAGGCTTTGGTCTTCCATAAGTTTTTAAATTGTATACTGTATATTTGGTGCTAGTTTAATCATTCTACTATGAGTCGCATTTAGAAAGAACGGAGTCTGAGCTCAAGTGCTATTTCGACAAAATTTTCTGCATGCAAGGTTAATTCTTTGTTGTCTGTTTAACTGAAGTTTAAAAGGATGAGAGCAAAGAGATGGTGTTGATTAGATTAGAAAACGCATCGTAAATTGAGTTGAAAGTATGAATTTTATTTCAACGTGGCTCTACTATTTATATGCATTACATAATTCATTTAAATATTTTTATTCATTTACATATTACAATCAAAATAAGATAGCTGGGCATGGGTGATTAACATTCGCATTTTTTTTCCTGTCACATGTGTCCCCTTTTCTCTTTCCTGGCCAAATTATGACAATGTTGCACCACATTTCTTATGAGAAATACTGCCAGTTTACTCAAAATCAACCTCTTTCATGAAACCGGTTTTGGAGACAAAGTCGAGAGGACACTGGTTGAAATTCATAAATAATCTGAAGGAAAAATATATAAGAAAATGCCACATATTATACAAAGAAGTATAACGTTCAGGAATCTGCCTCAACAATTATTCCAAACCAACATCATAGAACATCTTGAAAAAAAATATGATGATTATAAAATTACATGTAATGAAAATAGAGAAGAAAAAGAATATCAAGGAAAACGATGATATTCAAAGGTCTTATTGCACATCTGCGTGAATAACACAAGCGAACTCATATTGGAAAAATATAATGAAATTCCACACATTAGGAAGCTTCAGGCAACTGATGACTTTTGACTTATTCTGAATAAAATGTATGCAATCATTCTGGTTCCTTGCTATAAAAGCCATCTATAGATATACGCGAGATTGTAAACACAGACAGACAGACAGACAGACAGACAGACAGACAGACAGACAGACAGACAGACAGACAGACAGACAGACAGACAGACAGAGAGACTCACACACACACACACACACACACACACACACACACACACACACACACACACACACACACACACACACACACACACACACACACACACACACACACACACACACACACACACACACACACACACACACACACACACACACACACACACACACACACACACACACACACACACACACACACACACACACACACACACACACACACACACACACACACACACACACAC
>NC_134807.1:40332637-40350137 GCF_046742065.1 Oratosquilla oratoria | reverse complement strand
AAGTTATAAAGTATTCAATCGTGTTAAAAGTCTGTATTTAGTGCATAATAAATCCGACATTCTATATGTTTGAATCAAGAAACTTTAAAATTTTGGTGTGACGAAAATGTGCCACTAGTGCAAAAACAGTGTTAGTAGTTATTCATAGCTGTATTACACAGAGAAAGAAGGTGATGCTATTATCTAGAGGCAATGAATTTGTTTAGAATTCAATATTTCTATAATTCCTAATTGTATTTCTAATGCAATGTAAACTAAGTAGTATATTGTTCGAATTTTTTTAGTCGATTTGATCATCTGCATGCACTGTCTCTTTACTTTTAAAAAAAAATTCACCATTGGTCACGTATATTGTCTTTTCAATATGATTGATATATTAAGTGACAAATATATGTCACAGTCTTTAGGAATTCTACAGACAGACACATTTACATAAAGATTCCTCATATTCAATGGCGAACTAACTAGAACTCAAAATCTTTAGACATTACAAGCAACGACAACATAAACTTGATTGGCATGAAACAGGAAAGGTTTATTAAGAAAACAAGGAGAACAATACGCTGCTCTAG
The DNA here is from genome assembly GCF_046742065.1 of Oratosquilla oratoria. NCBI lineage: Eukaryota > Metazoa > Arthropoda > Malacostraca > Stomatopoda > Squillidae > Oratosquilla > Oratosquilla oratoria. The sequence goes on along the minus strand of NC_134807.1, from coordinate 40,349,565 downwards.
AAGGCATGGGCAGGTGACAAGGAGAGCATCAAGTAAAGGCGAGCAGCGTAAGTCAGGAGGCGGGGAGTTGATGCCAGTGCCGTCAGCTTTGAATGCACTCGGACTGTTGGGACAAGTAACAGTTACTGTTGAGAATCGGAGAGGAGTTCGGATTCGAACCAACAGCTAAATAAATACGAGACCAGCACATTTCTGCTTAAGCCAGCAGTGCATATGTTTCAAGAGAAACATTACTTTAAAAGCGGGATATGAAAAAGCAAGGGAAGTAATTACCACAGAACGTGTTGTTGGACAGTTCACCATCACGGTAAATGAGTTTAATTAACCAACACCTTTTTAGGGGTATATATTTTCAAAGATCTTATAAATTGCATTTACATACTTATTTGTTAGGTAAGACATAATTGATTATAAAAAATGCATATTGTGTTTTTATGTTTTATTCTGGCAAGAAAAATAAATTCACCTGTTTGAAGAAAGCATGGACCCTGGTAAATCATATGGAGATATGAATTACATGTATAGATACATCGTGTTTTTAACTATTTTATCGATATCACAGAAAGTGTAATTGTCTTTTTAAGGATGTTTGAGAACATTAGGCCTCCGTGTATTTTGAAGATTATTTTCTTTATTAAATTTGACAGCTCAAATAAATGCCTTGTGTCTCCCGAAATAAAGTTCATGAATAGTTTGACCCCACCTAGTGGGGCACAGGCAATCTTCAAGCCACCATATGTACATGACGGTTTGATCTAACGACGTTTCATTTTCTGCGACTGTTTCCTTGACTCCTCATGACAGTCTTGGTTACCTTTAACCTAGTTCATTCGAGCCAACCGTTGACAATAATGACTAATTTTGATTTTGATTAAAGTTGAACAGATTTAATGGGTAGTCTTTTTTTTAACAGAATCTAATGTAGTTGTTATTTTTTGAGGAATATAGTAAACTATACCAGTAATGATAAAAATGAAATGGCAATGCTTTATGTTTTATTCATTCACCTGGTTTATGACTACATCTATATTCTAAATAGAATAAAAAAGCATATAAATAATATCTAAGAAATCATAAATCTATTAATCAAATAGTCTCCCACAATCAACAAAATTGCCTAAACTAGTTTGGTAATTTTCTTTTTGAACGTTCTTTAGATTTAGACTCAAACAAAAGGTGTTAATGAGTAGTTTGTGACCCTTGTCCTCTGAAAAATGACACCATTTTGTAATAAAAGAAATTCTTTGCCATTAAAAGAGCTTTTTCATTTGAATTAAGAAAGTTCTCATTAGCTTCTTGAAATATTAGATATACTATTCAATCACCTGGGGACCTCGTGGATTTAAATTTTTTGCCTTTTAATCCCCTTTTCCGTGTTCCTGCCTCCGTCCTGACGACCCTTGAAAAGGATAGATATGATCACAATGTTTTTGTCCTTTCACTGCTCTTCAGAGAGGAGCTCGATTTCTTGCAAATGGGCACTTAATTAACCTTACCAGTGACTTCCTACGTGCTTCATCATCCCTCATAGAAGTTAAAGGCGTCAGACGATGAAGGACAAGGGAAAAAACAATAGTAATAACAAAAATAAGAGCAAAGGCTAAAGTAGAAGATAAGAAGAAAATTATTTATAAGAAACAAAGAGAAAGTAGAATACAGAATAGAGGAATGAGATAATAATAAAAGTAAGGAAGATGCCTTCTCATATCTGTTGCATTTGTGGGATTCATTACTTCATCACCACCACACGCCATGTGTGCATCCCTAAATTATGTACTTTTATTTCCAAGAAGTAATATAACTATAGTCTTCGTCCTTCTTGAGCTTTATGAAACCTCAGTGTAATATTTTGTTTTCTGTTGCTTTCTCATTTTATTTAATAGCTGAAGGTTTATTGATATTAGAAATATGTGAGTTTACATTCAGATCTAATTCATTTTATTTTCTATTTACATATAGAAATCTGCAACATAAGAGAGGAAGAGAGTAAGAGTTTAAAGGTGTTTTGAGATGAAATGCCTCAGAAATATGATAGAGGCTACTAGGCTGGATAGATTGAGAAACGAGAAGGTGAGGAGGAGAGCAGGGATGGAAAAAGTGTTGGGAGATAGGAATGATGAAAGAGTATTGGGATGGTTTGGACATGTGGAAAAATAAGTGAAGAAATGTCAGATAAGAGAAGTGTGGAAGGCAGAGGTGGGTAGAGTGAACATGAGGGGGCGACCGAGAAGGAGATAGACGGATGGGGTAAAGGAGCCGTTGAGCAAGAGTGAGATGTGTGTTGAGGAAGGAAGGGAGAAGACAGAATATAGTGGTGAGTGGACAATTGTTGTGTATAAATGATGCTATGATGCATGGAAGGGTGTAGGTGGGGAATGGGGGATTAGGGAGTAGTTATGTGTGAATCACATTTTGACGCAGCCCGTAGGGATTTCTTTCCATGTTCTCTTTCTCTGCATGTGGGGCCGGAAAGGAGGATCACCAATTAAATGAAGCAGCCTTGCTGAGGATGTGCTGCGTCTTGCTGCATTGCATCTGACCCAGGGCAATGGACGAAATGCAGGGATGACCCTTCATCCATGAGGAGCCAAGACGAGAGGGAGGGAAGTAGGGGTAGTAAATGGGAGTGGAGGGGGTTGGGTGAAATGAATGGGGGTGGAATTATGCATTTTAATTTTGACTACCTACCTTGTAAGGGGGAAAAGCCCTTGGTATATATATGTGCATATATATATATATATATATATATATATATATATATATATATATATATATATATATATATATATATATATATATATATATATATATATGTATGCATTTCCCTCTAGATAAGTGTTTTTCTAAATATTGACGATTATATATTTTTTATTTACACATGAGTGATTCAAGTGTTCTGCTGCGATAAAGTAATGGAATCTTATGTTATTATGTAATTCTTATATGGATGGTTGACAAAAGAAAAGAAATTGACTAAAAAAAGGCAATGAAACACGTGTTCAAAATGTTCTTAAGAATTAGATTTACTCCAGTGAATGAAAATATGTCAGAGGCAAAGACTTGAAGAAAGTGTAACATACTGGAAACACGTTGTGTGTCACACAATGAGTCATTTCGGTTACTAAACCAATTTTCAAAATCCTTGCACTAAAAAACATTATCTTCAATTTTTTATCACTCCATTTTCATACCATACCAGCTCTTCTTCTGACCCATTTTGCAGTTGAAGTCTGCTCCTCAGTTTTGCTGGATTTCATTTTTACGCTTATATCAACATCAGAAACGCCTTTTTAGCATTTCGAAAGACGATTGAAAATCATTCGGTTCAGGGCATCTCTGATAAAGATTGACTCTGCGAAGGTACCTCCCCTACCCACCTTCCTTCGACCCGCACATCAAGATGTCACAAGAACGAAGGAAGAAGTTCTTCTGGGTGATCAAAGATGCAAGGAAGATCTCGTATCTTGAAAGGGTGAAGAAGGACCATGACGGTAGAGTGAGCAACACTTACCATCAGTTTGACAAGCCTCTTTGAACCACACATCGAAATGTCACGAGTTCGGACGGAGGACGAGGTTCTGTTGGATTATCTAAATTACAGGAAAGGACTTGTATTTGGAAAAAGTCGCTAAAAAAATAGAGACTCCAACGACTCGACATTTTAGAGAAAAGGAAAAGAACAATCAAAGAGGCCCTACTCATCGGCTGAACAATAATTAACAATTTCATAAGCTCTGAAATTTTTAAGGGATAAATAGAGTTGATCTGATACAAATATTTGATAAGCTGAGCCACTTGCTTTCAATTTTTTTTCGGTATGTTTAATTTCATTTTTTTTTTATCGTCTTCTTCCTATCCCTATTCTTGTTTCGTCCCTCGTCTCTAACTCACTTTATTACTCTCATGTTTATTCTATTCCCATTCCATCATTATGTTTTTCAGTAGTTCGTTTTATTTTTTTCCCTCTCACTTTATGTTTATTATTTGTTTTATCTATTCCTTGTCTTATCTCTTTCCTCTTCTTCCTATCCCTATTTTTGTTTTGACCCTCGTCTCTAACTCACTTTATTACTCTCATATTTAGTCTCTATTCCCACTCCATTGTTATATTTTTCAGTAATTCCTTTTATTTCTTGTGCTCTCACTCTGTGTTTATTTATTTTTTATCTATTCCTTGTCTTTCTCTTTCCTCTTCTTCCTATCCTTATTCTTGTTTCGTCCCTCATCTCTAACTCACTTTATTACTCTCATACTTAGTCTCTATTCCCAATCCATCATTATATTTTTCAGTAGTTCCTTTTATTTCGTGTCATATCACTGTATGTTCATTTGTTTTTCATCTATTCATTGTCTTCTTATCCCTTTCCTTTTCTTCCTATCTCTATTCTTGTTTCATCCCTCGTCTCTAACTCATTTTGTTACTCATATGTTTCGTCTCTATTCCCACTCCATCATCATATATTTCAGCAGTTCGTTTTATTTCTTGTCCTTTCACTTTATCCTATTTTGTTCTTCTTAGTCATTTCTGTTTTCTATTCTATTTAATTTCTACTCGCCCGTCTCATCCTACGTCTCATTATTTTCAGTATCTCATCGTTTTCCTCATTCATGATTGATTTTTTCTCTTCTATTTAATACTCATTTCTTATAATCCTAGTGTATCACAGTTCTTTAGGTTCATTTAATTACCTTACTTTTTCATATGAATTCATATTTTCATGACCGGATCTAAATTATCTTTGAGCAGTTTTTATTGTGCTTCTGATATTTTATACTTATGTTATTTACTAAACAATACCAAATCCTTACATAGTCCTTCTTTCTTCTACAGTTCCTTGCAGTTTTAATTTTGTCATATAAAACTTCTTTCAATTAACTTCCTATAGGTTAATCTATTTGCTTATTTTTCTTTTTCTCTGGTATTCTATTTAATTTTCATACACTTAGAAAATACGATCTCTGTTCATAGTTTTTAATTTTTCTCCATTACGTTTTCACTTTTTAGTTTTATCAATGGTTCCATTAATTTTTCTCTTTTCTTTCCGAACGGAATATTGTCACAAAATTTCAATGTTTTTCCTTATGCATAAATTATACATACATACATACATACATATACCAAGGCTTTTTCCCCCTTACTAGGGAGGTAGCCAAAAAGAAAAAGGCATAAAATCATTCCCACCCATTCCATCCCTGAAAACACTCCACACCCCTCCACCCTCCCTCCCATCTTAGCACCTCCTAGATGACGTAAATTGCATAAATTATAAAGATATGATATTGTATCCTAGTTTCCTAAACCCAACTTCCGTTGCGTCATTTACAATATATTTTTCTTATTCTTCATTACTTTTCTAGACCTACACTTTCTCCAGAATTTAGAGATTATTCTAACTTTTTTTCTACCCATGTTTGTCTAATATTCGTTCTGTCTATTCTGTGTGCATATTTTGTTTTTGATATTCTTTATTTTCGAGCCTACTTTCTTCCTCTGCACTATCAGAATATTACTATTTTTCGCTGGCATTCTCTTTTCTCTAACATTTTTACTTTTTCTATTAGTTTTGAGTTTAATTTACTACTTATTGATTTTTCTTTTTATATTCATAGTGTATTTTCAACTAACTGTCAATTTTTATTCTAACACAAAGATTACAAAGGATTACAAAGGCAGAGCATGCCGACAGGAGACCTTTTGGTCCATATCTAGGTCGGATGCGAAAAAATCATAATAATAATAAAATAATAAATAAAAACTATAATAATGTAAATAACAAATAAAATACATAAATAAATGCATAGGTATAGTTGAATAACAAACAAACAGGTAAATAGTAAATAATAGTAAATTGACATGTAACTAATAATAGATGAAAATCAAACAGACAAATGATAATAAAACAAAAACAAATAATATAAAATAAATTATAATCATTACAGCATCTTGCTTAGGTGTTTATCTAGATGATTCTTAAAGCTTCGATCTGAACTACATTGCACTACCTGTGCTGGAAGTTTATTCTATTCATTAACTACACGGTTGGCAAAGTTGTTTCTACCTACTTCCAAATTGAATCTATTTCCGGACAGTTTGAGACCATTGTTTCTTGTCTGATTCTCATTCGATGTGAAAATTTTGTCACTTTTGATGTTGTCAATTCCCTTTAGAATTCTAAAGACCTGTATCAAGTCACCTCTGAGTCTACGCTTTTTTAGGGAAAACAGATTCATATGTTTTAGTCGATTTTCGTATGATTTATTTTTGATATTTGGAATCAGTTTTGTGAATCGCCGTTGTACTTTTTCCAGTCTGTCAATGTCTTTAATGAGATTCGGTGACCATACGGAAACAGCATATTCCAAATGTTTGTAATGAATTAGCTCCTTTTTTAGGGTAGAAGCCCAAAGGGAAGGGGAAATAGAATGTACTTGGAAAACAAAGTATAGAGTATAGCATTAATGTAGAACAATGTGCCAGTATAGGACAAAATATAATTTTAGGATATAATGTCGCTAGAGGACGAAATGTTACATTAGGATGTAATGTCATAGGACAAAATATCGCAATGGGATGTAATGACAGTGGAGGACAAAAGATCACGATGGGAAGTAATGATAGTGGAGGACAAATATCACGATAGGATGTAATGATAATGGAGGAGAAAATATCACGGTAGGATATAATGTCAGTGGAGGACAAAATGTAATTTTAGGAAAGGAAACCGGACAGAATCTCAATGAAGGCCAAAATATCAAGATAGGATGTAATGACAGTGGAAGACAAAAGATCATGATGGGATGTAATTATAATGGAGGAAAAAATATCACGGTAGGATATAATGTCACTGGAGGACAAAATATAATTTTAGGAAGGGATGCCGGACATAATGTCAATGAACGACGGGAGACCGGCGTGAATCACGGTGACGTAGGGGGACAAAATGTACAAAAGAGATCGGATGACCGTGATCGACCAGATGTCCGTGATGGGGGAAATGTTAGTTTTGATGGGAGAAATGTTAATGAGGCATTGAATGTCAATGAAGGACCAAATAATAATATAGAGCAAGGTGTAAATAAAAAAAATGATAATGTAAGACATGATATTGAAACTCAAAATGTGTCAAAAAGAAATAATCACGAGTTTCTTAAAACCATGTACTTTAATGCTCGTAGTATTAGGAACAAATTTCAAGAAATACAGGTGTATGTCAAAAGCGAAAATATCGATATGATAGGAATAACTGAGACATGGTTAAATGGTACAGAGTTCGAAGCTGAATTTAATATTGCGGGATTTAAACACTTTCATCAGGATAGAAACCACAAGAAAGGTGGGGGTGTTCTGTTGTACGTTAAAAACAATGTTCATGCTTGTGTTTTAGAGAAAGTGAAACAGGATGCATATGATAGTTTGTGGGTTGAGTTTACCCAAACAAATGGACAGAAAATTAATATAGGTGTAATGTAGAGGCCAAAGACATTATCATTAGCAGACGACAAACTATCATTTCAAGAATTTTCTAGATTCTGCAACCGGGATTTATTGATAATGGGTGATTTCAATTTTACTGACATTGATTGGATGACCCTTGAACATGGCCACATAGGTAGTCGCTTGATTGATTTTCTTGGTGACAATTACTTAATTCAGCATGTAAAAGAGCCCACAAGATATGGAAACTTACTCGATCTATTGATCACTAGCCGGGAAAGCATGGTAACTGATGTAGAAGTCGGTGAATCTGTTGCAAATAGCGATCACAACTTAGTTAGATTCAAACTCTTAAACAATTTTAGAATAGATACTTGTATTTCTAAAATACTCGATTTCAGTAAAGCTCAGTTCATAGGACTACGTCAGGAGCTTCAGCTTACAGATTGGGAGGCAAAATTAAACGAAAGACCTGTAGATCAGATGTGGGAAATATTTCAAAATACGCTCACTAAGATGATTCAGAGTTACATTCCTTTTAAGGACAGACGTCCCCCAAATCAGGCTCGCCCAAAGTGGCTCGACAAAGAAACTGAAAAAAGTATTGCTAAAAAGAGACAGGCTTATAAGAAATATAAGTACTCGGGTGTATCTAATGACTATGGAATTTATGTATCAATACAGAGAGATTTAAAAAAGACAATAAGAAAAAGAAAACGACAATTCTATAGTTACATTAGAGATAAAAAGGTTGTTAGGAATCACATTGGTCCACTATTATCTGCTGACGGTCAACTTGAATATTCAAATGAAGGAATGTGTAATATCTTAAACAATTATTTTAGCTCGGTATTCGTAAACGAAATACCTCAAAGTGAATTCCAAACTGAAACCTGTGAAAAGTCTACGGTAAACTTACTCACTAGGGTAAAAAAAAAAAAAAAAAAAAGTAAATAAATAAAAGGTGTATAGATAAACTCAAAGTTAATAAAACACCAGGGCCTGACGGTTGGCATCCAAGAATCTTATAGGAAATGAAAAATGAGATTGTTGTTCCATTAGAAGTTATTTTCAAGAAATCCATCATATCCGGAGATGTCCCAAGAGAATGGAAGCTAGCTAACGTTACTCCCATATTCAAAAAAGGTGACAAAAAGAAGCCAAATAACTGTAGGCATATAAGTTTGACTTCAATCGTAGGAAAGATAATGGAAACTATCATCAGAGATGCTATCGAACATCATTTAGAAAGTAACCGTTTGATAAATGATAGCCAGCATGGCTTTAGATGGAAATGTTCTTGCGTGACTAACTTACTCGAATTCTATAACACAGTTATCTCGAATTATGACAAAAGAAGCAATATAGATTTAATATATCTAGACTTTGCAAAAGCTTTTGATATCGTCCCACACGAAAGACTACTTACTAAATTAGCTTCACACAGAATAAGTGGTAGCCTATTCAGTTGGACTAGTAATTGGTTGAATGGTCGAAAACAGAGAGTTTTTTAAATGGAAAAACTTCTAGATGGAAAAATGTTACAAGTGGAGTTCCTCAGGGTTCCGTTCTTGGGCCACTTCTATTCATAGTATATATAAATGATATAGACCATGGACTAAAATCTACTGTTTCCAAATTTGCTGATGATACAAAACTGTGCGGAATGGCAAATGATCACTTTAACCAATTAGATATTCAAGAAGATTTAGATCAATTACAGCAATGGTCTGAAAAGTGGCTAATGAAATTTAACACAAGTAAATGCAAGGTAATGCACATAGGTAATTATAACAGTAAGTACGATTATAAGTTATTTGGAAATTCGTTAAGAAAAGTGGATAGTGAAAAGGATCTCAGCGTAATTATCAGTAACGACCTCAAATCATCCAAGCAGTGTATTTCATCCTCTGAGAAAGGAAATAAGATTCTAGGACTGATTGCGCGATCTTTTGATTTCAAAAGTCCATCACTCATTAACAAGCTATATAAATCGTTAGTTCGTCCACATTTGGAATATGCTGTTTCCGTATGGTCACCGAATCTCATTAAAGACATTGACAGACTGGAAAAAGTACAACGGGGAGCCACAAAACTGATTCCAAATATCAAAAATAAATCATACGAAAATCGACTAAAACATATGAATCTGTTTTCCCTAAAAAAGCGTAGACTCAGAGGTGACTTGAAACAAGTCTTTAAGATTTTGAAGGGAATTGACAACATCAAAAGTGACAAAATTTTCATATTGAGTGAGAATCAGACAAGAAACAATGGTCTCAAACTGTTCGGAAATAGATTCAATTTAGAAGTATGTAGAAACAACTTTGCCAACCGTGTAGTTAATGAATGGAATAAACTTCCAGCACAGGTAGTGCAATGTAGTTCAGTTTGAAGCTTTATGAATCATTTAGATAAACACCTAAGCAAGATGCTGTAATGATTATAATTTATTTTATATTATTTGTTTCTATTTTGTTATCATTAGTCTGTCTGATTTTCATTTATTATTAGTTATATGTCAATTTATTATTATTTACTATTTACCTGTTTATCATTTAACTATACCTATGCCTTTATTTATGTAGTTTATTTGTTATTTACATTATTATAGTTTTTATTTAATATTTTATTATTACTATGATTTTTTTCGCATCCGACCTAGATATGGACCAAAAGGTCTCCTGTCGGCATGCTCCGGCTTTGTAATCCTTTTTAATCCTTATATAGTTTGTTAATGAGCGATGAACTTTTGAAATCAAAAGATCGCGCAATCAGTCCTAGAATCTTATTTCCTTTATCAGAGGATGAAATACACTGCTTGGATGATTTGAGGTCGTTATTGATAATTACGCTGAGATCTTTTTCACTATCCACTTTTCTTAACGAATTTCCAAATAACTTATAATCGTACTTACTGTTATAATTACCTATGTGCCTTACCTTGCATTTACTTGTGTTAAATTTCATTAGCCACTTTTCAGACCATTGCTGTAATTGATCTAAATCTTCTTGAATATCTAATTGGTTAAAGTGATCATTTGCCATTCCGCACAGTTTTGTATCATCAGCAAATTTGGAAACAGTAGATTTTAGTCCATGGTCTATATCATTTATATATACTATGAATAGAAGTGGCCCAAGAACGGAACCCTGAGGAACTCCACTTGTAACATTTTTCCATCTAGAAGTTTTTCCATTTAAAACAACTCTGTTTTCGACTATTCAACCAATTCCTAGTCCAACTTAATAGGTTACCACTTATTCCGTGTAAAGCTAATTTAGTAAGTAGTCTTTCGTGTGGGACGGTATCAAAAGCTTTTGCAAAGTCTAGATATATTAAATCTATATTGTTTCTATTGTCATAATTCGAGATAACTGTGTTATAGAATTCGAGTAAGTTAGTCACGCAAGAACGTTTCCGTCTAAAGCCATGCTGGCTATCATTTATCAAACGGTTACTTTCTAAATGATGTTCGATAGCATCTCTGATGATAGTTTCCATTATTTTTCCTACGATTGAAGTCAAACTTATTGGCCTATAGTTATTTGGTTTCTTTTTGTCACCTTTTTTGAATATGGGAGTAACGTTAGCTAGTTTCCATTCTCTTGAGACATCTCCGGATATGATAGATTTCTTGAAAATAACTTCTAATGGAACAACAATCTCATTTTTCATTTCCTATAAGATTCTTGGATGCCAACCGTCAGGCCCTGGTGTTTTATTAACTTTGAGTTTGTCTATACACCTTTTAATTTTTTCTTTTGTGAGTAAGTTTACCGTAGACTTTTCACATGTTTCAGTTTGGAATTCACTTTGAGGTGTTTCGTTCACGAATACCGAACTTCTCTTGTCACTGTCATCATACTATTACATTTACTATTATTTTCTTCGTCGATATATTTTTTTTACTTAACCAAAATTATTTATTTTTTGTCATTCCTTTCCCCTACTATGTCTTCTCCACTTTATATTATATTCTCCATCCCCAAAGTAATTTCAAATTTTGTTCTGAAAAGGTATTTTTATACTTCTTATACTTCTCCGGACTATAAGCGTCACTACTTTTGGCAGAGGTCTAGGTGACGGCAGTTCAAACCCTGTCACCAGCGAGTTAGATCTAAGCTATGGTTTATCAAATTAAATTCCACGTTACAAAATCCTCTGTAAGGGACACCGTCCTAGCCTCCTGATAGGGGGAATCCGTAACATTATACCAAATCATGAAAAAGAGATCCTATAAGCTAAAGATATCTAGAAAAGGGGGAGCCGTGACGAATGGTGTATCAAACAGATGGTATTGATATTATTCCTTTCCTACTTAATGATTTTTTTTATATCCTTTGTGGCATTCCAGAGAGATCTTCTTTATTTCATTTTTATCACACGTTTTTACTCTAATTTTTGTTTTGTTTTACTGATTCTTTCCTCCATCTTTCTATATGTTCTTAAAAAAATTGATATTTGAGCTCTCTTGTCTATCATATTCAGCAATTTATATGCCACTTATATTTATTTCTCTCCGATTTTGTTTATCTTATCACCTCTGTTATTTCCTTAATGAAATATTCACCTCTTCATTGCTTATCGCACATACACCCATCCTAATCCCTATCATCTTATTAATTTCAGATTTACAGTGTTATGCATGTTGACGATTTTACATTGAAAACCTTTGCCCATACTTTTATTCGGAATGTTTTTAGAAGTATGTGATACACATTCCCTATTTGTTACCCACACCCACACCCACACCCAATCCCTTTAGTTAACCTAGAATTTCCTAGCCGCAGATACATGCATCCTGACGTAGGTTCCTCACCATCACTACACAGGCATTACCTCTTCTATTACTCACACCTCTATCTCTTCCCTCCTAATATGCATCTTAATTTACACAAATTTCCTACTGAACACACAAAACCTACCCCTCAAACCCTGGTTGCAAAACTTTCGCTCACCCAACACCTACAAGGTCCACCAAATTACGTTCTTCTTTACCGAACACCTCCCTATGTACCTTCAACCTCCAGCCAGTACAATTTCTTCTTTTGGCCTCAAGTGTCCCTCCACTTCGCTTTTCTCTTTACAAACCACAATCAATATGTCGTTTTACTTGCGTGTTCACTTTTCTTTTCCAATTCTCTCCTCTCTTTTCTAATGTTCCTACTCATTCAATTTCCTTTTTTTTTTTTTTTAACCATCTTTTTCCCTTTTTTTTTCTCTCTTTTTAATTCTTCTGGTATATTTATCTAACGTGTCCGTGTTTCCTTGCTTGATATTTTCTTCTCTCCTTTATCGTCTTTTTTTTTTCTTTCCTCCCTTAATTCATCTGTGTTTTTATATACTTTTCATTTTACTTACTTGCTGAAATTTGTCAACACATTTCCTTGCTTTCTAGTTTTCCTTTTTTCATTCTTTACTCTCTGCCATTGTTTTATCTATACATTTTTTATTTACTAATTTTTCTTCTACTTTATCTATTTCAACATTTAGAGATATATATTTTCTTTTTTCTTTTTTACCTCTGTCTGTTAACACTTTCTTGACAAATTCGGCAACTAATTATATTTATAATCTTTTACACACTTCTTCTCAAGCTTTCTTACGTGTCTGTCAAAATTTCGAAATTACATAAAATTCACTTTATCGTAATAGACAATCGTGATGATCATATTCCTTAGCAACTTAATCATGTCAACAAAATATTTCATGTCAATTTATTCCTAGTCTATAACTACATTATATCACTAAGTGTTAGAATGACAACCCCACATAGCATATGATCACTTGAATTAAAGAAATGTTCAAATAGAGTCCAATAAAAACTTTAAATATATTGTTTTGGAATGGTTTCCATTTTTTTTAAATTACAATAATTTAAATAGTATTCTAGTGGAGGTAGTGAAATTGAATACAATTTAAAATTTTAGAATTCTCTTGGATAAACACGTCATCAAAATATTTTTTTTTCAATCGGTTATATATCTAACTATTTGTTTCTTCATTTATTTATTTATTGCTTTTTTCTTATTTTTTATGGACCAAAAGGTCTCCTCCCCGCATGCGTTATTACTGTACTTCATTATAGCTCATTATGTATAACGCTACTCAAAACGTACTAGCGTTGTGGTTGCCAGAAATACCTGTTCGTTGAATAAACTCTTTAGATGAACCTGGATATATATGCATATTTTTAATCATAGACTTAAAACACTTTGTTCAAAATGCACTTTGAATATTTTATGATGAAAATGTTCAAGTTAACAAAATATCTGATGGCTTTTAGATGAAAATGACTTAGATCTTAAAAAAAAAAGCTGAATCAAAGTACAGAAGTATGATTTTTTTTTTTTTTTTTAGTTTAAAAGAATTACAAAGGATTATAAAAGAAGGAGCATGCCGGCAGGAGACCCTTTGGTCCATAAATTAGTCGGATGTGAAAAAATATGATAATAAAAAATGAATGAAAATCAACCAATAATAATAAACAAACAGACAAATAATAATAAACAAATAAATAAACTATATAAAATAAATGACAGGCATTACAGGATCTTACTTAGGTGTTTATCTAAACGAATCTTAAAGCTTCGAACTGGACTATATTACATTGTCTCTGCAGGAAGTTTATTTTATTCATTAACTACTTGGCTGGCAAATTTGTTTCTACCCACTTCCAGATTAAATTTATTTCCTGACAGTTTGAGACCATTATTTATTGACGAATTCTCATACAGTGTAAAAATTTGGTCACTTTTGATGTTGTCAATTCTTTTTAAAATCTTAAAGACCTGTATCAAGTCACCTCTGTGCCTACGCTTTTTTAATGAAACAGATTCATATGCTTTATTTGATTTTCGTATAATCTATTTTTGATATTTGGTATCAGTTTTGTGGTTCGCCGTTGTACTTTTTCTCATCTGTCAATGTCTTTAATGAGATTCGGTGACCATACGGAAACAGCATATTCCAAATATGGACGAACTAACGATTTATATACTTTGTTAATAAGAGATGGAATTTTGAAGTCACAAAATTGCACAATCAGTCTAGAATCTTATTCATTTTCTCAGAGGCTGAAATACATTGCTTAGATGATTTGAGATCGTTGCTGATAACTGTGTCGAGATAATTTTCATTGTCCACCTTAGTTAACAAATCTCCAAATAACTTGTAATCGTACCTAATTTTATTTTTACCTATGTGTATAACCTTGCATTTACTTGTGTTCAATTTCATTAGCCACTCTTCAGACCATTGCTGTGGTTTATATAAATCTTCATTATCTATTATGTTTAAGTGATAATTTGACATTCCGCACAGTTTTGTATAATCAGCAAATTTGGAGACAATAGATTTTAGTCCGTGATCTATATCATTTATATATGTACTATGATTAGAAGATTCTCAAGAGCGGAACTCTGAGGAATTCCACTCGTAACATTTTTTCTTCTAGAAGTTTTGCTATTTAGAACTACTCTCTGTTTTCGATCATTCAACCAATCTGGTCAAACTTAAAAGGCTACCACTTATTCCGTGTAAAACTAATTTAGTAAGTAGTCTAACATATCTAGACTTTTGCAAAGTCTAGAAATGTTAAATCTATATTGTTTATTTTGTCATAATTCGAGATGACTGTGTTGTAGAATTCGAGTAAGTTAGTCACGTTAGAATGTTTCCTTCTGAATCCATGCTGGCTATAATTTATCAAACAATTACTTTCTAAATAGTATTCGATAGCATCTCTGATGACAGTTTCTATCATATTTCCTATGATTGAAGTCAAGCTTATAGTCTTGTAGTTACTTGGTTTCTTTTTGTCAATTTTTTTGAATATGGGAGTAACGTTAGCAGCCTTCCATACTCTAGGGACATTTCCGGATATGATGGATTTCTTGAAAATAATTTCTAATTGAACAACAATCTCATTTTCTATTTCCCTTAAGTTTCTTTGATGCCAACTGTCAGGCCCTGGTGTTTTATTAACTTTGAGTTTTTCTATACACCTTTTCATGGTTTTGTTATATTTACCGAAGTAAGTTCACTCTAGACTTTCCACAGGTTTCAGTCTGGAGTTCACTTTGAGGTGTTTCGTTTACGAATATTGAGCTAAAATAACTGTTTAAAATATCACGCATTCCTTTATTTGAATATTCCAGTTAACCCGCCGGCCGATAAGGTTAGGCGAATGTGTTTCCTAACAACGTTTTTATCTCTAATGTAACAATAGAGTTATTTGGGATTCTCTATGAATTTATCAGCAATATGAATTTTGTTTTGTCTTTTTTGTGCTTTATATTGTCTTTTTTATCTCGCTGTATTATTACATAACTTTGATAGTCATTAGGTGCAACCGAACACTTGTATTTCTTATAAGCCTGTCGCTTTTTAGTAATACTTTTTCAGTTTCTTTGTCAAGCCATTTTGGGCGAGCCTGGTTTAGGGGACGTCTGCCCTTAAAACAAATGTACGTATGAATCATCTTAGTGAGCGTATTTTGAAATATTTCCCACATCTGATCTACAGGTCTTTCGCTTAAAGTTGCCTTTCAATCTGGAAGCTGGAGCTCCTGGCGTAGTCCTATAAACTGAGCTTTACTGAAATCGGGTATTTTAGAAACACAAGTACCTATTCTATTTTTTAGCATTTTGAATCTAAGTTATGATCACTGCTTGCAATAGTTTCACCAACTTCCAAATCGGTTATCATGCTTTCGGGGCTAGTGATCAATAGATCGAGTAAATTTCCATGTCTTGTGGGCTCTTTTACATGCTGAAGTAAGTAATTGTTGCCGAGAAAATCTATCAAGCGGCTAATATGGCCATGTTCAAAGATCATCTAACCAATGCCAGTATAATTGAAATCACCTGGTATCAATAAGTCCCGGTTGCAGAAACTAGACAGTTCTTGAAATAACAGTTTGTCGTCTGCTGATGACATTATTTTTGGCCTATGAATTACACCTATATTCATTTTTTGTCCACTTGTTTGGGCTAATTCTATCCACAAGCTATCATATGCATCCTGTTTTACTTTCTCTAAAACACAAGCATGGACATTGTTTTTAAATTACAACAGAACCCCCCCCCCCTTTCTTGTGGTTTCTATCCTGATAAAAATGCTTAAATCCTGCAATATTTAAATCAGCTTCAAACTCTCCACCATTTAACCATGTCTCGGTTATCCCTGTCATATCGAGATTTTTGCTTTTGACATACGCCTGTATTTCTTGGAATTTGTTCCTAATACTACGAGCATTAAAGTAAAAGGTTTTAAGAAACTCGTGATTATCTATTTCTGACACATTTTGAGTTTCAACATCATGCCTTACATTATAATTTTGTTCTTTTAATAACAGCAACTGGCAGTTCCAGGAATGAATTATGTAGGCTCATATTACGTCAGAAGGTTTAATTTGTGCTAAACAAATGGTTCTCTGGTATGCCCCTCTGAAAGTTTTTATATACCTGATATGTCTTTCGGGAATTT
>NC_134807.1:40325137-40327637 GCF_046742065.1 Oratosquilla oratoria | reverse complement strand
TAATTTTTGCTGTATATATATATATATATCTATATATATATATATATATATATATATATATATATATATAATTGATATGGATGAAGGTGTGGAATGTTATATGAACTTCTTTAAATATGATGCAAGACTACAGAGAGACGTGGACAAAATCTGGAAATGGAGCCAAAAGTGGAAAGTGAACTTCAACATCAATATATATATAGTATAGTGGGATTTAGAGAAAGTAAAAAATATATATCTGGACGATATAAAATTGGTATACAGGAAGAAAAAAAGTTAGCTCCAAAAAGGACCTAGAAGTATTTATTAACAAAGACATGTCACCAGACAAGCATATAAATCGGAGAAACAAAATTTACTAAGATCAATAGAGGTGGCTTTTAATTACTTGGATGAAGTAATGGTAAAAAAAAATATATTAGCCACATTGATAAGACCAACAATGAAGTACGCTGTGACACTATGGACACCCAGTACAAAAAAGAATATAAATAAATTAGGATTAATCCAAAAAGGAACTACAATGATGGCACCAACACTCTCAAAGTTAATAAAGTCGGAATACTAAACGTTTTCGTCTATTACGACATCCTCAGAATACAAGAAAGAGAATTAGAACATAGTATTTACAGAGAAATAAGAAAACTGGGGAAGGTATAGCCACATAAAATCTTCGTACAATATACACACATACACATTCATATACAAATGGAACTAATAATGATAGTAATAAAACAATAAAACAGCAAAACAAGGGAGCATAACCATGTGGCCGAAACGTCCAAAGGACATCTGGCACAATTAGGAGCCATGGTACTGCTTTACTATCCTATTAATTAAGAAAAATTGTTGTTTGTAATTCTGTTTTAGAAAGGAACATCATTGAATCCAGTTTTATAAAGAGCAGTCATTATAACAATATCAGTTTGAGTTTAGGGACACTAATCATAGTACTGACTGGGACAATGTTAAAAAAATTGTTATTTGTAATTCTGTTTTAGAAAGGAACATCATTGAATCTAGTTTTATAAAGAGCAATTTTGATAACAATATCAATTTGAGTTTAGGGACACTAATTATAGTACTGACTGGGACAATGTTAAAAAAATATATTGTTTATAATTCTGTTTTAGAGAGGAACATAATTGAATCTAGTTTTATTAAGAGCAATTTTGATAACAATATCAATTGATATAGACACGGTAAAGGAAACATGGACTGGAGGTGAAGCTTTATTCCTGACGTTTCGTCTAACGACTTTCTCAAAGGAATGAGCATACTAGAAACATACAGAGATTATAAACCCGCCTTATGGCTCAAGGGGGTGTACGAGCGTATAGCGCTGCGTCCTGATTGGCCCGCTGAGACAGCCAATCACGAAGCGCTATATTCGCTGAGGATTTGGCCCAGGTGAAGCTCCCAGCCTTATTGTTGATATTCGGACGAGTGGTGATGTACGCAGCTTCTATAGATTTTCTGATCTTCTTATCCATACCTTCGTGTAGAATCTCGGCTCGGTTCCATTGTGGGAGGTGCCCAGACTCGTCAACATGCACCACCATTGCGTTGGTGAGTCTATGGTGACGGAGGTCGGCCTTATGCTCCCTGACTCTAGTGTTAAGGCCCCTCTTAGTCTCTCCGTAGTATGCTTTATCGCATGATGTGCATGGGATCTTATATACGACGCTGTCTTCTCTCCCACTCATCTTAGTCCCGCTTTTTAACATGTCACCAACCTTCGTTCCCGATGTTACGGCTGCTTTAACTTCCGTGCCCCTGAGCATTCTAATAATGTCTCCTACCTTCTCAGAGTTAGGAAGCGCCATGTATGATGTTTTTGTGGTGGTGTTGCCTTCTCTTAACCTGCTTGTGTGGATTATTTCTTCCGCTCTTCGTCTTAAGCTCAGGATTAAGCCCTTGGGGTAGCCAAGCTTCAAGAAGGCTACCCCAAGGGCTTAATCCTGAGCTTAAGACGAAGAGCGGAAGAAATAATCCACACAAGCAGGTTAAGAGAAGGCAACACCACCACAAAAACATCATACATGGCGCTTCCTAACTCTGAGAAGGTAGGAGACATTATTAGAATGCTCAGGGGCACGGAAGTTAAAGCAGCCGTAACATCGGGAACGAAGGTTGGTGACATGTTAAAAAGCGGGACTAAGATGAGTGGGAGAGAAGACAGCGTCGTATATAAGATCCCATGCACATCATGCGATAAAGCATACTACGGAGAGACTAAGAGGGGCCTTAACACTAGAGTCAGGGAGCATAAGGCCGACCTCCGTCACCATAGACTCACCAACGCAATGGTGGTGCATGTTGACGAGTCTGGGCACCTCCCACAATGGAACCGAGCCGAGATTCTACACGAAGGTATGGATAAGAAGATCAGAAAATCTATAGAAGCTGCGTACATCACCACTCGTCCGAATATCAACAATAAGGCTGGGAGCTTCACCTGGGCCAAATCCTCAGCGAATATAGCGCTTCGTGATTGGCT
>NC_134807.1:40302637-40305137 GCF_046742065.1 Oratosquilla oratoria | reverse complement strand
TGTATGTATGTATGTATAATATATTTTTTCAACCACAAACCACTTTTAATTCCATGCCATCGCAGTCGAGACTGAAGAATCGCTCGATGGAGGCATCCTTTGGAAATTGAAACGTGGGCGAGCCAAGGAATCGAACCTAGCTAACTCGTAACAAAGTTACAGTGACTTAAACCAATACGATATCAAGAGAGAAATCCCTTGATATCGTATTGGTTTAAGTCACTGTAACTTTATTACGGGTTAGCTGGGTTCGAATCCTCGGCTCGTCCACGTTTCAATTTCCAACGGATGCCTCCATCGAGCGATTCATCAGTCTCAACTGCGATGGCATGGAATTAAAAGTGATTTGTGGTTGAAAAAAAAATATTAATTGATCACTGGGAACCATTTAATGTATATGTATGTATGTATTTATGTATGTATGTATGTATGTATGTATGTATGTGTGTATGTATATACATATGTACGTATGTATGTATGTATGTACATATGTACGTATGTATGTATGTATGTATGTATGTATGTATGTATGTATGTATGTATGTATGTATGTATGTATGTATGTATGTATGTACATATATACGTATGTATGTACATATATACGTATGTATGTATGTACATATGTATGTATGTATGTATGTATGTATGCATGTATGTATGTATGTATGTATGTATGTATGTATGTATGTATGTATGTATGTATGCATGTATATATGTATGTATGTATGTATGTATATATGAATGTGTGTATGCGTGTGTATGTGTGTTTGTGCGTGCATGTATGTATATATGCATGTATGTACACATGCATGTATGTATGCATATATGTATGTATGTATGTATGTATGTATGTATGTATGTATCTATATATCTATGTATGTATGTATGTATGTATGTATGTATGTATGTATGTATGTATGTATGTATGTATGTATGTATGTATGTATGTATGTATGTATGTGTATATCTATGTACGTATGCATATAAATATATATTTATGTATGTATGTATGTATGCATGTATGTATGTATGTATGTATGTATGTATGTATGTATGTATGTATGTATGTATGTATGTATGTATGTATGAATGTATGTGTGTATATATGTATGTATGTATGTATGTATGTATGTATGTATGTATGTATGTATGTATGTATGTATGTATGTATGTATGTATGTATGTATGTATGTATGTATGTATGTATTTATGTATGTATGTATTTATGTATGTATGTATGTATGTATGTATGTATGTATGTATGTATGTATGTATGTATGTATGTATGTATGTATGTATGTATGTATGTAAGTATGTATGTATGTATGTATGTAGGTAGGTAGGTAGGTAGGTATGTAGGTAGGTAGGTAGGTAGGTATATATGTATGTATGTATGTATATATATGTATATATATATATATATATATATACATACATATATATATATATATACATACATATATATATATATATATATATATATATATATGTTTGTGTGTGTGTGCGAGTGTGCGTGTGTGTGTGTGTATGTGTATGTGTGTGACTTCGTGTTTATGTATGTATACACACATACATACATAGACACACACACGGACACACACACATGTATATATATGTATATATATGTAAATATGTATATATATATATATATATATGTATATATATATATATATATATATATATATATATATATATACATATAGCCACCTGTTTCTCATATTCCAGATCTAACTCCGTTTTCTCACACACACACACACACACACACACACACACACACACACACACACACACACACACACACACACACACACACACACACACACACACACACACATATATATATAAATATATATATATATATGTATATATATATATATATATATATTCTTCTTTGTTTCTCCATTTCATCTTTCGTTTTCTCTCTCTGTGTTTCTCTTTTTTTCTCACTTTCTCTTTTCCTTCCTCATGTTTTTGGTCGTGCTCACACTCACATCTCTTCATTAGGGCTAGATTGAGGGCTACGAAGAAAAGAAAAGAAGGGAGTATTGGGCTATGGTTATCAAATTGCCTTTTGTAATACAATGATTGTTTTGTGTTGTGATCATTGAATCACTCAAAATCAATATCGAATAGAGTTACTTCGTCAAAGAATCGTCACTTCGTTATTTGCGTCTTGATTGGCTGAGAAAGGGACGCAACGTATTCATTGGTCGAAATTGAGGCAATGGGATCTTTGTCGACAAAATTCAAAATCCACTCGGCTTCCTGTCCTTACCGTTACAAATATATAAACTTATTTGGAAAGACAGGTGCACATGTCAGCATCTTATCAAAATGATGTTTTAATAAAAGAAGGAAAACTAATTTGTGGTGTTGATATATATATATATATATATATATATATATATATATATATATATAAAGTATTTTGACATTTGATATTGGCATATGCGCCTGCCTGCCAGTGCGAGGTCTTTTACATATCGCCAATTAAACGGTT
>NC_134807.1:40277637-40287637 GCF_046742065.1 Oratosquilla oratoria | reverse complement strand
ACCCGCTCCACCTCATTATACGCTGACGACGTCGAAATCTGGCATTCCTCATCAAACGCCAAGTTTTCCGGCTCTCGCATACAACTGGCCCTGGACTCCCTCCAGGACTGGTCTGACAAATGGGGATTTAAGTTTTCGGAATTAAAGTCAACAGTAATTGTATTTTCACCCAGAGCCCAGGCAGAAATAAATCTGCAATTACATGGATACTATTCCAGTACAAAATTCAACATTTTTCCTTGGCCTGAAACTGGACTCCAGGCTAAACTGGAAGGCCCATGTAAAATATCTAGTTGATGCGTGCAACAAGAGAATTAATTTGCTACGTAAACTAACGGGCACAAATTGGGGAGCTGATAGGAATTCCCTGCTAATGATTTATAAGTCCCTAATTAGATCTAAATTAAACTATGGGTATCAGATTTATGGTTCGGCAACAACAACCACGTTACAACCCCTGAGCATCATCCAAAACAAAGGCCTAAGAATAGCACTTGGAGCATTAAGCTGCACAAGAATCGAGAGGCTGGAAGGTGAAGCAAATGTACCTCCCCCCCTCCACTACAGGCGCGAACTCCTTGCACTCCGATACGTCACCAAAGTGCTCCGTAACCCTCGACATCCCTGCAAGGAAACGATGAACCAACACGAGCACTTCACCACCTCCAGCCTAAATCCCCTTTCCATCAGGATCCGATCCTTGTGCGAGCAGTATTCAGTGCCACTGTGGTCAATAGAACAGATGGAAACCACATACTTACCACCGTGGAAAAACATCGCCCTGAAGGTCAACATCAACCAAGACCTCAAGAAAAAATCGTCTTTCACAGAAGAACTAAGACAGAAGACCCTGGAGACCACCAACAAGTACAATGACCACAGGGCACTGTACACTGATGGCTCCAAGTGCGGCCCCAAAACTGGGACAGGGTTATACAGCACCGAAACCCGGATGATGTTCAGATTGCCGGACCATACGAGCATATATATCACCGAACTCTTCGGTATATACCAAGCCATAGAAAATGCTCAACCTGACGCACATAGCAACATCGTCATAATCACAGACTCGTTAAGCGCACTTCAATTAATTAAGACAGGTAACCATATGGAGAACTTTCTCTTGGGGAAAATCATTAGCACATTGTCGATAACTAACAAGTCCATTACTCTCTCTTGGGTTCCCAGCCACATTGGGATCTTCAGGAATGAGAAAGCGGACACCTTAGCCAAATCTGCCTTAGAAAAAGACTCTATTACAGACATACCCCTGGACATAGGAACCTTCAACTCTATACTAAGGAAAGAATTACACGCCCACTGGCAACTCAAGTGGGATAACCTTCACATCTCGCACAAACAAAAGGAACACATAACAGACTGGTCGACATCATACAGAAACAACAGACGGGAGGAAATCACCATAGCAAGACTGAGGATGAACTCGACCCGCCTCACCCACCTAAACCCATACATAAACGGCGTATTTCCTCCCCAATGCAACACCTGCAACACTATACTATCCATAAGACACATACTCGTACACTGCTCAAGATACAACACACAGCGCCAAGCGCTTATCCAACACTGTAAAATTAAAACAATTCAGCTAAGTACTACAAATCTTTTGACCAATGACCGTTTACTTATTAACAAAGTAGTATTTTATTTGCGCACTATAGGACTATTGTGGAAATTATAATGGTAGATTAAAAAGGATCGCAGGTTCACACTAGGCTTAATGACCTCATTATAGGTCGATAGCCTTAAAGATAGAAAAAAAAATCCCGACTCTCTGTTATCTACTAACACCCCCACCCTCCCCTTGTGGAGTTCACCTTCCTAGTCTCACACCTTCGCCGCTGTTGAATTGGTGGGCCTGCCAAGGGATGGTCATTTACATATACGTGAAATAAATTAGTGGCCCGTAGGTAATATCGAAGTCTGCTAACCACTTAACGTCAATTCTCAGTAATACGAGCGATTGCCATTTTGGTTCATTACTCCCATACATTCACTATCACTGAATAATTTATACATGTTCTATTTGTGTTAAAAAAAACAATATTACGTTAGGTTAGATGATAGAATGTCAATTTAGACATGTTATTTTTGTGTTTGAAATACCAATATTATGTTGGGTTAGATGATAGGATGTAAAACATTAAGGTGTCGATTATTCGAAGTGTGAGACCCTGACATTCATATGTCCAACATTTTCAGTCGGTCCCAAAGGAGAACCTCTATTTATCACGTTCGCAGTAACTCGCCCAAGATAATTTCCGGTATTCAACTACCAATCCCCCCCAAGTTAACTAGCGACCTTTCAAACTACCCACTTGCTGTAGCTTTCCGTCAAACCATTGTTATGATCCCATTATAGTGACTTTTTCCTCAGCATCTGTGCTTATGAGATACATACTATCCCCCCACAGCTTCTAAAGTTCACTATACCTGCACAGTAAGCCATATGATCTAAGATTCAGATCATTAGTTAGCCATATTCTGCTACAGCGACAGGATGTGTGAACTTTCCTTTTTCCTATCAGGAAACCTCTTAGCAGAATATCCGTAGTTTCGGGCGTATAGTTCTGAGCGCTGATACCTTAGTCTACATACCGTCTATAGAATAAATGTTCATAGACCAGGTACATACATAGACCCATCATCAATTTCACTCCACTCAAACAGGGTATTAAAATCATTTCCCTATGTGAAGTCCAAGATTTGGTTAACACTAATTCTCTGGGGTAGAATTCTACGAGTAAAGGCCTACTCAACAACCTTAAGTCAAACTTAGACCCTTCTTACCGTTAAAATGGTTTTCAATATAGATATATTTGCTAATAATCCTTCAGTGGATCAGTTAGATTGAGATCTCAAGAAGAAGGACTGGAGACTGTTGGCTCAAATCTACCAAATTAATGCCCCTTCTACCTTGAGAAAGGATGAACTTAAAAGATTTGTTATTGAACACCTCGTAGCTTCATTTGAACTGGATGCAGGCGCATACAAATTAAATCCTCAGGCGAGTGCTCGTGACGTAACTGAAAGAGACCCAAATGTAGGCAACAGTGACCCCCCCCCCTTTCAGCCTGAAGCCCACTCTCCCCCCACTCTCCCTTAAATAGATCATTTGTATCTTTAGAAAGAATGAGACGAGAAAATGAGAAACGAGAGAGATCGGGAGCTTGAATTAAAGAAATTAAAAGAACGTGAGAAAGAACGAGAGGACAGAGAGAAAGACCGTGAACATGAGCTGAGAAAGGAGAAACGTGACAGAGAAAGACAACGTGAGCGTGAAAGCGAACTAAAATTAGAATACCAGCATAAACTAACGTTAGCTGACATAGATAGGAATAGTAAATCTGTCCTATTGAATAATCAAGTTACCTTTTCCCCTAACTTTGATGAGTCAGACTCAGAATACTTCTTTAGGCAATTTGAATGCCTAGCGGAGCACTTAAACTGGCCCGAAGAAGAATGGGTATGGATTATTCAAAGCAAATTGGTAGGAACAACCGCCAAATTCTTTAACAGTCTTGAGGAGTACTCTTCCTCTGAATTAGTCAAACCTAGTATCCTCAATGCCTATCAAGTTACCCCTGAGTCTTACTGTAAAAAAAATCCGAAACTTGACGAAATCACCTAACTCGACTTTCGTCGAACTTGCCTCTGAAAAACTCAGAATCTTTAAATGATGGCTCTCTGCCATCAAAATAAAAACTTATGATCAACTCGTTAACTTGATGGTCCTTCATGAATTCAAACGTAGAATTCCATTCCAAGTGATACCTTACCTTACCTTACCGTCGTGCCATATCCTCTTGGACTTCGGCATTCCAAGTGATGCTTCATTTAAATGGGAAAGATGCTCTTGATTTAACTGAAGTAGCCCTACTTGCCAATCACTTTTCAGTACTTAACAGGTTGAACGTACAGCGGGGAAGTAATTTTGTAAAGCCATCAGTAGGTTCCCTTGCCACTTCCGATGATAAGCAGGCAGGAAAGACTTCTATCCCTACCCCCCTCTCCTCTTCTTATAACTACTGTAAAAATCACATCACTCACTCACGCCATCACATCACTCGATGCCAAGAGCCAGGTTGCAGAATTCCAAAGTGTTCTAGTGGTTCGAAAGCACCTAACCAGTATACTGGACCAAAATCTTACGGTCCTCATAAACCAGTGACCCATGTAGTGAAAGGTACCTTCCCCCCTGTGAAGATGCCTTTAAAGATTTCAAGTCCCATGGTAAAATTTCTACTGGTGACAAAAACCCGCTTTCCCTATTACAGTTCTACGAGGCACAGGAGCAGCTCAGTCCAAAGTGAGCAAAGAGGCTTTGCCTGAGATAAATAAGAGGATGACAGGAAGGAAAGTAACGGTAAGTGATTTATCCTTTACCCAGTCCATCGAGCTAGTTTGAGTATTTTTAAATTGTATATTGTTCCAGAGGGAGGTAGAAGTTGGCGTCTGAAAAAACTCTATGCCTGTCCCCGGGGTTGATCTCATCCTAGGAAATTATCTAGCTGGATCTATGGTTGTTCCTCCTCCAGATATTACAAAGTTCCCTAGTGAGAAGACCCCTACTGTTGTGGAAAATCACCTTCACCCTGACATTTTTCCCCTGTGCGCAGTCACCAGATCTCAAACTCCCCTCTCTGATAGTAATGTATCTTATAAGTTTGATCTCCCCAACCAAATAATTTCCCGAAAGAACTTAATCAAAGCTCAACACGATGATCCCACTTTAAAGAATTTCCATAGACTAGTGGTCGATTCCAAGGAAGAGGTTGACCATTTCCCAGGTTACTACTACCAGGATGGTATCTTGATGTGATGTAGCAAACCTTCCAATTGCTCTGATCGTTATCCCTTTATCCATCAGAAATAAAGAGATTGAAATAGCCCATAATGGAGCTGGAGAACATATGGGAGTCAGTAAAACTGAAAAAAAATTCATTTTTTCTGGCCTAGTTTAAAAAAGACAATCTCAGAATATGTGAGGTCTTGCCACATTTGCCAAATGGTGGGCAAGCCGAACCAGAAAATTCCTCAGGCTCCCTTAAACCCCATTCCAGTTCCGGATGAGCCCTTTGACAGAATTATTATAGACTGTGTTGAACCCCTGCCTAAGACCAAAAAGGGAAATAAATTTATTCTTACTGTCATGAGCCCGGAAAAGAGGTATCCTGAAGCTTTTCCTCTTAAGAAAATAAGTGCCAACATAAGAACATAAGAATGAAGGAGACTGCAACAGACAATAAGGCCTAGCAGCTCCGTATGTATCACCACCTGCCATCCCATCCATAAAGTTGTCTAATCGTTTCTTAAAACAACTGATAGTTTCAGCGCTTACTACATGGTTACTAAGTTTATTCCATTCGTCGACAACCCTATTAGTAAACAAATTCTTGCCTAATTCCATTTTAAATCAAAATTTGTCCAGTTTGTATCCATTACTGCGAGTCCTGCCCTGTTGTTTTAATATGATGACGCTTGTTTGCATCACACTTGTTAAAGCCTTCCATCCACTTGAACACTTCTATTAGATCACCCCGCACTCTGCGTCTTTCCAGAGAGTGTAAGTTAAGGTGTCTAAGCCTCTCTTCGTAAGGCAAATTTCTGAGTCTATGTATCATTTTGGTCATTCTTCTCTGTACTGATTCTAGTGAATTGATGTCCATTCTGTAGGACGGAGACCAAACCTGTACCGCATAGTCAAGGATGGGTCTAACTATCGCTAGATAGAGTTTAATGATTACCTCTGCACTTCTATTCGTTACCGTCCTAGCAATGAAACCTAACGCTCTGTTAGCTTTATTCCTGGCGCTAATGCACTGTTTCCTGGTTTTAAGGTCAGGACTCACTAGAACTTCCAAGTCTTTCTCGCACTCGGTCTTCTCTAAAAGCATGTTATCTAAGCTGTATCTATTATCGGGGTTGTGTAGCCCTACGTTTAACACGTTACACTTAGAATTATTGAAGTTCATTTGCCATTTCACCGACCATGTGAACAATTTGTTAAGATCATCCTGTAGAATCTCTGCGTCATCACCTGACCTAATTAGGCGTCCTATTTTAGTGTCATCCGCAAACTTACTAACATCACTATTCATCCCGTGGTCTAAGTCGTTTATGTACATAATGAACAACAAGGGACCCAAGACCGAGCCCTGGGGGACCCCCCCCTAGTAACATTGCCCCACCTAGATTTTACTCCATTTATGGTGGCCCGCTGTTTTCTGTTACTATTCCAAGCTCTAATTCATTCTAACACTTTTCCTCCTATGCCATGGCCTTTGATTTTATTTAGTAGTTTCTGGTTTGGCACCTTGTCGAACGCTTTGCTAAAGTCAAGGTAAATAATATCGTAATTATCATTGTTATCTGGCGCCTTATATACTTTAGTGCAAAAAGTTATGGCTGACACCTTGTTGGATTTTTTACTTAAGTAGGATTGCCAAAAGTAATTCAATCCGATCGAGGAACTAACTTCACGAGCGACCTCTTTGTCAGTATCCGAAAGGAGCTAGGTATTTCCCAAATCCTGTCCTCTAGTTATCATCCGGAATCACAAGGGATATTAGAACGTTTTCATCAATCTCTCAAGTCAATACTAGAAAAATATTGCAATCAATCCTCTTCAGATTGGGATGAGGTGATTACCACTAATGCTGTTCGCAGTCAGAGAGTCGGTTCAACAGTCATTGGGATACTCTCCCTTTGAACCGCTCTATGGGCGCCAGATAAAAGGGCCCCTTAAGGTTATAAAAGAAAGGTGCTACCAGGAAACCCCTCAATATCTTAACCAGACAGTGAATCAGTTCTTGGATAAATTAAAAAGTCAACTGCACATAGTAAGAAGCATTGCCTTGGAACGTTTAAAAAACCCTCAACAAAAAAATGAAGGCTCATTTTGATAAAAAGGTAAAAGTTAGGAAATTCAATCCAAGTGATGAGGAACTTATTCTGTTACCAGTCCCACGGATCCCTCTTTCTCTCAAATTCCAGGGCCCATATGTAGATCTCATAGGCTGGATAAGCAAAATTACGTAGTCCCCACTCCTGACTCTAGAGAGACAAGTATCATGCCTTGTAAAATCTCCCCTTACCGATGAACCTAACTTTCGAGAGATCGGTTCGAATGCTCTCAAGTCCAACTCTGCCCTCCTTGCAGACCCTATTCAGTGACTTGGGCATCTAGATGAAACGAAACGGGAAAGCATAATTCGGTTATTCGAGAAACACCCCTCCATCTTCTCGGATAAACCAGGACTGTGCACCACCATTATTCATGACATTGAACTGTATGATAATCCCCTTCCTATCCGCCAGACCCCTTATCGCCTCATCCCCCACAAGGCAGAGAAGATGCAGAAAGAAGTGGCCTACCTTTTGGAGAACTGACTAGCTGAACCTAGCTGCTTCCCCTGGGCATCGCCGGCGCTTCTAGTCCCGAAAAAGGTGATGACAAGTGGAGCCTCTGTGTCGACTACCAGAAGCTCAACGCTGTGACAGTCAAGGACTGCTACCCGTTACCCCGCATCGACGCCCTCGTGGATCAAGTGGGAAGAGCTCCTTTCATCTCTAAGGTGGATCTGATTAGAGGCTACCACCAAATCAGATTAACCCCCAGAGCCCAAACCTTATCCTCCTTTATCACTCCTTTCAGCCTTTTTAACTTCCTTGTTCTACCTTTCGGGCTTTGCAATGCCCCTGCCACCTTCCAACGTGCTATTAAATATACTATAGCCGGCCTCCATGACATTTTTGCTTATCTAGACGACATTCTTATTTTAGCAGATAGCTGGGGAGAACACCTCCGCAAGTTGGACGCCCTGCTTGATCGACTTGCCAACACTGGATTTGTCGTCAACCTGTCTAAGTCCATCTTTGACAGTGCGACAATATCATACCTGGGGGGTGAGGTGGAAAACGGACAGTACCGACCTAAGCAGTTGAACGTGGAGGCTATCCTGAACTTCCCAGTACCCTCCAATCGGAAACCTCTCCAACGGTTCTTGGAGATGGTGAGATTCTACCGCCGTTTCTGACGCAATTTTTCCTCCATTGCCGCCCCTCTCACAGCCCTCACCAGTCCCAAGGAAAATTTTTGTCTGATCTCCAGCCTACCAACGCTCCTTCGAGACCCTTCGGCAGTTCCTGAGCAGAGAACCGGTGCTGAAGACCCATGACTAATCCCAACCCTTCGTTCTCCACGTAGACGCATCGGGAGAAGGGATAGTAGGGGTCTTGCTGCAGCCAGACGGCGACACCCGGGCTTTGCATCCCGTTTGTTACTACTCCGCTAAACTACTACCCTACCAGCGATCGTATTCTACGGTGAAAAAGTAGGCCTTAGCCCTCTTCTCTACATTGAAACATTTCGAGTGTTACCTGACGCATCCTGGTCATGTAACAATCATCTACTCCAACCATAACCCTCTTTCCTTCATCTACAGGGCCAGTCTCTCCAATCAACGAGTCCTGCGGTGGACCCTTGTCCTCCAAGCCTTCAATTTTCGCATGGTCCACATAAAAGGAGAAGATAACATCATTGCTGACACTCTGTCTAGGGAGGCTACCAGCCCCCTAGACGATTCATGGTAAATAAGGACTCCCTAGTCCAGCTACCCCCCGTTACGCTGGACTTCCGGAGAAGGCTGTTATAGCCAACCGTGAATCAAACACACACACACACACACACACACACACACACACACACACACACACACACACACACACACACACACACACACACACACACACACACACACACACACACACACACACACACACACACACACACACACACACACACACATATATATATATATATATATATATATAAGATTATTTCAGACAAATGAGAGAGAATGCGGGTGGGGAAGGGCAAACGAAGATGTGTTAGGAATAGAGTTTATTGCCCTAACGTTGCGACCAACTTGGTCTTCTTCAGAGGACTACAGCATTACAGACGGATCACAATTCTTATATTCGTAGTGAGAGGGAACCCGCCAAGGTATGAGCGTCATGTTTTCCCTTTGGCTAACGATTTAATTATTAGGACACTTGCTGCTTTCGAGAGGCATTTAAATCCGTCTCTGTCGTTGTTGTTCTTGTTGGCGGCGATATGTGCAGCTTCCACAGTTTTTCTCATTTTCTTCTCAAATCCCTCGTGTAGAATTTCTGCGTTGTTCCAATCAGGTAGATGTCCACATTTGTCCAGGTGACGAACCAGGGAGTTAGATGTTCTATGAGCCCTGAGATCGTTTTTGTGCTCATTCAAGCGTTTATTGAACCCTCGACCTGACTTACCGAAATAAGATGATGGACAACCGTTGCATGGAATACGGTAAATGACACTGAGATTATTACGCATATTATTATGTTTCTTAAATATTTTTCCTATTTTATTTGAAGATATTTTTGCTATATTTATTCCACCTTTTAACAAATAATCATCAATAGCTATGGTGTTTGTAGAATTAGGGACAGAAATAAAATGAGACTTATCCTTTCCCGGGGTCCGGACGTTTGAGCCATCGTAGATCTTCTTGGCTTTCCTCGTTGTCCTGGTGATCAAACCTCCGGGGTATTTCAGCTTCCTAAAGGTATTCTTGATGTAAGTAAGTTCATCCTCTAGGAATTCTTCACTGCAGATACGAAAAGCTCTGAGAAAGAAACCTATTAGAACACCCGTTTTAACACGTCTGCTGTGTGCTGAAAAATAATGGACAAAGTCGTCCCTATTGGTGGGTTTCCTGTACACCGAGAAACTTACCTGTTGAGAACCTCTGTGTATCAACGTGTCTAAAAATGGTAAATTACACTCTTTTTCTAGTTCAACTGTGAATTGAATGTCTTTATTCACAGCGTTGAGTCTTCTCAACTTATTTTCTATATTAGTTATTTTTGGCATCACCACGATTATGTCATCCACGTACCTTAACCAAGTGGTACCTCTTCCCATGATGTTGATGTATTTGTCCAT
>NC_134807.1:40240137-40245137 GCF_046742065.1 Oratosquilla oratoria | reverse complement strand
AAGTTTAAAGGAAAATAATGGCTTCCGGATGACCATGATAGTAGAAAGAAATTGAACGTAATATATATATACATATATATATATAAATATATATATATATATATGTATGTATATATACATATATATATATATATGTATGTATATATGAATATATATATATATGTATATGTATATATATATATATATATATGTATGTATATATACATATATATATATATATATATATATCCGAAATCCGAATCAAGCATAGTTGATATTAGATATACATTCATTTATCTATACTTTTACTGCAACAAGAACAAATAAAGAAATTTTTGTAAAAGTGCATAGTCAAAGAAAGCTTACGTCAAGATGATCCCAAGGCCAGCCAGCTCAACAAAACGCTCGGGTAGCGTCTGACCAAAGAAACGGGTTAAACAGAAGAGTAAGAAAGAAGCAGAAAAAGAAGAAGAAACAAAAAAGGGAGTGAAGTTCTGTAAACTAAAGCAAAAGTCGGATTGTGCTAATGTGGATCCCTGATTACCCAGGTTGCCCCTCCATTCCGGAGCTCGGAATGCAACCGGAACGCACATGATCACGTTGTTGGACTTGGTCTATGCAAGCAAAGTCAGACAAACTCCAGAAAGAAAAAAAGAAAGAAAAAAAAGAAAATTAAAAACAATGGCTGGAAATAGGAATACATAAGAAAAACGGGGTATGATGAGAGCAGTGGATAGTAGTGGAAGTGAGGAAAATATGGACTTGGACATAATTGAATAAATGGTAGACAAAAACAAAATGAGTAAGAAGATATTTAGATAAAGTATAAATATATGTTTATAAAAAAGAATGATGCACATACGAATGAGAAGTAAAATCTATGAAGGAGATAAAGATGAGATGCAGATTTAAAAATATGTGAGTCAGAATGGTTATGGATCACGTGTTGGGCTCTTGATCGACAGTTATTAACCTCCCGGATGATAGCTCATAGCTTGTATGACCAATCTATGGGTAATACTGTGAATTTACACGTACAAACACACCAAACTCCTCGCCCACGAGAGTTGGAGTAACAACCCACGGCGCAGCGACACTTCAATTATTTCAGCCCTGGATGGAATTCGAACCCGGACCGCCGTAGTGCCAGACGAGAACTTTAACTACTGTGCCACGAAGTTGTGTTTGTGTTTGTGTGGGAATGTGTGTGTGTGTGTGTGTGTGTGTGTGTGTGTGTGTGTGTGTGTGTGTGTGTGTGTGTGTGTGTGTGTGTGTGTGTGTGTATGTGTGTGTGTGTGAGTGTGTGTGTGTGTGTGTGTGTGTGTGTGTGTGTGTGTGTGTGTGTGTGTGTGTGTGTGTGTGTGTGTGTGTGTGTGTGTGTGTGTGTGTGTGTGTGTGTGTGTGTGTGTGTGTGTGTGTGTGTGTGTGTGTGTGTGTGTGTGTGTGTGTGTGTGTGTGTGTGTGTGTGTGTGTGTGTGTGTGTGTGTGTGTGTGTGTGTGTGTGTGTGTGTGTGTGTGTGTGTGTGTGTGTTTGTGTGTGTGTGTGTGTGTGTGTGTGTGTGTGTGTGTGTGTGTGTGTGTGCGTGCGTGCGTGCGCCCGAGCGTGTATTCTTGTGTGCTTTATAGAGGGGCCAATCAAGTGGAAAAAGTAGTAGCAAAGCAGTATTAATAAAGTTTTTTATACATAATCTGATATTTTCGCTACAATTCTTCTTCAAGGTTAAATCACTATAAATTCTAAGTTGTCTATATTTCTGAGTCGTTATATATAAATATATATGTATGTTCAAAGATACATGTATAATATAGATACATATACATATATATATGTATATATGTGTGTATATATATAAATATGTATACATATACATATATATATGTATATATATATATATATATATATATATATACATATATACATACATGTACATACATACATATACCAAGGCTTTTTCCCCCTTACAAGGGGGTAGCCAAAAAGAAAAAGGCATAAAATCATTCCCACCCATTCCATCCCTGAATACACTCCACACCCCTCCCCCCTCCCTCTTATCTTAGCACCTCCTGAATGACGGGTCATCCCTGCACCTTGTCCACTGCCCTGGGTCAGAAGCAGTGTCGCAAGACACAGCACATCCACAGCAAGGCCGCTTCATTAAATCGGTGACCTCCCCTCTTCGTCCCCCCATTGCATAAAATGAGAGGACGGGGAGAAATCCCTTCGGGCTGCGTCAAATTTTGCTCACACATACTACCTCACCCCCCATCCACCTCATGCTATCCCAACATCATCCATATACAACCCTTCTCCATTCACCCCTGTCTTCTGTCCTCTCCCGTCCTTCCTCAACAGACATTCCCCTCTTCCCCAAAGCCCCCTTCACCCCATCCATCCACCTCATCCTAGGACGCCCCCTCATGTTCACTCCCTCCACATCTGCCTTCCACACCTCTTTTACAAGTCTTTCTTCACTCATTCTTTCCATGTGTCCAAACCATCCTAATATTCTTTCATCAACCCTATCTCCCAGCTCCCTTTCCACCCCCGTTCTCCTCCTCACCTCCTCATTTCTCACTCTATCTAGCCTAGTAACCCCCACCATACTTCTCAGACACCTCATCTCAAACACATTCAAACTCCTTCTCTCTTCTTCTCTTATGTTCCATGTTTCTGCCCCATACAGTGCTGTTGGCACAATCACTCCTTCATACAGTCTCTTCTTAGCATCCATTCCCAAATGTCTATTCCTCATACACTCTTTAATCCACCAAGGCATTTACTCGCTTCTCTCAATCTACATTCTACCTCCACTTTCACTCCACCTTTCCCTGCCACATTTGCACCCAAGTATCTAAAACTATCCACTTCCTCCAGTCGCTCTCCCTTGATGCTCACTTCCAGTCTAATGCCACTTTCAACCCTTGTACATCTCATCACCTTACTTTTACCCACATTTATCTTTAGCTTTCTTCTATCACATACTCTCCCAAACTCTGCCACCAACTTCCTCAATCCCTCCTCCGATCTTGCCACAAGCGCAGTGTCGTCCGCAAACAACAACTGGCTCACCTCCCACTTTTCTCCATTTTCTTTAACCATCTCCAATCCCTTGCCCACTACCCTTGCATTTACCTCTCGCACCACCCCATCCATGTATAAGTTGAACAGCCAGGGTGACATAACGCATCCTTGACGAAGTCCCACCTTTATATGTATATATATACATATATATATAAATGCATGCGTTGTTAAAGTCAACAGCTGAGATAGCATTATTCTGTTTATAGAATATCTTTTCTATGTTACGCACTAATGTGCGGTCGTCTGGATGCAGATTTCTGAGTAGAGTACTGAAGTCCATGTTGTTTTCCTCTAGACGTCTTTCGGCTCTAATTAGCCATCTTCAGGAGATGTTGTCTGGTTGAATTGTTGACAGAGAATGACGTGGTTTGATCGTGTGGCGGTATATATCGGCGGAGAGAGGAGTGCCCAAACGTCCGCCCGCCAATCAGCGCGCGGGGTGCATCCTCTGTCTTCTCGTTGGTAACGACGTTTCAGGTTGCTGTTGTATATTAATAGCGGGTTTTTGATTGTAAATTAGCACCGCTTCTGTCATCTTTAGTCTTCTGGTGTCTTCTGGTGTCATTGGTGACTGCAGTCGCCTAAATTCTCGGTACATTGGCGTCACCACTACAACACTGTCTAAGAGAATTTCAGCACATCTGCAGGACGGCGCCATAAGAAGACACTACTTGTACGAGCATGGACTAACACTTAAGAGACACCATATGGAAGGCACCACCGCCATCATTGAAAGAAACAATGACACCAGAAGACTAAAGATGACAGAAGCGGTGCTAATTTACAATAAAAAAAACCGCTAATTATACACAACAGCAACCTGAAACGTCGTTACCAACGAGAAGACAGAGGATGCACCCCGCGCGCTGATTGGCGGGCGGATGTTTGGGCACTCCGCTCTCCGCCGATATATACCGCCACACGATCAAACCGCGTCATTCTCTGTCAACAATTCAACCAGACAACACCTCCTGAAGATGGCTAATTAGAGCCGAAAGACGACTAGAGGAAAACAACATGGACTTCAGTACTCTACTCAGAAATCTGCATCCAGACGACCGCACATTAGTGCGTAACATAGAAAAGATATTCTATAAACAGAATAATGCTATCTCAGCTGTTGACTTTAACAACGCATGCATTATTAACGGCCTACTTCCAAAATATATATATATATATATATATGCACATATATATACATACATATACATTATACATATATATATACATATATATATATACATATACATATATATGTACATATATTTTTTTTTCTGTGGTGGGGGAAAAGAATACTGCCACCAAGTATTCCCACTTAGATCGTAAGAGGCGAGAAGAAAGGGACGGGGATTAGGACTAGGCATCCTTCTCCTTGTAGCCCCAAAGGGAACATTCCTAAAAGTAAAAGCAAAGGCATAAGAGGGTCTGGAAGTTCTCGGACCAGCACCCTAAGGTTTGGGTCTTTTAATGTGCGTGAATGTGGTACAGATGAGAGTAAAAGGGAAGGGATAGGTAGTATGTTTATGAGAAGATAGATGGATGTGTTGGCTTTGAATGAAACTAAGCTGAAAGGGAAGGGCGATTGTAAGTTTGGGAGTGTAAGTGGGAGGTTATCAGGAGTGAAGAGAGGGCGAGGGAGGGAAGGGGTGGCTATACTAGTAGGTGAAGAGATAGGTAAACGGGTAGTGGAGTGGAAGGAGGTTTCCTCAAGGATAATGTGGATGAAGGTGAAACTGGGAAAGGAGATGTGGGTTTTTGTAAGTGCATATGGGCCTGGCAGTGAGAAGAGTGTAGAAGAAAGGGAGGCCTTTTGAATAGGGAGGTGCTTAGAGTGAACTCTTTAAATGAACTCTTTAAATGAAGAGGAAAAGGAGAAGGAGTACAAGAAGAAACTGGAGGAGGAATGGGAGGGAGTGAAGGATAGAGTAGACGTAGGTGT
>NC_134807.1:40227637-40230137 GCF_046742065.1 Oratosquilla oratoria | reverse complement strand
ATGAGGTCAGGTCATTTCCATGAAATCATGCTTCCACTACGAAATGCTTCATGTTTACATATGTAATTAAGAAAGATAAATTGTTGTTTGTATATTTCCTTTCATTCGAGTATCGAGTTTTTGTCAAATAGTCTTCATTCCATACAGAGGTTAATTTCTCGAGACAGTTAATATATCAACATCCTCCGGTGTCTTGTCAGAAGACCGCCAGCTAATTTTCTTAGGTTATACTTTTGCAACACATTAGTCTTCCAAACAAATTACCTCGGAAGAATTGGAAAAAGACTTCATCCTTTTGTAAGGGAAGAAGCCCACACCCTTTTATCTTCCAAAAGTTAGAGACGTTTCTACGTCAAGGTTCCATTTGTTTTTATGAATGAATAATCTGCCTTTAAATGATGCTCATAACCGCGCCAACTTTTACTATTTGCAGAAATAAAAATCAGAAATCTTTGCTCACAAACTGTACGAATGGATAAACTGCCGTCCAAGCATAATCATATCCGGAGTGAATTTTAAGTCTTTGTGGTGATTTTTTTTTTTTTTTTTTTAATCTTCCGACATGAGATTGGAACAGAGGTAAATTATTTCAAAGGACAGCTTGCTACAATAAACTCTCTCACCATTTTAGTATCTTATTCTGCCTCCCAGACGTCAGTTTTATTCAGCTGAGGGAAGACCAGTACACTATATAAAGATATCAAAAACCTTATTTTGTTTAGGGCCGTGCAGTAGCACAGTGGATACCGTGTCGAGCTCATGACGAGGTGAACGTAAGTTCAATTCCCTGGACCCACTGCAAGTTTCCTGCGCTGGTTTCCAACAGCACTTGCCTTAAGAGGAGGCGACCCAACACCGGCGAAAAAAAAAAAAAAAAGGGTTGCCACTGCTGACAGAGACCCTACTTAAGGTTTCTCAATTTCCACTGGGTGTGAATGGGATGGTGCGTTATCTGGTTTAACTACAAGTACCCCACTGGCATTATATGTTCATTTTGTCTGTCATCAGGGAAATTCAATCAGCTTAGAGAAGATCCCTGGACTATATAAGGGCGAAATCCTATACTGCTTAACACTTTGAACACTGCAAACCTCTTGTATGATTAACCTTTTAGCGGAAATGTAATTTTCTTCAGCTGAAGAAAAGCCCTAGGCACAACACAGTGAACATGGACTATCCTCTAGCTGAATTGATAGTTTCGTGCGTACCAGAATGAAATATATTGCGTAGGAAATCAAACTAAATGGATAAATAATTTTAACCCATTCAATGCATCGACTACCAACGAGCAGAGTGAAGTGGCCTTGTGTTAAACAGAAATAATCTTATTAAAAAAGGAACCTTTTCGAAGATTTCTATGGTATTTAAACAAAATCTAATCTGCTTTAAACTGTTGTATGAATTCATTTAGCTTTAAAGGGGGGCAATGATGTGTATCTTCTCGTAAAATAGACGTCGTAGGAAACTATCTTCCCACTCACAGTCTTGAGAATCTATCAAAACCTTTTCTCCAATCTCAGGAAGGGGTTCTAAATCTATTCTTATCAGTTTTGGATATTTTACCTAAACTTTGTAAACGAGCAGAAATAACAACCGACGAATGCTTCCCTCCACCTTTTCCATCTACTAATTGGTGACCAAAATGGGTACACAAGTACAACATAAATAATAGTCAAACGTTTCTTCATGGAGGGATCAATGGGAAAGCATGGAATATTTGCTTGTTACTTTGGAGCTGTGGGTTAGTTTTCAGAAAGATTTGTTCAATGTAGTGTTCATTTCCTAAGTCAATTGAACTATATCATGAACTAAATTGAACACTGAAATATTGCAGTTATTCGTTGTCAGGCGATATTCTGCTCCTTTGCTTATCCTCTTTACTTCAAGAATTTTCTCCAAATAGCATTTGAACAGAGTCCGGAAGAATAGGACGGAATCCAATGCAGTTTTGTTCCTCGACACCGGATCAAAGAGGATTTGCGGAGAGCTGCAGGTATTGCAAATTGTGGTGGATTGGACGGCAGTGCTACCCGTTCACCAAAACCCGCTGCCGGCGAATGTTTTCGGTCATTTAAGTTTGGGCGGTTAACTCCGATCGAGACGGTTGACTGGGGAGAGGATTTGTGAATTCCTTTTTCCTGGGTTACTCGCCCGGTAAGGGAGGAGAACATACACGTGTCCTGACAGATATCTCCTCGGAAATTCAAAACTGGTCAAAATAAGGATAATCATAAATAAGATGGGCCTACAGATTTTCATATTTAAACGAAATAATATGGCAAAATATGGCAAGAGAATCTCTCTGTGCAAAAAAAAAGAAAAAAAAAAGATAATCAGGAAAATTGAAATGTAGACAAAGTAATAAATTGGCAAATACTACATAATATCGATTGAATGTTCATCCAAATACCTTCTAAATTCACTGTTTTATTAGATTTTAATTTAAGGTTTCTTCTCACGCTTTCAAGTGAAATTGAGAAGATTCTTTCATTTTCTCGTG
>NC_134807.1:40202637-40220137 GCF_046742065.1 Oratosquilla oratoria | reverse complement strand
AATTAATGAAGGGAGTTGGTGGGATGCCGTATGTGAGACGCGTTAGTTAACAATTATAGGTATAGG
Source organism: Oratosquilla oratoria (assembly GCF_046742065.1). Lineage (NCBI taxonomy): Eukaryota > Metazoa > Arthropoda > Malacostraca > Stomatopoda > Squillidae > Oratosquilla > Oratosquilla oratoria. The sequence goes on along the minus strand of NC_134807.1, from coordinate 40,220,071 downwards.
TGTTAGTCCCGTTATACTGTATAGGGGTTAGTTGTATGATTGGTGGGTGTGGTTAGATATGGTGTATATACGTTACGCTATAGTAACGTAGTTGGGATAGGTATGAATAAGGGTGTAGTGGGTCTCTGGTGACATTGGGTATCTTGTGTTGTGACACTGAGAACATCCTGTTATGATCTTACGTAGGTGTTTAGTCAAACATTTTGGATTGGGAAAGTGGTGAGGTTTGCAAAAATTAGAGGTCTTACCAAAGGCGAGTACCATGTTGCATGTATGTGGATCACGTGCCTGGTTGGTGATGGTTAGTAACGGTTACATTGCCCCCCTGAACTTTTAAGGTACCTCTGCGTACCTTGGGTCAAGGCCGTGACAATGGGGTTTGACATACAAAATTGCAACTGAAATATGAAGATATGATAGTTTTTCAGGTTGCCAGTGAGAGACGTTGACTTGCAAAATTGATATGAATGAATAAAAAGAGGGTTTACGTACATCATCATGTCTTGGATGTGTTCAATAATGCTATGTAAAAATGTTTTCACTTGTATGTACATTCTCTTTCCAATGAGAATGAATTTGTTAATTGCACTTGCACTGATTGTTCTTTCTCTGTTCGATGAGAGTTTTGTCACTCTAGTTCGGTGATCTCTTTTCTATGAGATACATATAGTTTGTACATAAGTACACTTTCACTAGAGGCATAGCTTTATTGAAGACATGACATCCTAAAAATATTGGTTAGTTTAACTTTAACGAGAATGTGTTAGTATGTGCAAGGCTAAATATTCATATTGGTAAATTGACTTGGAGACATGTCAGCTTTTTGGTCGAACCAATCTTGGTGGTTGCGAGTCGAGAATCCGAGGGTATCCGTTAGGGTGGAGTAGATCGAGTCTGAGAAAGTCCTCCAGTCGTACTCGATTTGTTCAGAAGTTGGGTTAAAAGTAATTGGTCCTGGGAGATGGGAAATACTGCTGTGGTATGCTTTTTGGAATTTGGTCAGCTTATCCTGATTATGAAATATTGCTCGGTTAATTTGTTTCTTCTTAGCTTGCTTGCGTATTGGAGGGCGAATTTGTAAAGACACGATAGACCGAATTAGTCTGTGGTCCGTCCAACACTCAGCACCTATGAGGGCTCTGGTAATCAAGAAGTCTCGGAGATCAGCCTTGCGAGTGATTATGAAATCAATTTGATGCCAATGCTTGGAGCATGGATGCATCCAAGACATTTTGCACTTGTTAGGGAGTTGAAACACAGTGTTCGTTATGGTGAGGTCATAAGTAGAGCATAGATTCAATAGTCGGATACCATTGGAGTTATCCTTTCCTGTTCCGTGGTGTCCTATGACTCCCTGCCAAACATCAAAGTTGGATCCAACTCTGGCGTTGAAGTCGCCCCAGAGAATTACTTTATTTCTTATCTATTTATATATTTATTATTATTATTTTTGGGGGGGTAGGTTGTGGAGCAGATTGTCCAGTTCTTCATAGAACATCTTTTTTTTATCTCGTCCGGAGATGGAAGTGCGGGATCTTAACAACTAATTTGTGTGACTGATCTTTGTTTCATGTGGGGAATACGCAAGGTCATAAGGCGCTCATTTACACCCACAGGGGCTTCAGGGAGGCTGTTGAGCAGTGATGTTCTTATTGCGAAGCCCGCACCATGAATTCTCTGGAAATCTTTTGGTAATCCCTTCCAGAAAAATATGTAGTCATCCTAGATCTCCTAAGGAGAAAAAACCATGCCCATTTGGCTGCCCTAAACAATCCAATTTCAAATTTGCTCAAAGATTCCAAGCACTGAGACAGGAGGTACAAAGGGCCCTTCGTAGAATACAAAATCAATGGTGGTGCAATAAAGCAGTTGAAATCCAGCATTATGCTGAATTAAACGACCAGCAACATTTTTATAATGCCAGTAAAACTACATATGGTCCAACACAAAGTACCATAGATCCTCTGATGCCAGCTGTTGGAGCTATTCTGATCAAAGACACAAAAGGCATTCTAGATCGTTGGGTTGAATACCTAAGCAGCCTTCTAAACCAGAACAACCCCATAGACTATACATTTGCTGATCGGCTTCCTAACTTACCATTACTGAAAAACAATAAAGCACCAGACCCTGGCGGAATCCCGGGAGAGCTCTTCAGGCTTGGTGGCCACATCATGATGAAGCGCCTCCACTTCATGATTCATATTTTCTTGGAGACTGGCTACATACCTCAGTCCCTGAAGTACCCCCTGATCGTAATGATCTACAAAAGAAAAAGCCAGAAATCGGAATGCGGGAATTATCGAGAGATATCCCTGCTCGACGTTGCGGGCAAAGTATTTACACGAATGCTCTTACTCCGTCTACTAGAATCTGTCACAAAGACTATCCTGCCTGAATCCCAGTGTGGCTTCAGAAAAGACAGAGGTAACACTGACATGATCTTTGTGGCTAGACAACTGTTGGAAAAGAGCAGAGAGCAGAACCAAGATCTATTCATAGCCTTTGTAGACCTTGCAAAAGCTTTCGACACCACCAACGGGGAAATGTTATGGAAGGTGATGGTTAAATGTGGCTGCCCGCCTAAATTCATGGTCATCATCAGGGATTTCCACGATGGCATTACTGCCCGTGTCTGTATGGGCGGAAATATCTCGAACTCGTTTGCTGTTACCGTTGGTTTCAAACAAAGGTGTGTCCTTGCACCTACCCTCTTCAACATATATTTAGCAGCCGTCATTCTACTTGCAAGGTATAAATCTGATGTAAAGGACAGCGTAGTCGTCAGCTACCTGTTTAACCCCCAGCGTCTTAAAGCTAAGAAAAAGCCTACATCGCCTATGTCTTTGATATGCAATATGCTGATAATAACCCCTGTCCTGCACCTAGCCCTCAATCTCTTCAAAGAAATCTGTATGCGGTAAATAGTATCTACTTAGCAGGTGGTCTGGTTGTCAATGCCATCAAAACTTAAGTGCTCCTAATACAACACAACACCGCCGTCCTAATACTACCCTTTACCATAGGTGGTGAAGACTTGAAAACCGTTGAGCCTTTCAAGTATTTCGGCAGCATTTTCTATGCAAATTGCGACACAGAAAATGAAATCCAGACCAAGATTAAATTGACAAGGTCAAGCTTTGGAAAATTATCCAAACGCGTCTTCCTAAACCGTGATCTAACTGTGGGGACTAAAATTAAGGTTTATCAGGCAATCTGTCTATCCATCTTACTAGTTGGCAGTGAAACTTGTACCTTATACAAGGCCCAAGTCAGAAGACTTGAAGGGTTTCATATATGCTGTCTTCAAACTATCCTTAACATTACATGGCGTGACTGAATCCCTCATGTAACTATTTTACAAAATGCTTCAACCATCACTATTGAATCAATGATAGTACATCGCCAGCTCCGGTGGATCAGTCATGTGATCAGAATGCCTGAATGTTGCCTATGACGTCAAATACTATAAGGCGAACTGAGGGATGAAAGCCGCTATCCGGGAAGACAAAAAAAGTAAATAAATAGATAGATAAAATAAAAATAAATCAATAAAAATAAAGGCCAAATAAAAGCCACCCTCAAACAATGCAACATCTCTGTTGATCAACTTGAAATTCTGGCCACTAACCGAGAAAGTTGGAGATTGACATTCCATTAGGCTGTCGACATATTTGAAGCCGCTCGCATGAATATCAGGATCGAGTGACAAAAACCGCAGGCATGAACGCATAGAACGTGGTCCTCTTAGCCCGGCAGAAGGAGTTCCCTTTCCCACTTGCGGTAGGGTCTGTGCCTCCAAGTTTGGCCTAAGAAGCCACCAAAGAAGTCATTGATGCCAAAACTGTTATAGCAAAGATGAAATAAACGTTAAAGTATAATTACTTTTTATGCTGTTATTACTGCTGCTATTGTTTTTATTGCTACTACAATTCTAATCCACTTATTAATCATCATTCAGAGGATAAGTACGTCATATTCGTTACTGAAGGACCACCATAAGCAAAGTAAGCAAGTAAATATCCGTTTACAGGTAGGATTATAGTGTAGGAATTTGAGATTTATGTTTTTGGTTATTTCTGTGAGAAGTTGCAAAAGTTAATTGGACTGTTTATTCTATCTATTCATTTTGTTCCATTATATCAAGTTTTGTGAATGATTATTGGGAAAAAAATGTAGGAAATTGTTATTTCTGTAAATGATGTTGCTGTTCTTATCATTACTCTTGTACATATATTATGGAGATCTGTGGGTTTTGTTGTTTGTTCAAAGCAGTTAACCTATGAGTTTAAAAAAAAGTAAATTTGAGATGATGGTATATATTACATGTATGGTATGAAATGCTTATTGGTCGTCTTTGAGTGAGAAATTTTGAGAATGTGTCCTTCTTGAAATTTGTGATTTTCGTATCTTAGTTGGATTTGTATGAGTTATACCGTTTCAGGGTTTAGCTGGTAAAGTGAAAATACTTTGTGTGTTGAGTATCGACAAATGTGTTGGAGATGGTTATATCATGTTGGCAATAGTTGGGTTTAGTATAATTTTGAGTATGATATAATTGTGTATTTTTCCGGGGTATCACGGTCGGAAGGAAGTGGAGAAGTATTTTTACATATAGTAGGAAAGCGTTTTGGTAAGTGATCGTGAGGTTCTTGTAATCTATCAAAATGCATGACGTCTTTGCGTCTGTAGGAGGAATGATTCTATTGTAATGGCATATATTTTATGTGTTGGTTTTGTTCATTGTGGGATTTGTCGTTTTTCTTGGTTTATCTTATCTTATTATGTGTTGATTGACTGCCTGTGAGATTTCCTCAGGACGGGAGCTGTGGTTGGAGCATACTGAGGTGAACATTTTGTTGGGTTTAGACTTGATTTAGTCTAAGGTTGATGTGATATTGAATTGTCATATTATTGGTTAATTGTTTGAGTACATAATAGCATAATTATTTGAGTACATTGTAGCTTGTATTTTAAAGTTATATTGTCTTAGATATTTATATAAAATGAGATTGAAGAAATATCTCCTAAGCATATTATCAAAATTGCATTAGATGTTTTGTCTAAATTAGCTTGTAATTGAGAGGTGTATGAGTTAAAAAAATATATCTTAAGTATATTGTCGAAATTGCACTGGAAGATGTATTGTATTTGATATTCACATAGAGGTGAACTGTATTTGATAATCATATAAAATGAGTTTGAAAAAATATCTCGTAAGTATATTGTATCAAAATACACTGGACGATGTTTTGTTATCTAATTATTGAGTTCTATGTATCTGAGGTTTGATATGTTTACGAGTTGTTTGGTATTCTATATCTATAATTCGTAGTATGTGTTTGTTTGTTTGTATTAGCTGCTGATTGATATGTATCGTTATTTCTGGTAGTTCTATGTGGATTGGAGAATCTGGTGTATGTTAATTACTTTACATCTTATGAATGTAGATATTGGAAGTGAATTAAGGGATTACTTTTATGTCTTTGGTATGTGGGATATTTGTATGCACTTATTGGTTTGTTTGTGACATACTTTTTATATTAAATGTGTTTACATTTTGAGTATGTGTGAATATTTGGTAGTTGTCGTAGATCTGCGTTGATTTGGTGTGTAGTCCAGGTTCAATGACGGAGGGTGACTGACGGTGTTTGGAAGAAGGATATGGTGGTGTCCTGATTCTGCTAAGTAGCAATTATTGGTTGACACTTGGTTTTCCTCGCGGAGGGTGGTGGTGGGTGTGATTAGTAGGTTGAGGTGGGTAGATTTTTGACGACGCGGAAGGGCTCGCTCGACAGGGGACAAGCGGGTAGCTCAGCCAATATGAAGTTCCTGGTCGTGGGTAGAAGGTAGTGGAGGTGGGTGGAATTGAGCAGGTAGGTTAAACGGGTCTGTGCTTAGCCGTTGCGAAGTTCCTGGTCTAGCTGGTCATGAAAGGGGGTGGAGTTCAGGAAGTAGGTTATGCGAGTCTGAGCTTAAGGGTGGCTAGGTTCCTGTTCTTGCTGGTTATGAAGGGGGTGGAGGTGATGAAGGGCAGGTTCTCGTCCGGCTCCTGAATTATAAAAAAGGGAGATTTATGGGAGTCTATGGCTTATACTCACGACGTCTGGTGAAGTTAGTTGGGGACGGCGTTTGTGGAGATGCCTCTAGACGAGTCTCATCGGCCTGGGTCAAATGCGTCCTGACTGAAGTTGTTTGGGTACTGGGATGGCCTTTGAGTCGATGCACTGGATCTCTACAACCGATTGAAGTCATCTGGTTTCTCTTTGAAGAAGTAGTGAGGTCTGTGGTATACTAACAGAGCAGGTCGGCTTGCTGAGCGTTTGCTGAGGGGGGCGGATGGTTGGTGAGAGGTGGTGTAGTATAGATGTTCGCTCACTAGGAGGTACTTGGAGATGATAGAAGTCCTGTGGTTTGACTGAAGTTCAATCACCAGGGAGGTGGGAATTATGTGATTTGGTTGGAGCTCGACCACCGGGGAGGTGGAAATCTTGTGGTTTGATTGAAATTCGATTACCTGGGAGGTGAAAGTCTTGTGATTTTGAATGAAGTTCTATCACCTGGGAGGTGCTCGTAGGTGATTGGAATCTTGATGCGTTGAGTTGAGGGACATTTTCTTCTACTCTGACAGCGTTGTCTGTGCAAAAAAGCTGCCATTCGATTGGTAGCGTACTAACCAGATGGATTAAAATCGAATGCCTTACGATTTCACCAGCAATTCTACAAGTCACTAATTTGGCAGATGTATTTATAAGTCAGAATGACGCCTTGAAGGGGTGGTATTAAACGTGTCGCTCGCTTGGAAACGTGGTGAATGGAATCCTGCGGCTAGATTTCTCAATTCCCGGGACTTGATAGAGGATGTTATTTGAAATCGAGCCTTTTTTTTTATTTCACCAGCGATTCTAAGGTACAGGTCACAGCTATGGTGGTCGGGAGAAGTCCGAGTGTCGTCTCGAAGGAAACGGTTGGGGGAGGGGTCGTGTATAGATGACGATGCGCTGGGCTGATCGAAGTTTAATGGGGGGCTGAAGGGAATCTTGTGGCTTGATTTCGGGGAGTTTTGATTGAAGTTATGAGAAGTCGAAGATAGGTGGTGTCTACTTCGCAGACAGTGGTCTATTTCTTCTGAATGGTAGGCGTGACTGGTCGGCGACCTGGTAGGCGTCCTGATAGGCGTCCTGGTAGGCATCCAGTGTAAGAAACGAATATGTTTTGCTACGCGGTAGGAGTGGCTTGAGCGGTTGAGGACAGCGGGCCTCCTTTGGTAGGCGTGGGGACACCAGTGTAACAAAACAAATGTATTTTTGCTACGTGGTATGCGTGTTTCCTCGGATTTAGCGTGAGAACACCATTTACCACCGGTGTAACTAATGTTTAGCTACAAGCAATGGTAGTTTTCGGGTGAGGTAAAGTCTCCGCTGGACTTTCTTGGCTTTATTCAGATATGAAATTAGTTAACCATTAGGTCTTTGACCTAATACTCCTCGTGCCGAGACTTGACCTTGGCACTGCTTCCTGCCAGGTGCGTGACCTGGGAACCTTTGTTTCTGTAATCACTCTTAGAGTTCCTAGTTTCTCTCTGTTGCTGCCATCCAACTGTCATCACATATGAACTAATTTCTTTATTTTTCCTATAACAGTGTAGAAAGTAATCTACCTCCCCTAAATCTATTTTTGTTTGAGATTCTTATACAGCTCTTCTGCAGTTATTTAATCAAATTTATGTATCATAATGCAAATGCTATTAACTAAGTAATCTGAGAAACTTTTATTTTGTCACTAGATCTTTCTATCCAATCTGAATCCTTCAAAATATATATAATTTTCTTAGACCATGTCTAATTTTGCTAAACATTCTGTTTTAGTTTCACTTTTTTTTCTTTATCATTCTAACTAAAGACCTGATAGTCATACCTTCAGTGTTTTTAAAATCGATTTCAATCGACTGCCTCCTTGTAGTGTTCCTCACACATACAGCGCGTACCTCACACGTACATCAACCAGGTGTTCCTAATAGTCCCCTCGTTCACTGTTGCTTGTAGTTTCCCCCTCATAGTCCTCTCGTTTACTGTTGATTCTAGTCGTCCTCTCGTAGACAGCAGGCAATGCGTGGCTGCGTGCACTGCGTGGCTGTGGTTGCGTGCACTGCGTGGTTGTGGTTGCGTTCACTGCCAAATCCTGTAGATCAATGACCCGTATACTCGTAGCCGTATGTTGCACTATGTCCTTATCATGTAGTATTTTGCGCTAAATTTAATCACCAGTCTCTTCGTTAGTAGCGTTACGATTCATCCGTTTCGTCCCTAGCTGCGGCCACTGTGGTCATCTGTGGTCCCTATTTACTACTCTGTTGTCACCTCTATGTGCCGCCTTTCTTTCGTGCCCTAAATTTTTACTTTCTTTTCACCACTGTCTTAGTTACGTATTATTAGTCACTCACTATTTTCTTCTGTAGGCCCTATGCCACGCATCATCCGACTTAGTCAAGTTCCACTTAGTATCTGTGTAGGAGTGGGGTATATAAACGATTGAAATATTTTCCTTTATTTTCTTCACTAATTCTTTTACAATGTTTCTCTTATGTACACTAGAGGACTCCCATCAGCGATCCTCAATTTGGGTACTAGGTTAGTCCTAGAATGACGTCATGATTTTTTTAGTTCAATGATAATTAATGTTAGATATAAGAACCTCATCTAAGGATGTGATATTACAATCGGGAACAAATTGAATTTTCTCCTCCTCCACACTTTCTCCAGTCATAACAATTGTTACAATCTCGCATGTGATACTGCTTACTCAAGCAATCTCGAAATCAATGCACACATTGAATTAGTTTACAAATTGTTACATCGGCATAAAAATTAATATTATACAGGAATAAAATTGGGTCCCTGGCGACTGTTTTTAAACATTAGGCGGGGAGCGAGTCTGTTCAACTCCCTAATCTTCTTGTCTTTGGATATTATGTAAATACATAAACTACTAAAATACAACACTCGTCATCTACCTCTCTTTCTACCCACTTGTCTACCAGTCTTTTTCATATACCCGTCTTGGGTATTAGCTGCGTGTTATTGTGACAAAGTAGCATGCAGTTGATACTTTTGGGTCTATATGGGGTGCCCCTACGGACCAGAGTCACACATCATTTTGTCTGTGATAGAGGAAGTCTCTGTTCATAGAGAAATGATAACACTTTTATCATACGGCGATTGTCCTTCCGTTATGCTGCCCCCTAGCCCCATGTTACTGTCCTGTACAATTTTTCTGAATATTCATTTCCTTTTTTTGCCTAACCCTGTGGTGGGAGAAAAGGATATTACCACCAAGTCTTCTCACTTGAGTCGTACGAGGCGACAAAAAACGGGAAGGGGATAAGACTTGAAATCCTGTTACCTCTTGCCCTACAGGGGATATTCCTAAAAAAAAAGGTAAAAGCATAAGAGGGTCTAGGGGTTTTCCAACAAGTACGCTATGATTTGGGTCTTTTAATGTGCGTGGATGTGGTACAGAAGAGAGTGAATTGGAAGAGATAGGCAGTATGTTTGTAAGAAGAAAGATGGATGTATTGGCATTGAAAGGGAGCTGAGAATGTGAGTTTGGGAGTGTAGTTAGGAGTTTCTCATGAGTGAAGAGAGGAAAAGGGAGAAAAGGGGTGGCTATACTACTAAGTGAAGAAATAGGTAAGCGTGTAGTTGAGTGGAAGGAGGTTTCTTTAAGGTTTATATGGATGAAGGTTAAGCTGGGAAGGGAGATGTGGGTTTTTGTAAGAAAGTATGGGCCTGGTAGTGAGAAGAGCGTAGAGGAAAGGGAGACATTTTGGATGGATTTAAATGAGTACGTTGAGGGATTAGGGAGAAATGACAATGTAGTGGTGTTGGGAGACCTTAATGCTAGGGTAGGAAATATACCAATAGGTGGAGTGATTGGGAAGTTTGGAGTTCCAGAAAAAATCGTCTTGTAGAGTTGATGGTGGAGATGTCTCGAAAGAGAGTTAATGATAGCAAATACAGTTTCTTGGAAGAAAGTCAAGCATATGTACACATGGAAGAGGGTGATGGATGAAAGGGTGGTAGATAGAGAGTTAATGGACTATATAGTGGTAACCAAGAGTACAGTAGGAAGAGTTAAGGATGTATATGTTCTAAGGGGAGAGAGTAGGGGAATATCAGATCAATTTTTGGTGGAAGGTAAGTTGAGAGTGGAGAATAGGTGGAGAAAGAGGAAAATGGGAGAAGGAGAAGGTAGGCAGGTACTTAGAGTGAAGTGCTTAAATGAGAAAGAAAAGGAGAAGGAGTATAAGAAGAAGCTGGGAGAGGAGTGAGAGGGAATGAAGGATAGAGTACAACTAGGAGTGGTGGAGGAATGGGGATTATTCAAGGAGGGAGTCATAAGGTGTGCAAAGATGGTATGTGGAACAAGGAGGACGGGAGGAATTAAAAGGAAAGGTAGTGAGTGGTGGGATGAGGAAGCAAAGGAGGGTGTAGAAGAGAAAAAGCAAATTAGGACGAAGGAATCATATGAGAGGTACAAAGTAAAGAGAAGAGAAGTAAAGCATAAGATAAAGGAGGCAAAGAGGAGAGCAGATATGAAATGGGGTAAGAGTATGACAGAAATGTTTGAAAGTAACAAAAAAAAATGTTGTGGAAAAATTAAGAGAGGAAGACGAGGCAAATCAAGTAGGGAAGAAAAGGTAAAAGATACAGATAGAGATGATAATGGAAGAGAAGGCAGTGAGAGGAAGGTGGGCAGAGTATTTTAATGAGTTGCTAAATGTAAAGGAGGATAGGTAGGGAAAGATATTTATAGTGGGAAACGCTAAAAAATATTACGGTAATGAGTGAGGAAAAGGGAGGAGAAATAAGGAAAGATAAAGTGAAAGATGATGAGAGCATGGATAGATGCCATGCAGAATGTCTGAAAAAAGGAGGTACAGTGATGGTGGACTGGCTGGTGAGGTTATATAATGTTTGTCTAGGAGAGGGTAGAGTGCTGGAGGACTGGAGGAGTGCCTGTATAGTTCCACTTTACAAGGGAAAGGGGACCAGTGTGAGTGTAGTAGTTTCAAAGGGATCAGCTTGTTAAGTGTTGTTGGGAAGGCTTCTGGGAAGGTCTTGATTGAGCTGATTAGGAGAGGAACAGAGGGAGTAATTGGTGAGGAGCAGTATGGGTTTAGGACAGGTAGGGGTTGTGTAGATCAGATTTTTTTGGTAAGGCAGATGTGCGAGAAAGCTATAGGGAAAGGTAAGGATATATTTTGGACTTTTATGGATCAGGAAATGACATGTGAGAGGATAGACAGGAAGGCACTGGGGAAAGTATTGCAGATATATGGGATAGGAGGAAAGCTGTAAAGGGCAGTCAAGATTTTTTACGAGAGTATTAGAGCTTGTGTTAGGATTAGAAATGGAGAGAGTGAGTGGTTTGAGGTAAACGTGGAACTTCGTCAGGCATGTGTTATGTCGCCCCGGCTGTTCAATTTATACATGGGTGTAGTGGTGCGAAAGGTGAATGCAAAGGTAGTGTGTCAAGTATTGAAGAGGGTTAAAGAAAATTGAGAAAAGTGGGAGATAAATCAGTTGTTGTTTCCTGACGACACTGCGCTTGTAACAGGATCAGAGGAGGGATTGAGGAAGTTAGTGACAGAGTTTTGGAAGGTGTGTGAAAGAAGGAAGTTGAAGATAAATGTAGGTAAGGGTAAAGTGATGAGATGTACAAGGGGATAAAGTGGCAACAGACTGGAAGTGAGTATAAGGGAGAGAGACTGTAGGAAGTGGATGGCTTTAAATACTTGGGTGTGAATGTGGTAGGAAAGGGAGGAGTGGGGGTGGAGGTAGAATGTAGATTGATAGAAGCGAGTAAATGCTTGGGGGATTAAAAAGTATAATGATAAATATACGTTTAGGAATAGATGCTAAGGGGAGATTGTATGAAGGAGTGATTGTGCCGACAGCACTGCATGGGGCAGAAATATGGAATGAAAGAGAGGAAGAGAGAAGGAGTTTAAATGTATTTGAGATGAAATGCCTGAGAAGTATGATAGATTTTACTAGGTTAGATACAGTGAGAAATGACGAGGTGAGGAGGAGAACATGGGTGAAAAGGGAGTTGGGAGATAGGGTTGATGAAAGAGTATTGGGATGGTTTGGACACATGGAAAGGATGATTGAAGAAAGATTAGTAAAAGAGGTGTGGAAGGCAGAGGTGGAAGAGGTGAACATCATGGGGCGACCTAGGATGAGATGGATGGATGGGGTAAAAGGAGCATTAGGAATGAGGGGAATGTCTGTTGAGGAAGGACGGGAGAGGAAAAAAAATAGGGGTGAATGGATAAGGGTTGTGTATAGATGATGCTGTGATGTATGAGGGGGAGTGGGTGGGAGATTAGGGGGTGAGGGAGTATGTATGAGAAATAAATTGAGGCAGCCCTTTTCTACATGAGGGGACGGAAAGGGGGGTTTCCGAATTAATGAAGCGGCCTTGCTGTGAATGTGCTGTGTCTTGCGACACTGCTTCTGACCCAAAGGCTGTGGAAGAGATGTAAGGATGACTCGTCATCTAGGAGGTGCCAAGATAAGAGGGAGGGAAGAGGAAAGAGGGGAGTGAAGTATGTAGAGGATCGAAAGGGTGGGAGTGGTTTCTATTTTTTTTTTTTTTTTGCTACCTCCCATGTAAGGGGAAAACACACACACACACACACACACACACACACACACACACACACACACACACACACACACACACACACACACACACACACACACACACACACACACACACACACACACACACACACACACACACACACACACACACACACACACACACACACACACACACACACACACACACACACACACACACATATATATATATATATATATATATATATATATATGCGTGTGTGTATACACACACACACACACACACACACACACACACACACACACACACACACACATATATATATATATTGTAACGTAATATTAGATATTACGTCATATGTGTAATTATGTTATAGAATTGTGTTCCCTTGTATTACATAACTATGTTCATATTTCTTGTCTATGTATGTATTGTAACAATGTTAAGCAGTAACGCCCGTCCACTATATGTAATCTTGCCTTCGTGCGGAGAAAGGTGCGCACTCTTGTAGAACAAACAGACAAGCGATATCCTGAATAGTTCGGAGCGCACAGATTTGACAGTTACTAAATAAATAGATTGTTCAAGCGAGTCGAGGGTCCTAAAACTACCCATGTTAACGTGTGTTAACTTACCCTCCTCCCCCCCTTTCACTCACTCGCACACTCACCCGGAAGTATCCCGCTTCCGGTCCAATGGTATATAAGCGGTGGAAATCGCTCACTCCTCGTCATTTTCTCGCATATCTTATCTCTTGATAAAAACTGGAAGTTTAGACTCATGAGACGATTGGTGTGAAGTGATCACCCTTTTTGCCTACATTACGTGTCTGATATACATTGCATTACTTATACTTATATTTGTACTTATTACTTATTTTGATGCATGTTCCTGATCTCTTTGTACTTAGATAGTACCATATTGTATACGTATCTTGTGTTTCTTATTTGAACGATAATTTCCATATTCTCATAATCATGTAACGGTCCCATTGACCCTACTGCCCATTCTCTTTTGTGTTGATTGCCTGTAAATATTTTCCATATTAATAATTTCGTTTACTAGTTTTATCGCTAGTTTAATATTCCTTTCCTGGAATCTTCTTTGTTACCTTTACTTCTAGTCTTACGAATTATCTAGGCCCTGACCAGATAGTTCAGTCCTACAGTGGCTTCTAGAAGTGAGCTGGTTCTTAAGCATTTATCCGTTATACGTAACGTCTCTTCACATACCAGCCCGCCCGTAACAAAGTGGCGACCCTTGCCAAGGATATTGGATCAGGTATTTAACACATTCTTTTAGAGATGGATGATATAATTCAAGAATTCGTTCAAAATCCCAAGGTAAGTTTCTTAAAGAAACAAACTAAAGACACTTTGATAGAAATAGGCAAGCACTTTGGAGTAGACATTGATACAAGTTTGCGAAAGAAAAAAATACTTCAGGAACTCGTTGAAAATCTGATCGAAGATGAGATCTTATCTCCAGAAGAGATTACAGCTATACAAATTCCTTCAAATAGGTTAGAAATAGAGGCACGACTAACCGAACTTAAGATTAAAGAGATTGAATTAAAGGTCAGGAGAGTAGAAATTGAGGAGGAAGCTAAACTGAAACAAATGCAAATTGAGGCAGAATTTAAAGCTAAAGAGGAGGAAACTAAACTGAAACAAATGCAAATTGAGGCAGAATTTAAAGCTAGAGAAGAGGAAGCTAAGGTGAAACAAGTAGCTAAAGAGGAGGAAACTAAACTGAAACAAATGCAAATTGAGGCAGAATTTAGAGCTAGAGAAGAGGAAGCTAAAGTGAAACAAATAGAAAGAGAGGACAAAACTAAAATCGAATTGGCAGAATTTAAAGCTAGAGAAGAGGAAGCTAAAGTGAAACAAGTAGAGTTAGAATTAAAGAAGACAGAAGTAGAAGCTAGGATTGTTGATAGACAACCCGTAGTTCAGGAAGGTCATATAGATATTTCCAAGTATGTAAAACTTTTACCCAAATTTTCAGAGGGAGAGCCAGAAATTTTCTTTCTTCAGTGGGAAAAATTGGCGCAACAGTTACAAATCCCTAAAGAAAGTTGGCCATTAATCATTCAAACACAATTTAAGGGTAAGGCTCAGCAAATTTATACATCTCTTTCAGAAGCAGAAAGCGAGTATGATAATATGAAAGCTTGTATTTTAAAAGCTTATGAACTAATACCAGGGGCCTATAGACAGAAATTCCGTAATTATAGGAAAACACCTCAGTTAACATACGTAGAATATGCGGCTCAACAAGAGAGGTTATTCAATAGGTGGTGTTTGGCTAGTGAAACGGACACCTTAGATAGACTTAAACAGTTGATTTTATTGGAGCAATTTAAGAATACCTTAGAGACAGATCTTAGGATTTTTATAGATGATCATGTTCCCGAAACTTTAACTAAAGCTGCTGTATTGGCTGATGAGTTCACACTAAATCATAAACCTAAGTCAAGACAAATGGAATCCCAAAAGTCAAAGTCATATATGCCAGATTCAACAAAATACTCTGATCCTTGGTCCCCAAAGAAACACTTTGAAAATCAGTCTAGCCCATCACATTTCAGTTACAGGTCTGATTTCAATCAATATCCTCCAAACCAACCTTGGCAAAGAATGGAAAGGTTTAAGACTAATCCCCCTGTAACTTGTTCATATTGTAAACAGGTTGGCCATCACAATTCTAATTGCAGAAAGAGACTGACACCCTCATTCTCCAATAAGACACCAACTCTTGTAAGTAATATAAAATCAGATGATTCAAAATCCTCTATTCAGGATAAACTACCAAAGAAGCCGGTATTGTCAAGTAATGTAGAACCCCCCTCATCAGATCATGATCCTTGTTTCAAACCATTTGTATCTTCAGGAACTATATCTCATAGTAGTAGTTCACAACAATATCCTATTTCCATACTCCGAGACACAGGAGCAAAGCAAAGTCTGATTTTAAATTCTGTCTTGCAGAATCTGGGTGAGTCATATACAGGTTATGATATATTGATAGAAGGAGTTGGAGGAATTGTAAAATGTCCATTACATAATGTTTTTTTGCGGTCTGATTTAACAACCGGAATGGTTAAAGTAGCAGTAGTAGACTCTCTTCCCATAGTAGGAATATCCTTATTGTTGGCCAATGACATCGCTGGAAGCAAAGTCATTTCTCCCTTAATAACAAATAACCCTAAGACCTCAGTAGAACCTTCAGATAACTTACAGTTGTTTCCCGCTTGTGCTGTAACCAGATCTCAGTACAAGAAATCTGAAGAGGAGACCTATAATTTAGAATCCCTATTCTCCCAAACTGACCCATCTTCTTCTTCACCAGTTTCTCTATCTAGAGCAGAATTAATCAAAGAACAGAAGTCAGATCCTTCTCTTAAAAATTTGTACGAGATTGTTTCATCTCCAGAAGAAGTTGAAAATATGTCACGAGGTTTCTATATAGAAAACGGAGTCCTAATGCGAAAATGGAGAGCATCCACCGCAACCGCTGACCAGCCATGGCAAGTAAGGAATCAAATAGTCCTCCCTCTTGGTTTCAGGAATAATGTTCTAAGATTGGCTCATGATACTCCCTTAGCAGGTCACTTAGGGGTAAGAAAGACCTTGTTCAACATAACCCAACATTTCCATTGGCCCACGGTTGTCAAAGATGTTGCCCAATATTGTAAAACATGTCATACATGTCAACTTGTAGGTAAGCCCAACCAGAAAATTGTAGAAGCTCCACTCCATCCCATTCCTGTAATGGAAGAGCCATTTAAAAAAGATCTTATTGACTGTGTAGGACCTTTACCTCCTTCAAGTAAAGGAAATCAGTACATTCTCACAATCATGTGTATGAGCACTCGTTTTCCAGAAGTAATTCCTTTGAAAAATATTAAAGCTCAAAACATAATCAGAGAAATGTTGAAATATTTCACTATGGTAGGATTTCCCAAGAACATTCAAAGTGATCAAGGAAGTAACTTTCTTTCCAACAAGTTTAGAGAAACTCTTGTAACACTAAGTATAAATCATGTAACTTCCTCCGCCTATCATCCTCAATCACAAGGTGCTCTAGAGCGCTTTCACCAAACGCTCAAGACAATGTTAAGAATCTTCTGTGCTGAGAACACTCGAAATTGGGAAGACGGACTCCCCTTTTTGTTGTTCGCCACCCGAACAACAATTCAAGAAAGCCTTGGATTCAGCCCGTCAGAATTAGTCTTCGGTCATGAAGTCCGTGGTCCCCTAAAGATACTTCATGAACAATGGATGAAAGAAGAACCACCTGTTCCTTCTTTGAAATACGTGTCCCAGGTCACCGAGAAGTTGTTAGAAGCTTGGAAGTTGGCAAGAGAGAACTTGGCGAATGCTCAACGAGTAATGAAAGGTCGGTATGATAAAAATTCTAAACTTAGAACTTTCTCTCCAGGAGATCAAGTGTTACTTTATCTTCCCATACCAGGAGATCCATTGCAGGCTAAATACAAAGGACCCTATGAAGTCTTGTCCAGAGACAGTGATCTCAACCACATAATCAAAACTCCAGACAGAAGAAAGAGTTCCCGTCTCTGTCACATAAATACCTTAAAACCTTATCATTCCAGAGATCCAATTCCAATTTACAGCTCTACCACAATAGAATCGGAGGAGCATCCTGATAACCTGCCTAATCCTCCTGAGATTCCCTTGGAAAACTCTCAGATACTACAAAATCTTCAGATAAAAGTAGGACACTTATCTGAGAAACAAGGTAAAGACATTCTTTCTCG
>NC_134807.1:40185137-40187637 GCF_046742065.1 Oratosquilla oratoria | reverse complement strand
CTTTATTGGTGGGTTTCCGGTATACTGAAAATTTCACATTTTTATCTATTCTATGGATAATTGTGTCTAAGAAAGGTAATTTTCCGTTATTTTCATTTTCTGCAGTAAATTGTATATTTTCATTTACACTGTTTAATCTCCTGAGTTTGTTATTAATGTCTGTATCCTTAGGTACAATTACGAGTATGTCATCAACATAGTAAATGGTTTAGGTATGTTGATGACATACTCGTAATTGTACCTAAGGATACAGACATTAATAACAAACTCAGGAGATTAAACAGTGTAAATGAAAATATACAATTTACTGCAGAAAATGAAAATAACGGAAAATTACCTTTCTTAGACACAATTATCCATAGAATAGATAAAAATGTGAAATTTTCAGTATACCGGAAACCCACCAATAAAGAAGACTATATACACTTCTACTCAGGACATGATGACAGAACTAAAACAGGTATTATAATGGGTTTCTTCCTCAGAGCATTTCGTATATGCAGTAACATTTGAATTTTGCTAAAGTAATGTGAAGATTTAGAGAGGAAAATTCACATTAGAGTATATTTTCCTGAAAACTGTATATCATTTGATTGACAATAAGATCGTAAACTCATTCTACCTACAATATCACTCAACTATTTTGAAGGAATATGTTAATATGAAAACTTAATTAGACACGGAAAAATATATAAAGATCCGAAACACACGATACGAACACTATTTTTTTATAAAAAAAATGAATGTGTATCTCAAATATTCAGAGGGATAGAGAAACATAACTCAATCCCCTGTGTTCTTTAATGTTCATGATTGACTGACTGTAATACAATTGTGAGTTCTTTATACCTTCCTTGAAATGTATTTTTGCTAGTGCATTTGTATGTACATTATACATTCTCATTTACAGAAAATTTTACTCAATGTGTTTCATTATACGTGCTAATAAGCAAGTTATTACTTCAGGAGAAGAAAGAGGACTAGTATGATTGAAAAGAACATGGGAAGAAAAAAAAAGAGAAAGAAGAGAAATAGCAAAGTAGTACCAGCAGCAGCAGGTGAAAATGAAAATGGAGGTGGAAAAGGTGGAGTAGGATGTACAAGAAGAAAAGGAAGAAAAGTAGTAGAAGGAAAAGGAGAAACATGATATGGAGCTACATATGGAGATGTAGGAATAGAATTAGGCCTGAATAAAAGTAAAACAAGGAGGAGGAGAATGATAAGTGACAGGAAGAGGTGTTTTGATGACATCTATCCCAGTGATGACCGGTGTGATGACCACTTATCATGCAGAGCAAAATGGGCGTAAATGAAATTGGTCTAACACTCCTCACCCATCTCGATTCAGTGACCTTATTTGCATAATGATTGGGGCTGTTGGCGTTCGCAGTCGCCCGTCCACTCTCACTTTCCCTTTTTGGTATCTACGGTCATATCTCTGAAATTCTCAATATTTGTGCATCTAACGACAAATAGATAAAAAAATTCCTTGCATAGGGAGTGTCTCCTTTTATTTGATAAATTCACCACAGCGGCAACTAGAACAGAGACGTAAGTAACAAAGACATGTAATCAATTCTCAAATAACGGTGATCAAACATATTTCCCTAGCTATTACTACATGATTTTTGTTATATGAGGATGATGTAACCCATCCTTTTCCGAAAATAATTATAATCCGTGGCTTTATTTTAACCAAATTATGTTCTAAAACCACTTCTAAAGTAAAATATATATGTAATTCAACCGTTTCTCTACATTTGCCTCTCCTTTTACATCAGTCTTCAATTGTATCCTCAATTGAAACTATGAGTTTTGCCTACTTTTATACCCTAAAACTACACTAAATCCCCCCCCCCATTTTGTCCAGTTTCACCTCTAGCTACCACGTTATCTAAGTATGCATTTACTCACCTGTACATTCATTTACCAAAAAACGAGGCAAAGATATTGAAAAAAAATTAAACTAAATAGTAAAATCTTCATATCATTTATTCACGCTAAAATGAATCAAGTGGTTCAGCATTTGGATGACGCTCTAGGTAGGGGATTAATGTTTTTGATAATTTTAGACATCATGGCACATCATAACAGAGTCATGCATGTGTTATCTATGTAATATATATTTTCAGTAAAACCAAAGTAAAACCAAAATAGATACTAGCAGCAGAGACTTCCTGAGATAGCAAATGTTGGAAGTGTTATCAATCCGAGAAAATTCCCCATCAATGTATATACAAGCTGATCTGACATCAACAACAATTCTATATCCGCGTCGCGCCTTAATATGACGAGGTCACCACCCCCAACCACCATACCTCCTCCACACACTACCAGCCATGGAGACGATACACAGTGATGTCAGCACAAGTATACTAACTGTCAAAAGCATAGAGAGGGTACACATTTCACATTGTAGGTACCTCAAAATATATATCATTTATTTTTTGTATTATTTTGTCATTGAAAATTCAATGTTACAGATGTAATTCTGATGATG
>NC_134807.1:40162637-40167637 GCF_046742065.1 Oratosquilla oratoria | reverse complement strand
AAAGGCACAAAATCATTTCCACCCATTCCATCCCTCACTACACTCCACACCCCTCCACCCTCCCTCTCATCTGAGCACCTCCTGGATGACGGGTCATCCCTGCACCCTGTCCACTGCCCTGGGTCACAAGCAGTGTCGCAAGACACAGCACATCCACAGCATGGCCGCTTCATTAAATCGGCGACCCCCCCCTCTCCGTCCTCCCATTGCAAAAAATGAGAGGACGGAGAGAAATCTCTTCGGGCTGCGTCAAATTTTGCTCACATATACTACCACACCCCCCATTCCACCTCATGCAATCACAACATCATCCATATACAACCATTCTCCATTCACCCCTGTCTTCTGTCCTCTCCCGTCCTTCCTCAACAGACATTCCCCTCTTCCTCAACGCCCCCTTCACCCCATCCATCCACCTCATCCTAGGACGTCCCCTCATGTTCACTCCCTCCACGTCTGCCTTCCACACCTCTTTTACTAGTCTTTCTTCACTCATTCTTTCCATGTGTCCAAACCATCCTAATATTCTTTCATCAACCCTATCTCCCAGCTCCTTTTCCACCCCTGTTCTCCTCCTCACCTCCTCATTTCTCACTCTATTTAGCCTAGTAACCCCCATCATACTTCTCAGACACCTCATCTCAAACACATTCAAACTCGTCCTCTCTTCCTCTCTTATGTTCCATGTTTCTGCCCCATACAGTGCTGTTGGTACAATCACTCCTTCATACAGTCTCCTCTTAGCATCCATTCCCAAATGTCTATTCCTCGTTACACTCTTTAATCCACCAAGGCATTTACTCGCTTCTCTCAATCTACATTCTACCTCCACCTTTACTCCACCTTTTCCTGCCACATTTGCACCCAAGTATCTAAAACTATCCACTTCCTCCAGTCGCTCTCCCTTAATGCTCACTTCCAGTCTGCTGCCACTTTCACCCCTTGTACATCTCATCACCTTACTTTTACCCACATTTATTTCAACTTTCTTCTATCACATACTCTTCCAAACTCTGCCACCAACTTCCTCAATCCCTCCTCCGATCCTGCCACAAGCGCAGTGTCGTCCGCAAACAACAGCTGGCTCACCTCCCACTTTTCTCCATTTTCTTTAACCATCTCCAATCCATGACCCACTACCCCATCCATGTATAAGTTGAACAGCCAGGGCGACATAACGCATTCTTGACGAAGTCCCACTTTTACCTCGAACCACTCACTCTTTCCATTTCCAATCCTGGCACAAGCTCTACTACTCTCATAAAAACTATTAACAGCTCCCACAAGCTTTCCTCCTATCCCGTATATCTGCATAACCTCCCACAGTGCCTCTCTGTCCACCCTATCGTAAGCCTTTTCCAGATCCATAAAAGCCCCCCCCCCAAAAAAAAAAAATCCTTCCCCTTTCCTATAGCTTTCTCACATATCTGTCTTACCACAAAGATCTGATCTACACAACCTCTACCTGTCCTAAATCCACACTGTTCCTCACCAATTACTCCTTCTGTTCCTCTCCTAATCCTCTCAATCAAGATTCTCCCATAAGCCTTCCCAACTACACTTAACAAGCTAATCCCTCTGAAACTACTACATTCACACTTGTCCCCTTTTCCCTTGTAAAGAGGAACTATACAGGCACTCCTCCAGTCCTCCGGCACTCTACCCTCTCTCCAGCAAACATTAAATAACCTCACCAGCCAGTCCACCATCACTGTACCTCCCTTTTTCAGACATTCTGTATGGCATCCATCCAGACCAGGTGCCTTACCTGCTTTCATTATCTTAACAACTGCCTTCACCTCATCCTTCCTTATTTCTCCTCCATTCTCCTCACTCGTCACTCTCATTTTCTTCGCATTTCCCACTGCATCTATCTTGCCCTCCCTATACTCCTTCACATTTAGTAACTCCCTAAAATACTCTGCCCATCTTCCCCTTACTGCCTTCTCTTCCATTATAATCTCTCCATCTACACCTTTTACCTTTTCTTCACTACTTGATTCGCCTCCTCTTCCTCTCTTAATTTCTTTCTAAAACATCTTTTTATTACTTTCAATATTTTCTGTCATCCTCTTGCCCCATTTCACATCTGCTCTCCTCTTTGCCTCCTTTACCTTTTGCTTTACTTCTCTTTTCTTTTCTTTGTACCTCTCATATGACTCCCTCGTCCTCTTTTGTAACCAATCTGTGAAAGCTCGCTTCTTCTCTTCTACAACCTTCTTTGTTTCCTCATCCCACCATTCACTACCCTATCTTCTATTTCCCCCTGTCCTTCTTGTTCCACACACCATCTTTGCACACTTTATGACTCTCTCCTTGAACCATCCCCATTCCTCCTCCACACCCAGCTCTACTCTATCCTTCACTCCCTCCCACTCCTCCTTCAGCTTCTTTTCGTACTCCTTCTCCTTTTCCTTTTCATTCAAAGAGTTCACTCTAAGAACCTCCCTACCTTTTGTCCCTTTCCTCTTTCTCCATCTATCTTCCACTCTCAACTTACCTTCCACCAAAAAAGGATCTGATATTCCCCCACCCTCCCCCTTAGCACATGTACATCCTAAACTCTTCCTATCAAAATCCTATTTATCACTGCTTAATCCATCAACGCTCTATCTACCACCCTTTCATCCACCACCCTCTCCCATGTGTACTTATGCTAGACTTTCTTCCGAAACACTGTATTTGCTATCATCAACTCTCTTTCTAGACACATTTCCACCATCAACTCTCCACTACGATTCTTTCCTGGAACTCCACATTTCCCAACCACTCCATCGATTGGACAATTTCCTACTCTAGCATTAAGGTCTCCCAGTACTATTACATTGACGTTTCTTCCTAAATCCTCTATGCACTCATTTAAATCCATCCAAAAGCCTCCCTTTCTTCTACACTCTTCTCACTGCCAAGCCCATATGCACTTACAAAGAGAGGGCGAGGGAGGGAAGGGGTGGCTATTCTAGTAAGTGAAGAGATAGGTAAACATGTAGTGGAGTAGAAGGAGGTTTCCTCATGGCCAATGTAGATGAAGGTTAAATTGGGAAAGAAGATGTGGGTCTTTGTAGGTGCATATGGCCCTGGCAGTGAGGAAATTGATGACCCAGGTAAATAATTTTACTTATATTGTGTGCAGTTCTCCCTTTTCATACGCAACTATATAAATTTGGTGAACAATGGAGAGCATGTACATTAAAGATGTGAAGGCCTAAAGAGATGATACTTCAACTTCATTACTTCTAAATTTGGGTAATGACTATATCAGTATAATATACTGTATTCACTTAACTTTGGGGCCTAGATGATTGTTATTCATTTTATTCGACATTGTGTAATATATTTCATAGGTTCCATTGGAATTCAGCCCACATGGGATTCAGCCCAAAGGGATTTAGCCTAACCTAACCCAACTAACCCATTATTTTTAGTGAATTTAAAAGTGGACTCAATCCTGTGGGCTGAATTCCAAGCCCACCTATTTCATATCCTGTTAATTATTTCCAAATAATTTAGTGACTTGTGTGAATATGATCATTATCTAAAAAAATAACTACTGTACTCAAAAGTAGCCTAAATCACACTGTATCCATTCATTCATTTATTCATTTGTAAATTATGCAATATGCTAATATTTTCTGTTTTCATTTCAGGATCTGTATCAACAGCTTCAATCCCTTCATCATCGGGTCCACTTGAATTATCTGCAAACCTGCCTCCACCATTAAAAAGCACACTATCAGACTCCTCCATAAGCGCCACTTCTGCTAAATAATTTTCATCTAAAAGAAAGTCATCAACATCTCTGGACAGATTTATCATAAAAACTTCAGCCTCTCAAAAGAAAAATCTCGACAAAGTTGCAAGAATTATATTTACTACAAATTCACCATTGCGTCTTGTTCAGCATCCTCAGTTTCTCAAGATGGTTTAGAACCTGAGGCCAGGTTATATTCCTCCATCCAGAAAAGATATTGCTGATAAGTACTTGGATCTTGTGTATGAAAAGGAATATAAAAAGTGTGTAGATGACTTGAATAATGAAACTGTGTCTTTCAATTGATGGGTGGTCTAACATCCATAATGAGCCCATAATATGTGTCACTCTAACAACATCCACTGGTCAGGTTTATTTAGTTGACACAGTAGACACACCAGGGAAACCTCACACTGCTGAATATCTTCTACAACTTGTACAAAATTCGATCAAGAAGGCTGAACAAGATTTTGGTTGTCACATTGGAAGTGTTGTGACAGACAATGCAGCAAATGTCATTAAGATGAGAAAACTCTTGGAGGAATCGAATGAATCTGAGCATACCGTCCTCACATACGTATGTGCAGCACACCTACTAAATCTACTGGCTCATGACTTTGAGGTTGATAATGTAAAACAACATGTGGTCTATGTAGTTAAATATTTTAGAAATAATCATTATGCTGCTTCAAAGTATCAGCAGGAAGGTGGTCAGTGTCTAGTCATGCCCCAGGACACAAGGTGGAACACAGTGTCAGACTATCTCAATGCCTATATAAATAACTGGCCAATTCTAATGAAGATCTGTGAAGTCAACAGAGAAGCTATTGATACTGAAGTAAGAAACAAAGTATCAAATTTAGGCTTAAAACGTTCAGCTGAGGAAATACTGGATCGATTGCAGCCAATAGCAAAGGCTCTAGATGAGGTACAGAGTGACAAGTGCACTGTTGCTCAAGCGGTAGATGTTTGGAAGAAATTACTTGGCCATTTCACAAACAATATACAAGCTGAAAAACTGGTGAAAAAATGTATGAACAGTTTATCATCAAAGCTCACATACTTGCCAACATGCTTCATCCAGCGCTTCAAGGAAAAATGCTCAGTGCAGAAGAGGTGAATATTACTATGGAGTATGCCAATGAGAAATATAAAACATTTGTTCCTGTCATTATGAAGTTTCAGGCAAAATCACCTCCTTTCCAGGCGTTCAAGTTTACTGAGTCTGTGACCAAGACCCTGACAGCTA
>NC_134807.1:40157637-40160137 GCF_046742065.1 Oratosquilla oratoria | reverse complement strand
CTTTCAATTAATTAGCTTCGATATTATATCTCTTTTCACCAAAGCCCAGTTGATGATTTATTAGATTTTCTAACAGTTGAACTAGATAAGCATACTTTACCATTACCTACAAACTGTATCATAGAATTAATCAAACTATGTGTTAAAGATTGTAAATTTCAATTTGACAACAAGTTCTACACACAAACTTTTGGAATGAGCTTGGGAAACCCTCTTTCCTCTATCCTTAGAAATTTATTTATGGATTTTTTCGAACAAATTTTTTTAAGTAAAATTATTCCTGTAAACATCACTTGGCTACGTTATGTTGATGACATTCTCTGCCTTTGGCCGGATAACAGAAACATAACCCATTTCCTTACCAAACTCAACAACTTAGTCCACTCCATTAAATTTACAGTCGAAATTGAGGAAGAAGGAGTAATGCCGTTCCTAGATGTAAAAATTCACAGAACAGAAAGAAACCTCAAATTTAGCATACACAGGAAATTAACTAATGTAAGCTCATATATACATTACTACTCTTCTCACCACGATAATGCAAAAAGATCTGTTTTTCATCAAAGTTTCTTAGGCCATTACGCATCTGCATCCCTGAGTACATTGATGAGGAAATAAGAAATATCTATGACATAAGTGCCAAACTGAAATATCCTAAACATTTCATTAATATTTCATATAACTTTGCCAAAAAATCCTATCATAATCCCCATCCAAACAATCGCTTTGTCTTTAATGAAAACATAGTCAATTTCTCCAAGTTACTCAAGAAATTCAATGTTAATGTAGCCTTTAAGAATAATAACACTGTTAAAAAATACTTCATCAACAATTCAAAAAACTGTCTCAAAAGTTGTATATACAAAATCCCCTGTAAATCATGTAACCAGTTCTACATCGGTCAAACAGTAAAAGACCTCGAAATTAGAATCAAACAACATAAGAAATGTGTTAAAGATGGAAATATGCCCTGTGGTATTTTCCAGCACCTCAGTACCTTTAACCACCTTATTAATTGGGAAGAAGCCAAAATAATAACTTGTAGTAACAATATAGTCGAAAGAAATGTAATCGAAAGCAGTTTAATCAAGACAACACAAGATGATAATATAAACCTTAATCTAGGATTATATAAACTAGACATTTTTTCTTGTAAAGAAATTTCTAAGATGTATAAGTTGTAACCATGTAGGACAGTTGGTCCACGCAATAACCCACTTTGTACCTTTCACTATGTATTATTTGTACTAAAAATGATCATATAAACTAGACAAGTTTGTAAAGAAACCTATAAGGTGTATAAATTGTAACCATGTAGGACAACTTTATTTGTAAAGAAGTTTCTAAGATATTCGTTGTAACCATGCAGGACATTTTGTACCATTGTAAATACAGACGGACAGTTGCACCATACTATAACCCATATTGTCTGCACCTCTGTACCTTTCACTATGTATTATTCACACTGAAAAATGATAATATAAACAAAACTTTATTTGTAAAGAAAATTTATAATGTGTATAAATTGTAAACATGTAGGACATTTCCGCACCCATTGTAAACGCAGACGAACAGTTGGTCCATGGGTACTACCTCACCTCTCTCACCAGGATGTCTCCACGTCTCCCATGTTTCCCACCTATATATTCTGCACCTTTGTACCTTTGACTATGTATTATTTGCACTGAAGATGTGAATACACGAAAGCGCTCTGCTTTAACAGTTTTTCTCCGTGGTCAACCTTGTATATATATATATATATATATATATATATATATATATATATATATATATATATATATATATATATATATATATGTGTGTGTGTGTGTTTTGTTGAAGTCTACAGCATTAGTAGCATTGCTTAACTTGCAAAAAGTACTCTCGATATTTCTAATGAGAGAGCGGAGGGTGAAGGTCATGGTATTGATAGAATCTCCAAGGTACATGCTGTTTACTCTAGATGTCTATCGACCCAATCAGAGGCCATCTTCAGGAGTTAGAATACACACAATGATATGAAAAACAAGAATGACATATGAGGTGTGGCGGGGGAGATTTTGTACCCGCGAAGAAACACTGGGACACAAAGTCATATGAGGTGTGGCGGGGGATATTTTGTACCCGCGAAGAAACCCTGGGACAGGAAATCGGCGTAGCTACCCACAGAGTGACAACGGGTTCCCCGTAGGTTGCTGGTAAGGTTTCCTCATTGATGGGAATGAAACTTCAGGTTGTAGCTTGATATTGATGGCGGGTTTATCCAGACGAATAAAAATTGATTCTGCCATCCTTAATCTCCTTCTGGCTTGTTCTCGATACAGTATCGTTGTTTGTATTTCTAGTTGTTGCCTGGTGAGGGAGTATGGTGCCGTCCTGCAAATGCGCCGTCATCCTTTTTGACAAGGTGGTAGTGGTTGTACCTATATACCTTGAATTGAGGCGACTGCAGTCACCAAAGTTGCAATGAGATTTGTATATGAGATTTACCTCTTGTAAA
>NC_134807.1:40140137-40152637 GCF_046742065.1 Oratosquilla oratoria | reverse complement strand
TATTCTCTTGAATCAAGATCAAGCCTTGTATTTAGGTCGGCCCCGGCCTACTTTCTTGGTCACAGGATGAACGAGCGACTCATCACGGGCACAACAAAACCTAGGAGGACGTTATTGCCGCCGCATACCTTCCCTCCTCCTCCCACTCGCCAACATATTTCATGTGGCAGACATTCCAGTTTCCTCGATATTTCAAGCACAACTTCCACTTTCCTCGTCCCTTTAGGCCTTCTGAAGTATTAAAAGTATTTCATATGTCCGAGGATATACATATGAGAATATGATGTACTCGTGCGCGCGCGCGTACACACACACACACACACACACACACACACACACACACACACACACACACACACACACACACACACACATAGATATATATATATATATATATACATATATATATATATATATATATATATATATATACATATATATATATATATATATATTTATATATATATATTTATACAAGTCACGGGCTTCGCCGGGGGCTTGGCTGCGCAAACAGCGGCCTACGGCCGCAGCTTTTTGCGCTCTAATCCCTCGTTTTCCCCTTCGGCCTCGGCCTCGGGGCGGAACCCCAACACGGGATCCCCAGCACGAAGAAGAACGCGAAGAAGAACGCGAAGAAGAACGCGAGGAAGAAGAACGCGAAGAAGAACGCGAAGAAGAATGCGAAGAAGAACACGAAGTAGAATGCGAAGAAGAACGCGAAGAAGAATGCGAGGAAGAAGAACGCGAAGAAGAACGCGAAGAAGAAGAACGCGAAGAAGAACGCGAAGAAGAATGCGAAGAAGAATGCGAAGAAGAACGCGAAGAATAACGCGTACCGTCACGCCACCTCGACCCTTCAAAACAGAACGAATTAGTTCACGGACTAATCATTCTGCCGAGGGCACTCGGGTGGAACGTGGTATGTACTGTATTTTAAAGGGTCGAGGTTGCGTGACGGTACGATCTTCCCCTTCTACGAAGCAAGCCGCTCTGGCGAGGGTTCGAATACCAGCAGGAGAGTTTATTTCCAAATATCAAAATGACACAAACACTTCTCGGAAGACTAGCCTACATAAAGGATTTGATGAAATACAGTACATACCACGTTCCACCCGAGTGCCTTCGGCAGAATGATTAGTCCGTGAACTAATTCGTTTTGTTTTGAAGAGTCGAGGTGGCGTGACGGTATGATCTTCGCCTTCTACGAAGTAAGCCGCTCTGGCGAGGGTTCGAATCCCAGTAGGAGATTTTATTTCCAAATGTCAAAATGACACAAACACTTCTCGGAAGACTAGCCTACATAAAGGATTTGATGAAATACAGTACATACCACGTTCCACCCGAGTGCCCTCGGCAGAATGATTAGTCCGTGAACTAATTCGTTCTGTTTTGAAGGGTCGAGGTGGTGTGACGGTACGATCTTCGCCTTCTACGAAGCAAGCCGCTCTGGCGAGGGTTCGAATCCCAGTAGGAGAGTTTATTTCCAAATGTCAAAATGACACACACACACACACACACACACACACACACACACACACACACACACACACACACACACACACACACACACACACACACACACACACACACACACACACACACACACACACACACACACACACACACACACACACACACACACACACACACACACACACACACACACACACACACACACACACACACACACACACACACACACACACACACACACACACACACACACACAAACACACACACACAACACACACACATACATACATACATATATATATATATATATATACATATATATATATGCATGTATGTATGTACGTATGTATGTATGTATGTATGTATGTATGTATGTATGTATGTATGTATGTATGTATGTATGTATGTATGTATGTATGTACGTATGTATGTATATGTATGTATTTATGTATGTATGTATGTATGTATGTATGTATGTATGTATGTATGTATGTATGTATGTATGTATGTATGTATGTATGTATGTATGTATGTATGTATGTATGTATGTATGTATGTATGTATGTATGTATGTATGTATGTATGTATGTATGTATGTATGTATGTATGTATGCATGTATGAAAGGTAACCACAATGAAAAGGAAAGACCGAATAGAGCGCTTTTGTGTATTACATACAGTGGAAAAATACATAGAGTGCAAACATGATATACAGTAGGGAAAAGGGGGCGTGGATACAAGGGTTTCATGTGTCAACAGTGGAAGAAGGAGGTAGTGACCAAATATCATTTTGACAAAATACCATTGGAATGTGGGAGGCCCTCCATGGGTAGAGGGTGAGGATGAGATGTCTAATAACTCTTATATT
Organism: Oratosquilla oratoria; assembly: GCF_046742065.1. Classification (NCBI taxonomy): domain Eukaryota; kingdom Metazoa; phylum Arthropoda; class Malacostraca; order Stomatopoda; family Squillidae; genus Oratosquilla; species Oratosquilla oratoria. Next base: position 40,150,296 of record NC_134807.1, on the reverse strand, counting down.
TGGAACTTATTTGCTATTTGTTTACAAATATAATTATCTGTTTTATACAACTCTATTTTAAGATTGAATGTTGAATTATTTGTGGATTTGATTTTGGACATGTGACATTTAAATGACACTAACTTCTTGAATTATCTTACAGCTGATGGCAACACGTTTTTTTTTATTCAAACACCGTAACACTTCTTCGTTTTTCATTATCCTTTTCCTTCAATGCAGATCCCCTTGTACAGTTGTACGCAAACATTCCTGTCGTCGAAAGATTTAGACTACAAATCAGAAGAAACGAAGCACTGAAGTCAGTTCTAACCAATCTTGATTTTAAGTAACGACTCGACTTGCCGTTTTCCAGCTGTCCCATGAGGCTTCATTACAGAAACAGACAACATCTATGTGGCGAGTGATCTCACCCTAGAATCCATTCTACTATCGTGCAACAGCAAATGTTGCAACATGTGCCTCAAGTTCAAGGACAAGGACAATGCATCTACGTAAACCCGGATTCAGGATGGGTTAGGATATATCTATATCTATATTCATATTTGCAAAACCACACAAGCTTGAAATGCTAATTGGTTTCCTCTATTTTTGTCAGAAAAACAGTGGTCATTCTTTTGCTTCAAACCGCCGTATCACTAGATTCTTTGTTTATTTATTATTCCCATCAGGTTTCAATGGATTCTCTCTCTCTCTCTCTCTCTCTCTCTCTCTCTCTCTCTCTCTCTCTCTCTCTCTCTCAGGTTTCTCACTCCAGGTTTCAATGGATTCTTCTCTCTCTCTCTCTCTCTCTCTCTCTCTCTCTCTCAATGGATCTCTCTCTCTCTCTCTCTCTCTCTCTCTCTCTCTCTCTCTCTCTCTCTCTCTCTCTCTCTCCATGTTTCTCATTTTACCTTCTCTTCCTTTCTCTTTGGGTAGAAGTGGAGATGGAGGTCGTACAAGTCCTGTGTATACACATTCCTTGAGTATTAATTTTTCATTTTGAGCATGAAGACCCTATCTGAATATTTTCGAGGGAGCCCTTCTCTCGGTAATCTCATATATTTCTTCTAACTTCCTCGATCTCAGACCTTTTGATGTACTTTTTAGATCCTGAAAACAATGCTTTCCCGATAGCAGAGGATTCCCTTTATAGTCTCTATAGATTGACTCACCCATTATTCTATCAGATTCTACGCTTTTAGGTCCTAGTCCAACTCCTTTTTTCTCGATATATTTACTTTATGATATTTGTTTCACAATTCCACCTTTTCTAATGTAGAGACTCGGAAGTATATATATCTTTTTAAAAGAAAAAGTATTTACTGAAGATAAGATTGATTATGATAAGAAAATAAGAACAGGAATTCTTGTTAATGCTAACGAAATACCAAATACTGTTTGAAATTGTAAGGATGAATAATATTTATATTTTCTGATTGCATTTTTATAAATGTTTAGGTATAATATTTATAATGCCCATTGACATTGTAATATGATTGGCACAGGCTTTAGTAACACTCTTTTATTATCTACATGTCTGACATCACGCATCATATACAGTACTTTAATCCTTTTTCAGATTTCATAATGAATGTGCTATTTTTTCATATCGTAGAGTTAAATGTAATGTTTATGGGTTGTTATTATTTACGACGAAATGAATGAGATGTTTCAACATTATTTTCTAATATCAATGCCTTGAATTAAGTCAGTATTGCTTCACTGACGCTCTATTTTGCTTAGGATAAACAAATTTATATCTATATGCAGAGTCTACTAGGAGGAGGAAAACACACGGAGTCCGAGCGCTTTCGTGATATATTCACATTATCAAGGAGTACAGCAGTACTCCTTGATAATGTGAATATATCACGAAAGCGCTCGGATTCCGTGTGTTTTTCCTCTTCCTAGTGGACTCTGCATATTTGTGATTCACCTGTGACTTGTGAAATTGTGTATATTTATATCTATTTTCAGACATAGGTAACTGAAGTATACCTTTGTGAACTCTTTCCCAAGGTTCCTGCGGTATGTAATAAGATAGCATAAGAGAATGTTTAGGTGTATTTCCTTTTCATCTTAGCACATTTAAAAAAAAATTCTGTATAATCATATATATTTTTCTTCATACCTGGCCAAAAGTACTTTAGTTCTCCTTGTCTATAAGTTTTACCCTTTCTTGGGTGTGAACTACAATCACTATCATGAAGTAATTTTACCTCTTGTACAAGAGTTTGTAGAATTACCAACTGATCCACTGGGCCCCAGAAATATCTTTTGCACTTACAAATGTTTCAGAATACAAAAGTCCATTTGTCAAAAGAAAATCCTCTATTGTATACGCTCTTGGTAGTTTAGGAAGATTACTTCTTGGGTTCATCAAAATCTCATTTACTTTTTCCCAAGTCTATCTTTTCTTTGTTTCCTTATTATCATTTCCTCATCCAATGTTTCTAGTTTATCTATACTACAGATAAAATTGATCAATCCTGACTTTAGTAAGCTAATATTTCTAGATTGTGCATCTGCTGCAACATTATTTCTACCCGGAAAATATTCAAACTTAACCTCATAACACTGAAGTGCAGTAAACCACCTGGCTAACCTCCCCGTAAGATTCTTATGCTTAAATAAGTTCTGAAAAACTGTATGATCAGTCTACACTCTGATTGGATATCCAAGCATTATATCTCTAAAACTTTCTAATTAATATATCACTGCTAAGATTTCTCTTTCTGTTTTGGTGTAGTTTTTCTCTGCACTATAATAAATTCTAGATATGTAAGCTATTGGTTTCAGCGTTCCATTTCTCTCTTTATAATAATCAGAAAGTATGAAAACTAGAGAACTAGTAAGTTTATCATTTAACTTTTCAAAGGCTTGCTGCTGTACAGGTCCCCTCATGAACTTTGAATCTTTCCTCAACAGAAAACTTAACCGACCTATGTCTGCATATCCTTGGATAAATTTCTTACAATATCCTGTCAATCCCAAGAAACTTCTAACCATTTTTATATTGTTCGGAACTGGATAGTTTTTTACTACTTCCACCTTTCAATTTACTGCACTAAGTCCAAGCCTGCCTATTTTATGTCCCAAGTAAATAACACTGTCCTGCAAAAACTTACATGTTTCAAGTTTCGTTTTCAGTCCTGCTTTAACTAGTCTTGAGAATACCAAATCTAATTTTTTGAAGTGCTTAGTCGCTGTTTTTGAAATATCATCTAGAAATACACTGGCAGTGTTTCCTAACAACCCATCTAGAACTCTATTAATTAATTTCATGTTATTCAATGGACTAGTACATAACTCAAATGACATTCCTTTGAACGCATAATGTCTCGTTGGTGTAGGAAAGGCTATGAATTCTCGTGAGTCTTCATGTAACTCAATCTGTCAGAACGCAGACTTGATATCAATAGTGCTAAAATACCTATTCTTGGTCTCCAAACCCCTAAGAATGTCTCCTATTACCGGTAACGGTAATCTGTCGGGTACAGTCCGTTTATTGAATTCCCTATAATTAATAACTTTACGCGTGGTACCATCTGATTTTAGCACCAGAATCAAAGGGAAATTCCATTCAAATTCACTATTTTTAATAATATCATGCGATAAATTTTCAGTGATCCATTTATGTACAATGGCTAGTTTGGAATGTGGTAATCTGTAGGCAGGTATATAGATAGGTTAAGCCCCTGGTTTTAATTAGATCTGATGTTTTAAAACAGTTGTTTTGCCCAGGGCGTTCCCCCGCAAAGCAATTGATTTATTGTGCTTCAAGAGCAAAGCAACTAAGCTTTCATCCAACTCAGGACAACTATTAGGTTCTAGTTGATTCTTATATTTCTCTCCAAAATCTGTTTCTTCCTGAACTGAACAGATTGATGAAATTGATGATTCTACCTCTTCAGTACTCTCATTTAAAATCTTAAAGTATTTTGTACAAACTTGAAAATATTTCATTTATATTCTTTTTTTTAAGACTGTCTTTATTCAAAGTACTAATCACTACTATTCATACCATGTTCTTGTTTGTCTTATAAATCCCTGAGTCCAATTTCAAATATTCTATCCTAATTGATTCTGGGAGGGATAAAATTTCAGAGTCTACAGGGACTCCTTTCAACTGCAATACTGCCCTGTTAATTGCTTTGGAATATAATAATGTCGATTTTATTACGTCATCTTGCACAATTAACTAAGCTTTGTTTGTAGTTGATGAATTAGTAATTTCTGGGATTCATTGAACATCTGAGTTAGGTTCACTATATGAGACTTTAATTGGTGTTGGTCTGGACCGCTCTGTCACGCTATCATCCAATCTATCGTTGTTATCATCCCTATCTATTTCAAGCTATTATCTTTTTACTAATGCTGGATGTAATTCTGTTTGATTTAGAAGTGGGAATAACTGTGTTTCCACTAAGATTCCAAACTGAGCAGGACATATGATCATACTCTCTTTTCTCATAGTTGCAAATCTTATCAATAAATCTCTTGGAAAAACATATTCCTCTACTGCTATCACTGGAATGTGCAAATGCTTATTTTCATAAGAGATGTCCTCTAATTAAACCTTACCTAATGTTTTTAACTGACATCCAGATACTACTTGATATGAGTAATGGATTGGTTCTAAGGTTTTCACTCCTGGTTTCAATTGGATTAAAACTTTTCTAGTTATAACATGAACTGTACTGTATCAATAAGATGTTAATAGGTTTATTGAACACTGTACCCGCAATGAAAGGTCCTACAGAAGTCCTTCCAATCGTTATAGCCAGTTTACAATTGTCTTTGATATTGTTTTGTTTTTCGCCCTTCTGCCACTCTTGTCCCTATCACAATACTGTCTATTTTTTTTTATAGTTAGCTCTGTAGTGTTGTTTTATTTTGTGTCTGGGGGATTTCCTCTTGTTTCTGGGTGAATACGAAAATTTTGCATTGTTCTACAATCCTGTGTTCTATGTCCTATCCTATGATGATACAACCAGAAAGGTGGGTTTCTACAATGATACTCATCATGACCCTCATATTTGCAGTTTCTACAAAAAGTTTCATAGTAACACTCTTATCCTTTATGCCCCCATTTATTACAATTCTAACATTCAATTCTAGAATTCCTTGATGTGCTTCTAACTGTATGTTCACATCCTCTGTTTCTGTTGTCTTCCTCACACGTACGGTGCGTACCTGACACGTAAGTCAACCTCGTCTTTCCAGTATTCTCCTCGTTCAATAGCTCGTGGTCCCTGTAGTCTCCTCATTCACTAGCTCGTCGTCCCTCGTTCACTTTTGCTTTTAGCTCGTCCCCTCGTAGTCAGCATGTAATGCGTGGCTGCGTGCACTGCATGGTTGTGGTGCTGTGCACTGCTTAATCCTGTAGAGCGATGACCCGTACACTTGTAGCCGTATCTTGCATTAAGTTCTTTTGGTGTAGTATTTTCCACTAATTTTAATCACCAGTTTCTTCTTTAGTAGCGTGACTTTTCATCCGTTTCGTAACTAGCTGTCGCAACTGTGACCATCTGTGGTTCCCTTTCACTATTCTGTTGTCCATATGTGGCGTCTTTCTTTTGTGCTTTTACTTTTTACTCTCTTTACACCATTGTCTTTGTTAGGTATGATTAGTCACTCACTATTTTCTTCTGTAGGCCCCATGCCTCAGATCATCCGACTTAGTCAAGTCTCACTTAGTATATATATTGTAGAGGGGTATATAAACGGTTGAGATATTTTCCTTGATTTTCTTCACGAATTCTTCCACAACATGATTCTCTTAGTTACATAAGAGGATTCCCATTAGGAATTCTCAATTTGAGTACAAAATCAGTTCTGCAATGACGTCATGATTTCTTTAATCCAATGATCTTTAATGTTAGATATAAGAACCTCCCCTAAGGGCGTGATCCAATTGAATCGTGAACCAACTGAATTGTCTCCTCCACACTTTCTCCAATCAGATTGCAATAATGCTTACTCAAACAATCTCAAAATCAATGTACGCACTGACTTAGTTTACATATTGCTATATCAGCATAAAAATGAACAGTATACAGCAATGAAATTTGGTCCCCGGCGACTGTTTGTAAACATTAGGAGGGGAGTAAGTTTGTGCAACTCCTTCGTCTTCTCGCTATCTACCTCTCCTTCTACCCACCTGTCTACCAGCCTCTTACAATACCTTTAAGTTTCAAAAGTCGATTTGGATTGACTGCCTCCCATGTAGTCGTCCTCACACGTAGGGCACGTACCTCGCGCGTACGTCAATCTCATCTTCCTCGTAGTCCCCTAGTTCAGTAGCTCGTCATCTTAGTAGTTCCGTCGTTCATTAGCTTGTCATCCCTCGTTCATTGTTGCTTGCAGTCGTCCCCTCACAGTCAGGATGCGCGTGGTTGCTTGCACTGCGTGGTTGTGGTTGCTTGTTAGTTTGATGCACCAGTCTCGTAACCGTATTCTGCACTAAGTCCTTTAAATGTAGTATTTTGCACAAATCTTAATCACCTGTATTTTTGTTACTAGCGTTGCGTTTCACCCGATTAGTCCCACCGCTACCACCATCCGTGCCGTCTGTCACCACTCTCTTGTCGTCTCCATGTGCCGTCTTTATTTCGTGCTTTTACTTGGTACATTCCTTTCACCACTGTCTTTGTTACTCATGATGGCCACTCACAATTTCAGTCAGAAGGCCCTATGCTTCTGATCATCTGACTTAGTCAAACCCTAGAATGTAAGTTCCACTTAGTATAGGATATGTCACATTCACATATGTTCTCCTAGTATTGCCTTATGTATGGGAGGAATTAATAGGAACTTATTTTTTTTTCTTCCCGAATATTACTACACTTGGTTCTCTAAGTTACATCAAGGGACTTCCGTCGAGAACACATAATTTAGGTCCTATGTCAGTTCTGCAATGATATCATGATTTCTTCAGTCCAATGATCTTTAATTTTAGATTTAAGAACTTCCCCTAAGGGCGTGATATTACAATTGTAAACCAATTGAATTTTCTCCTCCTCCAACTTTTCTCCAATCAGATCCATCGTTACAAATTCACAATGATATACTGCTTACTAAGCAATCTCAATTTTACTACACAGTGACGTTATTGATATATTGTTACATCAGCATAAAAATTAACATTATACAGCTATGAAATCGGGTCCCTGGCGACTTTTTGTCAACATTAGGCAGAAAGCGAGCTTGTGCAACTTCTACGAAGTGTTGTTTACCAAACAACCAACTCAAAAAAAAAAAAAAAAAAATGAAATCCTTACCACCTACCCTTGCATCTACCTCACCTGTCTACCTATATCTACGAGCTTCATCTACGGGCCTCTTACATAGATAAACATTTGTATCAATGCGTTTCTCAAGTGAAATATATAGACTGATGCCTTCTTAAGGACCCTTCATCAGTTCGGGATCTAGTAATTACAGAGAACTGGACACAAATTAGTGGAGCAGCTCCAAGGCCCTTACTCATCTACGTATCAGGTCTAGAAGAACGACATGTTGTGGTCTATACATCTGAGAAATAGCTGCGACATCTTACATAAGCTGACACCTGGCGCATAGATGGGAATTACTCCATCAGTCCAAGCATTATTGAAAAACTATACGTCATACGAGCTCTTCTTGAGTGCTCAGGTTTACCAAGAACTGCTGCAAGTTGTGGTCAACAAAATTGAAGAAATATTCATCTTTCCTGACCCCAGAATCGTAGTCATCGACTTTAAGATGGCAGCCATTTAGTCAGTAGCAGCAGTACTAGGACCTCATGTCACCATCCAAGGCTGTTTCTACCACTTCACTCAAAGAACCTAGAGAAAACCTAAAATCTTGGGTAAGACCGAGTTCTAACGCACAGATGAAGATGTAAAGCCCTTCTACAAAATGCTAGATGGCTTGGTCTAGGAAGACATGCCGTACCTCAAGAACAGAATAACCGAAGGCCTGGAGGACCTAGTCTACTACTTTGGTAATACATAGTTTACTGGTACCTTCCGCTAAGTCCAGCCATCACGAGTCCATCAGGATGCTCCACTACCTCCTCTATGTGTGCGACACATTCCACCTCGCTTCGACATTCCTGTCTGGAACGTCCATCAGGCCACTTCTCAAGGACAAGCACGAATAAACAATAGCTGTGAAGGATTAAACACATAATTTTCATCATTAGTTGGAAACATCATCCTTCATTCTGGACATTGGTTGAAACTCTTCGCAATTACTACGCACTGATATCGACCCAAATGTTTTGGCACACTAGAGGACAGCTATCACGTAAAGTGCCAACACAAAGCCCACAAAGAGCTTCAAAAGAGACTTCACCAGACTCTGTAGTGATTTGATTGAAGGTCGTAGAACACTAGAAGAGTTCCTCATCGCTCTAAGACACTGCATCGTCTGGAATAAAGACTGATAATATAATCCAAGTGGATCCATATGATAATACTGTGATATTGTAAAAAGCTGCAAGTATTCCGTAGCTAACATGATGGAATTGTGTGATCACATGGATCTCCTATTATAACAAATAATATGACTTTCAGTAGAATGTATGTGAGTACCTAAATATTATATATGAAACCATGTCATGTCATCTAAAGTATGCATTTAATGCATCACCAAGACAAAGAGTTTAACCAAGATTGTCAACGTCCGCTACATCATATAGTTCTTTCAGGATTCAACCTCTTCTATGAAATAATTAAAAGTATTCCAAGCACAACAACGTTTATCTGCTGACGTATTTTGTTGTTTTTCTCCAATCAGACGCTATATAATCATCTCAAGGCAAAGAGTTGTTCATACCAGAAAAGGTTTTCTCCTCATAGTGACTACTTGTACTATTTTTACAGATGCCCGGCAGCAATGACCAGCTTAACTAAAAATTTTCCTCATAAGCTAAAAAACTATCTTGAGTAGTCCTTTAACCCCTAGACTTTGGTTTCCCTTAGATGAACTTAACTACCGGGTGACAGTTAAACTAAACCCAAGAGTTCAACAGTGACACCAAAAAGTTAACAAAGTAATGTTTGATCTTTTAACCTTTAGAGAGGTTGATGAATAAAATTATGAATATATGATATATGATGTATAAAATGTTTTGAATATAATCGCCAAAAGGTTTAGATCTAATAACTTCTTTAATGGTTTTATTCTCAACAGCGAAAGACGATTAACATATCTTAGAGGATCTCCTGCCCTCAAAGGCAGGAAGAAAAAGTGACTTCGAAACTTGAGATGAAAGAGCGAAAATTATACGGAAGTGAAAGCGAAAGAACTAAAGACTGAAATATATCTCGGCTATCTCTCCAGTATCAAAATGTTTTATTGATATAGAAATGACGTCTGCAGAGATTAATGCTTTCGATGATATATCTAAAAAAAAAAAAAAAAAAAAAAGCGCGTAGAGTTGGGTGCAAAAAAAAAAAAAAAAGTGAAATTACACCGAGCTTTTAGTACAAAAATATCTTTATACTTTATTCTGGAAATCAATGGTTGATTTTATTGACATAAATCCAAAACACATGACAAAAGTACGGGAGCTCATAGCAAAGGTAGGCGAGAAGTGTCATCAACAAATTGATTACGCCTGACAGTTTCATTCAGTCGAGTGACTGCCCTGGGGCAAGAGGTATGAATGGAATGGTGAAGAAGTGCACAGAAACTGAAGACGAACTGAGATTGAGCCAAAGTGAGAGTCCTAGATTGAGAGATGTCGCGGCCAACTGGCTTTCCCACGAGGATTAACTCGGAGACTCGAAGGTGCCGGGCAGAAGGAGAGGGGAATGAAAGGAAGGAGAGGAGGGAGAAGTTGGCGAAACAACCTTTGTTTAATTCATATTGCCAGAGCAATTCCAAGATGGGCAGATAGTCTCAAAACTTTTTCGGTTCCTTTTTTATTGGATTTCTATATTACTTTCTCTTTTTTATTTTTGTTTTCTTTATTCAATCAGACCAAAGAAAAAAATAGAAATATGTTAATTTGATTTGTATCTCCATTTAGCTCCGTGGTGGTATTTACTGTATAAAATAACTATTTTTCTTTGTTATTTTATTTGCTGGTAGATATTTTGTGAGTGGAGTAACTATTTCTAGGCTTTGCATATTTTCATAGATTTTACTAACAATCTATTTGGTTTCATAGATTCATAGAAAAGACTTC
>NC_134807.1:40125137-40130137 GCF_046742065.1 Oratosquilla oratoria | reverse complement strand
CATCATGTCCAGTGCAAGTGAACCCAAAATACACGTAGTCATCATTTCATTTCTTTTATTTTTTCATATGGTAAGGGGTTAATAACACTGTACAACAAATTTCAGGATTAAGAAGAAAACATAGTTCTCATGTGCGTTTATTATGAAGTTCAGTGTGCTGAATTCAAATTTGATAACAAAAATTTCATGCCACGTCACAATTTTTTGTAAATCGCTGTTTTAATAATTATGCAATTAATAGAGATTTCCAAGGTTCCATAAATGTATTTTGCTCCCAAAGTCAAATTAAATGTCTTCATTGTATTTATTTAATTAATATATAATGAATCGGCATGTTTGTTAGCTTTATATGGTGTATTAACCTACAATCTATTATTTACTTCTTCTTTTATAAGACGTCTCAGGCGTGTCACGCTTCAGGTTCCAACAGAAGTCAGCCAGCATAGCAGGGCTCCATTTTCCCTTGTACCTGTTTTCCATTGACGCTATATCTTGATGGAACCTCTCTCCATGTTCATCACTCACATCTGCTGCATTCTCTGGGAAGAAGGACAGATGAGAATGAAGAAAGTGTATCTTCAGTGACATATTGCATCCGAGATCTTGGTAGCATTTGATTAGCCTCTCCACTTTACGCTCTCGCTGGGACTCTTGGTGCTTTCCCAGAAGCCCTTTGCATACATCTTTGAATGCATGCCAGGCCGCTAGCTCAGGTTCATCCATTGTCGCCTCAAAGTCCTCATCATTTATAAGCTTGCGAATCTAAGGGCCTACAAATATACCCTCTTTAATCTTGGCATCACTAATTTTAGGGAAGATCCCTTTGAGATACTGGAAACATGGCTTGTTATGTTGCAGTGCTTTGGTAAATTGCTTCATTAGGCCTAGTTTTATATGCAGTGGTGGCAAAATGATTTTCTCCTTCTTAACTAATGGCTCATGAATTACATTATGGCATCCAAGCGTCATAGATTCCCGAGATGGCCATTCTGAGCGTATATAATGTTCTGATCTGGCCCTACTGTCCCACTTGCAAAGAAAGCACATAAATTTGGTGTATCCAGTTTGTAGCCCATTAAGTATGGCTACTACTTTCAAGTCTGCACAAATTAACCACTCATGCTCTTTGTAACTTATGCGGTCTAGAATAAAAGCAAGGTTCTCATATGTCTCTCTTAAAATGACTGAGTAAGCAACTGGAACTGAAGGCATGGTGTTCCCAATGTGCAACAGAACTGCTTTTATGCTGTAAAGGGATCCATCTATGAATAGCCTCCACTCATTGGGTTCATAGGACAGCTTAAGGGCACTGAATAGGCCTCTGATATCATTACAATAAGTCAAGTTGTTTTCCAAAGTGAAGAAATCCTGTAGATTTGCAGAACGCTTCCTAAATACTGTAATTCGAGCTTCTTCATCCAACAGGTGAGGCCAGGAGTTCACTCTGTTGCTTAGTAAGTGTTAGATCACGAACTAGATCATTGAGTTCTGGTTGGGTGATGAGGTGTGGTTTCTTATCAGATTCAAGTTGTGTCGTATACGTTGCATCTTGAGATTCTGAATCGTCTGAGTTGCTCGTGTCATCGCTTGGTAGTTCAGAGGGCGGCTGTGGTACAGGAATATCACTTGAATGTAGAACTGGGCGAATAGCAGACTGAAGATCTGGATACACGATAGATTTCTTGCCTTTTCTGTTGCGACCTGCAGGAAAATAAAATAAAATCAGACTAAAAATGGATAATATTGGTTGTGATCACGTGCAAAAATAGTGGAAGTGCAACTTATTATGTATTTCGATCTTTTTTTATTGATACATCTCTTGAAAATATATATAAAAACAGTAAAAAATAAACACTGAACACCCACCTTTAATATCCGTTAAGCAGAAGTAGCAATCTGTTGAGTGGTCCTTTGGCTCCCTCCAGACCATTGGTACGCCAAACATGAGGCCAGTCCCTTTGCCTTTCACCCAGGCAGAAAGGGAACTTGTACACCTGACACAACATATGTGAGGTGCCCAGCTTTTGTCCTGGTCACCCACTTTACATCCAAAGTACAGCTCATAAAGTTTCTTTACACGTTGAGTCAACTGTCTCTTGTATTGCCTTAATGTAACTGATCCACATATATAACAAAACTTGTCTGGCGAATTCTTGCATTCTCTAGGCATCTTAACTCTGTATCCTGTTAAGAATCAAAAACACATAGCTATGTGAAAAATTATATAAATGGTAAAAGCAACAAAAAATACCGTTCAGATAGACATTGCGGGCACTGCTATTTACGAAGAACTGGAGGGTCACAGAAAAAACGGATGTTACATTCGTGATCTACGCAAAAAATAACTCTAGAAAAGGATAGTCTCATTTCCGTTTTTTTTTTCATTGTTATACAGTGTAATCTATCAATTAAATAAAAAAGGTGAATTAATGTAGCGTTGATGGTAATTTCTATTTAGTTTATTGCACCATTTTACTGGTGCCGCAGGCAAAGAAAATATATATTTGTATTGGGCTCTTTAAATGGACATAACATCGTTCAATGAAAATAATATCGCAAAGAACATCCTCAGAATAAGTCCCCTTCACAGTGCTGGAAAGTAGGTTTTTGTACAGAATAATCTCAGCTTTCTGACACTATCATCCAATACGCTCTTGTGAAAGAGGGCGAAAAATAAAAATCACCGAGTAACACTTACCCAGTAACACTCATTCAGTACAAATCTACTTTTGAACAGGTTCTTTCATGTAAGAATGCAATCTTGTTCATAAAAATAATGTAAATAGTAGCTGGCAGGAAACCGTGCAACCTATTTTCAATTGTTAATTTGAATGATATGCATATTATCTTATTAAAATTATATTAGAATATATTACTGTATTATTTTCATATATAATATGCTATAATTTTCTGTATAAAGAAGTACTGTTATTGAAATAGTTAACAGTAACGCTCAGACAAACTTGGGTTACTGATTCACATTACCTTGTTATCTATCAGCACAGTACCATGGCTTTACTCCATTTTCTGTATTTTAGTATGTTACAATGAGTAACTTAAGAAAGAGTCGTTTCTTCTTCCACTGCCTTTAAAGTGGTTAAACATTTAAATTTATTAATCTATTTATTTATTTGTTTATTTATTTATTTATTTATTTATTTATTTATTTATTTATTTATTTATTTATTTATTTATTTATTTATTTATTTATTTATTTATTTATTTATTTATTTATTTATTTATCTATTTATTTATTTATTTATTTATTTATTTATTCATTTATTTATTTATTCATTTATTTATTTATTTATTTATTTATCTATATATTTATTCATTTATCTATTTATCTATTTATTCATTTATTTATATATTTATTTATTTATCTATTCAGTTATCTATTTATTTATTTTTTGTTAAATTGCCAAATCTAAGGTTTTGCACCTAAAAGGTTATCTCACATTCCCATGGGTGTTTTTTTTTTTTCTTCTATGTGTGCTGTTACGGTTGGTGCTAGGTTCCTTCAAACTATTTAACCTGAATATCCTTATATGTGACAGGAGCATTATATCATTCCACTTAAATCCTTTGGCTCTGCGTGGCCTTGCCATTTGAAACTCTCAGAGGAGGTTAAATAAATAGAAGAGCTATTGTCGAATCAATCATACATGACTTTATCAGAAAAGCCGGTCATATCTGATAACTCCCTCGGGAGATAATAAGTATTAGAATGAATTTCGAATTTCATCTGCAGATTAAGCAATGGACAGAATGGTGACATTCCTACTTTTGCAAACACTTTAATCATAGAAACTTGATTCAAATTATCCCTATAGGTTAAAAAAATTGAAGTCAATTTGGATTCTCTAGGTATGATTTTACAAAAAGAAATAATTCTCGTTATGGACGCAACCTTATAACAAACTAGGTTTGTATTATCTATACGTATTTTGTCAATACAGGTACTATTTTCATATTTCTTAGAAATGTTTGATAGTAGGAGCTCAAAACCCCTGCGTGTTTTTGTTTTGTTTTGTTTTTTAACACAATCAGAATAAAAAGAAATGATGTTTTCGTTGTGTGCCCAAATTATATCATATATATCAGTGGGATTTGAAATAAATTTGTCTATCATATACAATAGCTCCTGATCAGGAAATGGAATAAGGATTTTATTCTTATTAAATGATAAGCCAGCTTATGGGCTATCTTTCTTTTTCATCTAGTTTTGTTTTTATCTGATTTTTTATTATTATTATTAGTTTCAAATCCCTATCAGAAGCGTAGTCAGGAGAGATTAGCATTGACTGTTTAGACGTAAAAAGTCAAATAAGAAAAGAATACGTCTTTCATCGCAAGTTTAACCAATGCAGGGACAGCGTCGTATTCTCTACTGCTGAAATGGTACACATGGAAAGCCACTGTCCTGTCCTTGAAAAAAGAAGCTCCTCTTGGAGAATCCTTTGTGCACAACACCGCTCTGTTTCACACTTTGGTCAACATTTCAAATGAGCCTCATATGGTTTGCTTAGTGTTCGTGCCCCAGTTTCCTTGCTGTCAAAGGCATTATTTTGTGTTTTGACGCTACATAGCTAAACCTTATATTTCTTTGTATACTCTCTAATAGATAAAACTTTACTGTCACCGTCTCCTTAGTTATACTACATGCTTTTTCGATAGTGCTAAAACGAATGAATACATAAGAATACACGGGTAAACAAATAATTTGTCCCAAGGAAAAGAATAACTGTATCTTATATGTTTTTGCATGCAGAATCCAAAATTAATGTCTAATTTTCCCATCACCCCCCTTTTTTTGTGCGTGTCCCATGGTATGTTACGTTACGTGTGTTACGTGGGATAAATTTCGATTAAGCGGTTGGCAACACTGAGTTTGGCAACATTGCGTGAGACTGTTATGTACTTTCAGCCAACCTGTTCTTCAAGTGAACCACATTTATTGAGTCAGGGATAATCTGAATTATATTGTGTAGGATTTAAAA
>NC_134807.1:40117637-40120137 GCF_046742065.1 Oratosquilla oratoria | reverse complement strand
GCGCGGGACTTCTCTGCCGAGATTTTGAGGCCCAGCTCCTCGCATTTCCCGCTGATAATGTCGAGCACCTGCTGCGCCTTCCTGAGCTTGTTGCCTCTCCAGGTGACCACAAGGGCTAGGTCATCGGCGTAACTGAGGAGGATGGTGCCATTGTGGAAAGGCAGGGCCACCAGCTGCTCCATCAGCAGGTTGAAGAGGAGGGGGCTGAGGATACCCCCTGGGGCGTCCCGTTCTCCAACCTCTGGAAGTTGGACTTCAGGCCCTGGAATTTTACCCTGGCGCGGCGATGCTGCAGATAGGCGCGGAGCCAGGCTAGCATCCTTCCCATCACGCCCTTACTTACGAGGGCGGCGAGGATGGCGCGAGGGCTGGCCAGCTCGAATGCCTTCTCCAAGTCGAGGAAAACAATGATGTCGAGGCGGTGGTTAACTTGGTTCAGTAGCGTCAGGATGCTGTCCGCCGTGCTCCTGCCGCGTGTGTTGCCGTAAACGTGGGGGTGCAGTGGCCCCACACGCCACTGAAGGCAAGCAAGCACCATCCTCTTAGCCGTTTTGGCTGTGCAGCTGAGGAGGGAGATAGGCCTCAGCTTAGTGGGCTCCCTCGGCTTGGGGATTGGTTGGATGTCAGCCTCCTTCCACTAAGGAGTCAGGCATCCCGCTATCCACGACTCGTTGACTGTGGCCAGCAGGGTGGCGTCCCCGGCTGGCCCGGTGTGAGCGATCATGGAGTACGTTACGCCGTCGGCCCCTGCTGCTGTGTCACGGCCCCGTCTCTTGACCCACTCCAGCTCCTGAGGAGTGAAGGGACGATGTGTTACTTCAGCCTCTTTAGTCGCCTCCTCGATGGCCGTGTCTAGGCGCGGCCGAAGCTGCTGCTGGAGACGGCGCGTGCTACCCGGAAGCTGGTCACTGGAGCCGCGGGCGGTGAATTTGGATACGAGCCTCTCGGCCTCCTGGTGTGGGTGCGGGTGGGTAGCGAGGCGAGGCGTGGCGGCACCGGAGGTGGTCTTTACGCTTTCCCACAGCTGGCTTAGAGACGTGTGGTGGCTGAAGGAGGCGCACCACTCCAAACACTTGGCCTCCCTGGCCTTCAGGGACATCTCCCGTGCGCGGGCCACAACGTACTGAAGTAGTCTCAAGTTGGTTGGGTTGGGGCATCTCTTGTAGAGCTTCCTGTAAATGTTCACTCTTTGGTTATGCTCCCGTACCTCCTCGTTGTAGAACCACCAGTTTGGCCGGTGGCGACGGCTCGGGGCTTTCCTGGGGATGGCTGCGTTAGCAGCCCTCTCAATAGCAGCAGTCAGGTCCCTCTCCCGCTGGTGAAGGTCCACGGGTGGCTGGTAGGCGGCCCACCATTCGTCGAGGGAGGCCTGGAAGCTGGCCCAGTCTGCTCTCCCGATGTTTCAACGAGGAGGGGGAGGGTGGGCGCTGGGGGTACCACTGGGAGGGTGGTGGGAGTGGCGAGGTGGTCGCTGGTGAGGATAAGATGTACTCGCCATGTAGCACCAGCGGCCAGGTCGTTCGAGGCAAGGGTGAGATCAAGCCTCCCCCCCCCCGGGTGTGGGTAGCTTCCCCTGTATTGAGAAGGTGGATATGGGGAATGTCCTCGAGTAACACAGCCAGGTGGCCCGTCTCGTTGGTTGGGGATGGTGACTGCAGTATGGGGTGGTGGGCGTTCAGGTCGCCCGCCACGAGGAGGCTGGTGTGGGCGGCGAGGGAGAGCAGCTCGCCTGCTTCCAGCTAATGTCGTTGGCTCCTATATATGTTGTGCACCAGAAGCGGGATGCCCCCGACCTGCAGCTCTTGTGCCAGGACCTCCACGCCCTCCCCGTAGTGGACTGGGGCGGATACTCTGCGGTGAGGGATGGTGCTCCTCACCAGCGCCGTACAACCGCGGGTGTTCTCTGTGGCAGGGAGCGAGTGAAGGGAATATTTCGCCACCCTCCACTCAAAGTCGGCACGCGTCAAGTTCTTCTACATCAGCACCACGTCAAGGTTTTCCGTGAAGATAGCCTGCAGTACTTGGTGCTTCTTAGGTCGGAGACCTTGCACGTTCCACTGTGGACTCGGAGCTTGGGAGGGCCAGCAAGCTGGTCCTCATCGGCGTCTGCCTCAGCTCGTCGACTCTCGATTCTGGTGGTTGGGGTCGGCTGTGTAGAGGGAGCGGAGGTGCATGACCCTCAGGTCGGGGAGTGATTGGAAAACACACTCTGTGAAGACTGAGACAGTCTCCTGCAGGAGCTCGCTCAGGGTCTCCTGCTTGTCGATGTCGTGGTTGGGGTTGGTGAGCAGCTTCACCAGAAGTCGTATTATCCTTACCATGATGTAGTTGACGACTGTGCGTGTTTCCTCGCTCATGGTGCGTGGCAGGCTATGGGAAGGGTCGGTTGGGCCCATGGAGGGTCTCCTCGCCGACGTCGCGGGGGCCCTGGCGGGAGGGTCCCTTGCACACCCACCTGGTTGGCGAGGCCCAGCTGCGCTACGCCGGGCCGAGGGGCCGG
>NC_134807.1:40082637-40090137 GCF_046742065.1 Oratosquilla oratoria | reverse complement strand
TAGGATGTAATGTCAAAGGACAAAATGTCACGATGGGATATAATGACAGTGGAGGACAAAAGATCACGATGGGATGTAATAATAGTGGAGGACAAAATATCACGATATGATGTAATGATACTGGAGGAGAAAATATCACGGTAGGATATAATGTCAGTGGAGGACAAAATACAATTTTAGGAAGGGATGCCGGACAGTATGTCAATGAAGTCCAAAATATCACGATGGGATGTAATGACAGTGGAAGACAAAAGATCACGATGGGATGTAATTATAGTGGAGGAAAAAACATCACGGTAGGATATGTCACTCGAGGACAAAATATAATTTTAGGAAGGGATGCCGGACAGAATGTCAATGAATGACGGGAGGCCGGTGTGAATCACGGTGACGTAGGGGGACAAAGTATACAAAAGAGATCAGACGACCGTGATCGACCAGATGTCCATGATGGGGGAAATACTAATTTTGATGAGAGAAATGTTAATGAGGCATTGAATGTCAATGAAGGACCAAATGATAATATAGAGTAAGGTATAAATAAAAAACAAAATGATAATGTAAGACATGATATTAAAACTCAAAATGTATCAAAAAGAAATAATCACGAGTTTCTTAAAACCCTCTACTTTAATGCTCGTAGTATTAGGAACATATTTCAAGAAATACAGGCGTATGTCAAAAGCGAAAATCTTGATATGATAGAAATAACTGAGACATGGTTAAATGGTACAGAGTTCAAAGCTGAATTTAATATTACGGGATTTAAACACTTTCATCAGGATAGAAACCACAAGAAAGGTAGGGTTGTACGTTAAAAACAATGTTCATGCTTGTGTTTTAGAGAAAGTGAAACAGGATGCATATGATAGTTTGTGGATTGAGTTAACCCAAACAAAAAGAAAAAAAATGAATGTAGGTGTAATATATAGGCCAAAGACATTATCATTAGCAGACGATAAACTGTTATTTCAAGAACTGTCTAGTTTCTGCAACCGTAATTTATTGATAATAGGTGATTTAAATTTTACTGACATTGATTGGATGATCCTTGAACATGGCCATATAGGTAGTCACTTGATTGATTTTCTTGGCGACAATTACTTAATTTAGCATGTAAAAGAGCCCACAAGATGTAGAAACTTACTCGATCTATTAATCACTAGCCGCGAAAGCATGGTAACCGATGTAAAAGTCGGTGAATCTGTTGCAAATAGCGATCACAACCTAGATAGATTCAAACTCCTAATTTATTTTAGAATAGATACTTGTGTTTCTAAAATACCTGATTTCAGTAAAGCTCAGTTCATAGGACTACGTCAGGAGCTTCAGCTTACAGATTGGGAGGCAAAATTAAGCGAAGAACCTGTAGATCACATGTGGGAAATATTTCAAAATACGCTCACTAAGATGATTCATATTTACATTCCTTTTAAGGACAGACGTTCTCCAAATCAGGCTCGCCCAAAGTGGCTCAAAAAAGAAAAAAAAAAAGAGACAGGTTTATAAGAAATTTAAGTGCTCGGGTGCATCTAATGACTATGAAAGTTATGTATCGATACAAAGAGATTTAAAAAAAAAACCGACAATACGAAATGAATATCGCTGATAAATCCAAAGAGAATCCCAAAGAATTCTATACTTACATTAGAGATAAAAAAAAAAAAATTTAGGAATCACATTGGTCCACTATTATCTGCTGACGGTCAACTTGAATATTTAAATGCAGGAATGTGTAATATTTTAAACAATTATTTTAGCTCGGTATTCGTAAACGAAACACCTCAAAGTGAACTCCAAATTGAACCTGTGAAAAGTCTAGGGTAAACTTACTCACTACGGTAAATATAACAAAAGAAACAATTAAAAGGTGTATAGATTAACTCAAAGTTAATAAAACACCAGGGCCTGACGGTTGGCATCCAAGAATCTTAAAAGAAATGAAAAATGAGATTTTTGTTCCATTAGAATATATTTTCAAGAAATCCATCATATCCGGAGATGTCCCAAGAGAATGGAAGCTAGCTAACGTTACTCCCATATTCAAAAAAGGTGACAAAAAGAAACCAAATAACTATAGGCCTATAAGTTTGACTTCAATCGTAGGAAAAATAATGGAAACTATCATCAGAGATGCTATCGAACATCATTTAGAAAGTAACCGTTTGATAAATGATAGCCAGCATGGTTTCAGACGGAAACGTTCTTGCGTGACTAACTTACTCGAATTCTACAACACAGTTATCTCGAATTATAACAATAGAAACAATATAGATTTAATATATCTAGACTTTGCAAAAGCTTTTAATACCGTCCCACACGAAAGACTACTTACTAAATTAGCTTTACACGGAATAAGTGGTAGCCTATTAAGTTGGACTAGTAATTAGTTGAATGATCAAAAACAGAGAGTTGTTTTAAATGAAAAAACTTTTAGATGGAAATTTTTTACAAGTGGAGTTCCTCAGGGTTCCGTTCTTGGGCCACTTCTATTCATAGTATATATAAATGATATAGACCATGGACAAAAATATACTGTTTCCAAATTTACTGATGATACAAAACTGTGCGGAATGGCATATGATCACTTAAACCAATTAGATATTCAAGAAGATTTAGATGAATTAAAGCAATGGTCTGAAAAGTGGCTAATGAAATTTAACACAAATAAATGCAAGGTAATGCACATATGTAAAAATAACAGTAAGTACTATTACAAGCTATTTAGAAATTCGTTAGCAAAAGTGGATAGTGAAAAGGATCTTGGCTTGATTATCAGTAACGATCATTATCCAAGCAGTGTATTTCAGCCTCTGAGAAATCAAATAAGATTCTAGGACTAATTGCGTGATCTTTTTATTTCAAAAGTGCATCACCCATTAACAAGCTAGTTAGTTCGTCCACATTTGGAATATGCTGTTTCCGTATGGTCACCGAATCTCATTGACAGACTGGAAAAAGTACAACGGCGAGCCACAAAACTGATTCCAAATATCAAAAATAAATCATACGAAAATCGACTAAAACATATGAATCTGTTTTCCCTAAATAAGCGTAGACTCAGAGGGGACTTGATACAGGTCTTTAAAATTCTAAAGGGAACTGACAAAATCAAAAGTGACAAAATTTTCACATTGAATGAGAATCAGACAAGAAATAATGATCTCAAACTGTCCGGAAATAAATTCATTTGGAAGTAAGTAGAAACAACTTCGCCAAACGTGTAGTTAATGAATGGAATAAACTTCCTGCACAGGTAGTGCAATGTAGTTCAATTCGAAGCTTTAAGAATCATTTAGATAAACACCTGTAATGATTATAATTTATTTTATATTATTTGTTTGTTTTGTTATAACTTGTCTGTTTGATTTTCATTTATTATTAGTTATCTGTCAGTTTATCATTATTTATTATTTACCTGTTTGTTTATTATCTATCTATACCTATGTATTTGTTTATGTATTTTATTTGATATTTACATTATTATAGTTTTTATCTATTAATTTATTATTATTATGATTTTTTTTACATCCGACCTAGATATGGACCAAAAGGTCTCCTGTCGGCATGCTCCGCCTTTGTAATCCTTTGTAACACACACACAAACACACACACACACACACACACACACACACACACACACACACATACACACACACACACACACACACACACACACACATATATATATATATATATATATATATATATATATATATATATATATTGACTAGATAAACACCATATGAGGACGGAGCCTTTATTTGTACGACGTTTCGCTTATTACAGCTTTTTCAAGTACAAGTTGAGATACAAATGCTTGAGATTAAATAATGGGAAAGGAGGGAACGGGGAGAGAAAAAGGGGGGGAAGGAAGAGGAGGAGGAGGAGGAGGAGGAGGGTGGGGGGATTGGACACTGGGAAAGGATGAGAATGCTGGCCCAAACGTCCATGAGCGAAATGTCCACAAAGGGTGGTTTAAGTATTTAATATTTTGCTGGCCATGGGTATTAGGGGAATAATGTGAGGAGATATGGCAAAATATTAAATACTTAAACCACCCTTTGTGGACATTTCGCTCATGGACGTTTGGGCCAGCATTCTCATCCTTTCCCAGTGTCCAATCCCCCCACCCTCCTCCTCCTCCTCCTCCTCCTCTTCCTTCCCCCCCCTTTTTCTCTCCCCGTTCCCTCCTTTCCCATTATTTAATCTCAAGCATTTGTATCTCAACTTGTACTTGAAAAAGCTGTAATAAGCGAAACGTCGTACAAATAAAGGCTCCGTCCTCATATGGTGTTTATCTAGTCAATCTTGTCGGCAGACTGCCACTTTTAAGCATATATATATATATATATATGACGTAAGTGGAATAGGAAACACAGGAGTCTTAGTCTTGAGTTTATTCCTGACTAGTTTTGCAGGTATGCTTTTTCAAAGGAATAGGTTTACAAACGGGCTAGGGCATTATATACATGGGGTGGACCTTACCACCTCCCCGAGTTACCATAGTTGGTGACGAGTGTGAACATTACATTGTGGCTAACGTAACAATGATGAAATTTACAATTAAATATGATAACACTAATAACAAAGAAATTAATAATAGTAAATGTAACAATAGTAATGATAACAATGATGATAATTTTTTTTTTTTTTTATGTTGACGACATCCTCTTCATTTCACACAAAACAAACGACATAAGAAACCTACTGGAACAACTGAACAACGTGGACAAAAGAATTAAATTCACAGTAGAGAAAGAGACCAACGGTTCCCTACCTTTCCTAGACGCTGTCGTCATCAGATCGGACAGCAGCGCTAGGTTCAAGGTATATCGTAAACCGACAAACAAAGACGACTTCATCCACTATTTTAGCGCACATGACGAGAAGACCAAATCAGGGGTTATCATTGGGTTTTACCTTAGGGCTCTTAGAATATGCAACGAAGGGTATTTACAAGAAGAAATTGAATACGTAACCGCTGCATTCAGGAACCTAGGGTACTCAGAGGGCATGTTAGGGACGTCACTACGGAAAGCAATTAAAATCAGACAGAGGAAAGGAATTGAAGAGAGGACAAATTTACGATACCTTGTGGTTCCTAACTCTGGCCTCTCTCACATGCTTTCCAAAACGTTGAGACAGACAGGACTCATCATAGTAAATGACACAGGGAAGAAAATAGGACACTTGACCACCAACAGAACCAAGACGAACCGTGACAATAGCATCGTTTACAAAATTCCCTGCAAAGGATGTGACTGTGCATACTATGGAGAGACATACAGAGGACTTAACAACAGACTCAGGGAACACAAAGCGGACATTAGACACCACCGAGAAACCAACGCTCTAGTTAACCACATTGACACAGAGGGACACTTACCTAACTGGGAGGGTTCCACCATTCTAGCTAAAGGACTACACAAGAAACAACGGAAAATAATTGAATCACTTTACATTGCCAACCACAAAAACACAAACAAGAGAACTGGTGACTTGAAATGGACAAAATCTACCGCGACACTTGCCCTCCAAGAATGGCTTTCCAGACCCCCCGACCCTAAGTAGATACCTTTTTCCCACTTCGGCCTACCCTCTCCAGCTTTCTTCCTTTTACTCTGACGTTCCTCCATGCTACCAACCCTTTTTTATCATGATTTATTCTTTTAATACTACACGTTACTATTTATTTTCAACACTATTATTTTCATCATTGTAATTATTATTATTATGATTATCATTATTATTATTTTTATATTTTTATTATCTTTATTATTATCACCATCATTATTATTATGACTTTCATTATCTTTGTAATTATTATTGTTATTATTATTGTTACTATTATTATTTAAATATTTAATTTTTCGATTTTTTATTATCATTATCACTATTATTGTTATAATTACTATTAATAATTTCTTTGTTTTATTTTTATTTCTTTGTTATTAGTATTATCAGATTTTTTTTATTATTATCATTATTATTATTATTACTTTTATTTTATTGTTATTATTATCATTATTATTATTATTACTTCTATTTTATTGTTATTATCATTTTTGTTATTATCATTGTTATCATTATCTAAAAAAAAAAAAAATTATCATCATTGTTATTATTACTATTATTACATTTACTATTATTAATTTCTTTGGTATTAGTGTTTCATATTTGATTGTAAATTTCATCATTGTTACGTTAGCCACAATGTAATGTTCACACTCGTCACCAACTATGGTAACTCGGGGAGGTGGTGAGGTTTCCCCATGTATATAATGCCCACAGCCCGATTGTAAACCTATTCCTTTGAAAAAGCATACCTGCGAAACTAGTCAGGAATAAACTCAAGACTAAGACTCCTGTGTTTCCTATTCCGCTTACGTCAACATGTCAGAATATCTCAATATATATATATATATACATATATATATATATATATATATATATATATATAAATGTATATATATATATATATATATATGTATATGTATATGTATATGTATATGTATATGTATATGTATATGTGTATATGTGTATATATGTAAATGTATGTAAATGTGTGTAAATGTGTGTGTGTGTGTGTGTGTGTGTGTGTGTGTGTGTGTGTGTGTGTGTGTGTGTGTGTGTATTTACCTAGTTTTATTTAACGGGAAGGGAAGCTACGGTCATATTGTCCCGCCTTTGTATCTCGTAGTGTCTAGTTTGCCTCTAAATTCGTGAATGGTTTTTGCACACACTATTGTTTCGTCCAGTTTGTTATAAGTGTCCACTACTCTGTGTGGAAATCGTTATTTTTCAGATCTCTTCTTTAAGTATCCTTTTTGAGTTTGTTTCTATTTCCTCTAGTGTGTCTCTAGTCCAATATCTTCTCTATCGAGTATTTCTGTGCCCTCCATGATTCTATAGATGATCAGTATGTCGCGTCCCTCTCTTCTTTGCTCCAAAGTCG
Source organism: Oratosquilla oratoria (assembly GCF_046742065.1). NCBI lineage: Eukaryota > Metazoa > Arthropoda > Malacostraca > Stomatopoda > Squillidae > Oratosquilla > Oratosquilla oratoria. The sequence continues at coordinate 40,083,179 of NC_134807.1, read as the reverse complement.
TAACTTCAATTTAGCCAGTCTCTCTTCATATGACAAGTTTGAAAGTGGTGGATCCATTTTTTGTGGTTGATCTCTTGATTCTTTAAATTTTCTTTATATTATTTTTGGTACTGGGTGACCACAATGTCGCCGCATATTCTAATGTAGGCCTTAACAGTGTAACTAATTTTTTTAAAGAATTTATTCGCCCAAATAGGTAGATGTCACTTTTATTGGTCTTATCAGTTTACAGGATTCCCCGACAATTTTGTTTATCTGTTTATCAAAGGAGAAGTTGCTTAGATAATTACCAACAGATCATTTTCAGTTCCCACTTTCTTTACCTCCTTAGTTCCAATTCTATATTGTCCTGATATTCTATTTTTACTTTTTTCGAACTCCATTATGCTACACTTCTTAATATTAAAGTCCACGTCCTATTTCTGACTCCACTTCCAAACCTTATTCAGGTCTTCCTGTAGTGATTTGAAACCCGTTTCGGTTTTTAAGTTACTCAACAAATTAGCGTCGTCTGCAACGAAGCTCATGTAGCATTCCACATC
>NC_134807.1:40067637-40077637 GCF_046742065.1 Oratosquilla oratoria | reverse complement strand
TTGCCTTCACACGATCCTCATACTTCTTCTCCAGCCTGATATACGTATTTCCTCTTAGAAGTTCTTTCAATCTTCTAATGGAAATTATCACAAGGGCATTGTCATCATCCACATCACCTTCATCAACAAGTTTTCCAGCTAATAATTTCTCTCTTTCTATTGCTGGCGTACTCATCAGCTGGGAGGCGGTGGTGGGCAGCGGGGCAGCCTCGCCAGCAGCTCACGTGGATGTCGAAGGAGTTGCCAATGGTTCTTTACTTTTATTATCCCAGTGTGCCTTCATCCTTTTGCTTGCAGCTTCACTCCAAGCAGTGGTCTTCCTCTTGCGTCTTCCCATTGTGTATCACAGGAAAATACACGATAAGAGAGAAAAATCACAGTGTAGCAAGTCACGTGTCGATCAATACTTCTCTCTCTCTCTCTCTTTCTCTCTTTCTCTCACACACACGTGCACTGACTCGGAGAAAGGGGTAAACATACAGCCGGCAGCGTGAAAACTATCGTACCACACTAAACAAAAAACAAAAAAATACAAAAATAAGACAAAAAAGAGGCATAACATTAGATATTGAAGATATATGGCATCAGAGTTTAAATACCCAGAGCAGAGTCTAGTAGGCATTTAAATTTTAAAACCCACCACGACGCTCTAACGTCTGGCAGCGTTACGCACATAACGGACTAGTATTTCAGCGAGCCACACAAAAATTTTCAAAGAAATTATTATTTTCGACCGAAAAAGTAGTTTTTGCCCAGCACATGAATCTGTTTTCCCTAAAGAAGCGTAGACTCAGAGGTGACTTGATACAGGTCTTTAAGATTTTAAAGGGAATTGACAACATCAAAAGTGACCAAATTTTCACATTGAATGAGAATCAGACAAGAAACAATGGTCTCAAACTGTCCGGAAATAGATTCAATTTGGAAGTAGGTAGAAACAACTTTGCCAACCGTGTAGTTAATGAATGGAATAAACTTCCTGCACAGGTAGTGCAATGTAGTTCAGTTCGAAGCTTTAAGAATCATTTAGATAAATACCTAAGTAAGATGCTGTAATGATTATAATTTGTGTTATATTATTTGTTTTTGTTTTGTTATCATTTGTCTGTGATTTTTATTTATTATTAGTTATATGTTAATTTATTATTATTTACTATTTACCTGTTTGTTTATTATTTAACTATACCTATGCATTTATTTATTGTCTGTTTCTCATTCAATGTAAAAATTTGGTCACTTTTGATGTTGTCAATTCCCTTTAGAATTTTAAAGACCTGTATCAAGTCACCTCTGAGTCTACGCTTTTTTAGGGAAAACAGATTCATATGTTTTAGTCGATTTTCGTATGATTTATTTTTGATATTTGGAATCAGTTTTGTGGCTCGCCGTTGTACTCTTTCCAATCTGTCAATGTCTTTAATGAGATTCGGTGACCATACGGAAACAGCATATTCCAAATGTGGACGAACTAACGATAGATATAGCTTGTTAATGAGTGATGGACTTTTGAAATCAAAAGATCGCGCAATCAGTCCTAGAATCTTCTTTGCTTTCTCAGAGGCTGAAATACACTGCTTGGATGATTTGAGGTCGTTACTGATAATTACGCCGAGATCTTTTTCACTATCCACTTTTGTTAACGAATTTCCAAATAACTTGTAATCGTACTTACTGTTATTTTTACCTATGTGCATTACCTTGCATTTACTTGTGTTAAATTTCATTAGCCACTTTTCAGACCATTGCTGTAATTTATCTAAATCTTCTTGAATATCTAATTGGTTTGAGTGATCATTTACCACTCCGCACAGTTTTGTATCATCAGCAAATTTGGAAACAGTAGATTTTAGTCCATGGTCTATATCATTTATATATACTATGAATAGAAGTGGCCCAAGAACGAAACCCTGAGGAACTCCACTTGCAACACTTTTCCATCCAGAAGTTTTTCCATTTAAAACAACTCTCTGTTTTCGATCATTCAACCAATTACTAGTCCAACCTAATAGGCTACCACATATTCCATGCAAAGCTAATTTAGTAAGTAGTCTTTCGTGTGGGACGGTATCAAAAGCTTTTGCAAAGTCTAGATATATTAAATCTATATTGTTTCTTTTGTCATAATTCGAGATAACTGTGTTGTAGAATTCGAGTAAGTTAGTCACGCAAGAACGTTTCCGTCTGAAACCATGCTGGCTATCATTTATCAAACGGTTACTTTCTAAATGATGTTCGATAGCATCTCTGATGATAGTTTCCATTATTTTTCCTACGATTGAAGTCAAACTTATAGGCCTATAGTTATTTGGTTTCTTTTTTTCACCTTTTTTGAATATGGGAGTAACGTTAGCTAGCTTCCATTCTCTTGGGACATCTCCGGATATGATGGATTTCTTGAAAATAGTTTCTAATGGAACAACAATCTCATTTTTCATTTCCTTTAAGATTCTTGGATGCCAACCGTCAGGCCCTGGTGTTTTATTAACATTGAGTTTGTCTATACACCTTTTAATTTTTTCTTTTGTTATATTTACCGTACCGAGTAAGTTTACCCTATACTTTTCACAGGTTTTAGCTTGGAATTCACCTTGAGGTGTTTCGTTTATGAATACCGAGCTAAAATAATTGTTTAAGATATTACACATTCCTTCATTTGAATATTCAAGTTGACCGTCAGCAGATAATAGTAGACCAATGTGATTCCTAACAACCTTTTTATCTCTAATGTAAGTATAGAATTCTTTGGGATTCTCTTTGGATTTATCAGCGATGTTCATTTCGTATTGTCGTTTTCTTTTTCTTATTGTCTTTTTTAAATTTCTCTATATTGATACATAACTTTCATAGTCATTAGATGCACCCGAGCACTTATATTTCTTATAAGCCTGTCTCTTTTTAGCAATACTTTTTTCAGTTTCTTTGTCGAGCCACTTTGGGCGAGCCTGATTTGGGGGACGTCTGTCCTTAAAAGGAATGTATGTTTGAATCATCTTAGTGAGCGTATTTTGAAATATTTCCCACATCTGATCTACAGGTCTTTTGTTTAATTTTGCCTCCCAATCTGTAAGCTGAAGCTCCTGACGTAGTTCTATGAACTGAGCTTTACTGAAATCGGGTATTTTAGAAACACAAGTATCTATTCTAAAATTGTTTAGGAGTTTGAATCTAACTAGGTTATGATCGCTATTTGCAACAGATTCACCGACTTCTACATCAGTTACCATGCTTTCGCGGCTAGTGATCAAAAGATCGAGTAAGGTTTCATATCTTGTGGGCTCTTTTACATGCTGAATTAAGTAATTGTCATCAAGAAAATCAAACAAGCGACTACCTATATGGCCATGTTCAAGGGTCATCCAATCAATGTCAGTAAAATTGAAATCACCCATTATCAATAAATCCCGGTTGCAGAAACTAGACAGTTCTTGAAATAACAGTTTGTCGTCTGCTAATGATAATGTCTTTGGCCTATATATTACACCTATATTCATTTTTTGTCCATTTGTTTGGGTAAACTCAACCCACAAACTATCATATGCAAGAAGCAAAACGATGAAACGATGAGGAGAAGAAAGAAAAGGAAAAAATAGAGCAGTGCAAAGCGGTGAAATACGAAGGCAAGGAGAAGGAAAAGGAGAAGAAGAAGAAGGAAGAGGTTGATGAGAATAAGGAAGAAGAGAGAAATGACGAGTATAAGAGAACGAAGTACTAAAGGAGAACAGGAAAGAGTATGAAGAAGAGAGGGAAGAGGACAAGGGAAAGAAAATAAAGGATTATGATGTGCAGGGAAGGGTGGATGAGAGAAAGAAGCAGTATAGGAAGAGGAAAAGAAGAAGAGAAGGAGGAAGCAGAGTAAGAGACTGAAGAAGAGAATGAGAATTGCGAGTGTGGGCAGAGAAGTGGTTCTTCGGAAAGATAAAACAGAAAGCTTCGATTTCGAGTATGCAACGGAAAGACTCCATCGAAGTCTTTGTAAATCTGCCACTGAAAATCATCATCTTTTTGCAAAGATATTTCTGAACAAAAGCAGGGTATATGAGGAACCGTCCTTTAAATATTGTTTCTTTCTTTCGTTCTCTTTTTATCTGTTTCCCACTGTCTCTCCTTCTACCACTGTTCCTCATTCTCTCGATCTGTCCCTCCTCCAATGGAAAATAGAGTTTTGTGAATTATGGTTATGGTAACTTATTGAAGGGGATTATCACCAAAATTAATAATAAAAAATAGAAGTCTCTAATACCTGCTAATACAATGTCGTAGTATAGCTGTTACGGACAGATGAAAGCACATATTTCAAAATAAAAATTATCCTTTAAAATAATAAATAAATAATTTGTTTTATTGCTTACAAATCTAATTTCAGAGAGTGTGTGTCATATTGAGGTTCAAAAAATATTATAATTCTACTTCAAATTTTTTAGTCTACCAATTAAAACATAAAGATTATATCTAAGACTCCACTAAACCAAAATTCATTATCTTCTTATTGCATATCTTCAGTCTGTAATCCTTAGCCTCTTTAGTAATGTAATATATGTTTATATATTATATGTATGTACGTATGTATGTATGGTTACCTCTCTCGTAAGAGGGATAAGCATTTGATGTATGTATGTATGTATGTATGTATGTATGTATGTATGTATGTATGTATCTATGTATCTATGTATACACACACACACTGTAAGAGGCCGGTAGATAGAGGTAGACAATTGAGTAGATAGAGGGGTAGGTGGAGACGTATTTTAATGTTATGACTAAAGGTTTAAAAACAACGCACCGACAGAAAGGGCTTAGTCATCCATGCGCTCGCTCGTGCCTTGTATATGGAAACAATGCTGATGTAGCAAAAATTGTAAGCGTACAAGCCATTTCCGTTGCAACACAATGCTTATGTAAATAATATCGTTGAAACAGTATAACAGCCTCTCTGATTGGAGAAAAAGGTGGAGGAGGAGAAAAACTATTGGCGCAGGGAGGTAAAGTCACGCCACTTGTTTGAGAAGTAAAAGGATATTGGATGAATGAAATAGTGTCGTCAGAACGAAGGTGGCTTGACGTATTGTAGAGGGATCCCGAACGGGACTCCCTTGGTGTAGCTCACAAAACCAAGTAGTAGAATGAAGATAAGAAAAAAATAATAATTCACCCCTCAAGCTTTGAGTGAAGGACTAGGCATGGGGCCTAAAGAAGAGTGAAAATTTGCTAAGTGCTATAGCCAGCGACGCGAACACTGGTGAATGAAAAATTTTACTATACAGAAGAATAAGAACTTCTTTAGAGATTAGTGCAACCGGCACTAACAGTGGTGACAGCGGTGGGATGAACCGAAGAGACTGGTGATAGTGCACAACCACGACGCGACCACATCCAAGCGTAGGTCTGACGAGGCGATCGACTACAGAGCAACTACAACCATCAAGGTGATATTCAAGACGAGAGACGACGAGGCTGATGAGCGACAAGGCTGATGAACGTCGACACTGACGAGAGACATCGAGATTGACGTACGCAAGGGAGACTACGTAGAGACAGTCAAGTCAAATAAACTACTGAAGGTATGAACAATACAATACTTAGACATGAGTTTCATCCCTCCAATATCAATATTCCCAAATTCACAGGGGTAGTAAACACCTTAGTAGTTAATAAGTTCCTTGCCCAAATAGATACCTTAATTGTGAGCAAAAATATAACAGATGAAAAAAGGAAAATAGAAAATTTAAAGGAAAATATAGATACTGAGAAGGGTAGAGCTAGGTTTATCATAAATTTCTAGCAAATGGAAGATATCAACCAATGTAAAGCTTATAAGAAAGCATTCATTAAACATTTTATGTCCAAATGTGATCAGGATCCCATCAGGTCTTTGGTTAAAATGATCAAAGAAGTTAGAACAAGTGAATCAGACACAGAATACTTAGCTAGATTAGATAGATAGTCAAAAGACATGAATTCTATCTAGAAAGATTCAGATTGGATAGAAAAATCTAATGACAAAATGGAAGTTTCTCAGGTAATAAAATTGATCACATTTGGACTGTTAACCAAAATTTCAGATGATTTAACGGCAGAAAAGCTGTATAAAGATCTAAAGTCCAATTCAAATTTAGGGAAAGAAGATTATCTTCTTCAGTGTACAGTGAGACCAGAATAATAAATCCATATGTAATGACAGTGGGCCAACATAGGAACTCTAGAGAGTTTAAGAAAAAAGAAGTAGGACATAGACGGAATGTTAGAAGTCCATCCAGGGATACTAGAATCCTGTTTTAATTGTAATACCTGGGGACACAAAGCACAAGTACGTTTTTATGAAATTATTTGTAGAAATTGCAAATATGAGGGTCATGATGAATATCAGTGTAGAAACCCACCATTCTCTATGCATCACCAAAGAATAAGCCATAAAACCCATGAATGTAGAAGTTTTCGTATGCACAAGGAAACAAGAGGAAAAACCCCAAGACACAGAATAAAGCAATATTTAAGAACTCCCCACATATATACCGATAGACGGTATTGTGTTAAAGATATGAATAAGAGTGGGGTGAAAGAAACCTCTAACATCAAAGACAAACTGATAATTACTATTGGAAGAACTTCTGTAGGACCTCTCATTGCTGGTAGAGTGTTCAATAAGCCTATTCAAATATTTATTGATACAGGATCTGTAGTTAATGTAATTACCAGTAAAGTTTTAAACCAGTTGAAACCAGGAATGAAAATATTGAAACCAATCCGTTACTCATTGCATGAAGTAACTGGAAATCAGTTAAAAACATTAGGTAAGGTTGAGCTAGAAGTTATCTTATATAAAAATGAACATTTGCACATTCCAGTGATAGTTGTAAAAGAATTTGTTTTTCTAGGAGACTTGTTGATAGGATTTGCAACTATGAGAAAAGAGAACATGGTCATATGTCCTGCTGACTTAGGGATCTTAGTGAAATCACAGTTAATCTCATTTTTAAATGAACCAGACTTAAGATCAGTGAGAGGAATCAATGAATCCCTAGACATAGATAAAAAAGATAAAAAATTTACTTTAGATAACGAAGCCGAGTGGTCCAGACCAACAGAAAGTAAAGCAACATGTAGTGAACCCAACTGAGATGTTCAGGATATCCCAGAAATGACTAATTCATCAACTACTAATGAAGCCTTGCAAATTGTGGATGGTGGCGTAATAAAGTCGACGTTATCACACTCCAGAGCAATTAACAGGGTAGTGTGCAGTTGAAAGGCGTTATTGTAGACTCTGAAATAATTACAATCCCAGAATCAATTAGGTTAAAATGTTAGAAGTTGGACTCAGGGATTTATAAGTCAAATAAGAACATAGTAGAAATATCAATAATTAACACTATGAATAAAGATATAGTTTTAAGGAAAGGTACACAAATAGAATTTTTTCAGGTGTGTACAAAACCCATTAAGATTTTAAATGAGAGTAGTGAGGAGGTACAATTACCAATTTCATCAATCTGTTCAGTTCAAGAAGAAATATATTTAGGAAAGGAATACAAGGATCTATTAGAGCCTACAAATTGGCCTGAGTTGGATGAAAGTTTAGTTGCTTTGCTTGTGAAGCACAATAAAGCAATTGCTTTGCCGGGGGACGCCTTAGGCAAAACAACTGTTTTAAAACATCAGATTAAATCAAAACCAGGAACACAGCCTTTTTACATACCCGCCTACAGAGCTTCTCACTCTAAATTAACGGTAGTAGATAAGCTGGTCACTGAAATGTTATCGCAGGATATTATTAAACATAGTAAAAGTGAGTGGAACTTTCTTTTGATTTTAGTGCCAAAATCAGATGGTACTATGCGCCCAGTTATTGATTATATGGAATTGAATAAGCACACCATTCGTGACAGGTTACCATTACCAGAAATCGGTGACATTTTAAGAAGTTTGGGAACTGAGAATGGGTATTTTAGCACAATAGATATCAAATCTGCTTTTTGGCATGAAGACTCAAGAGAGTTCACAGCATTTTCTACTCCAACGGGACATTATGGGTTCAAGCGAATGCCATTTGAGTTATGTAATAGTCCATTAACTTATATGAGATAAATGAATACAATTCTAGATGGATTGTTAGGAAACACTGCCAGTGTATTTCTAGATGACATTTTGATAGTTTCTCAGACAGCAGTTGAGCACTTTAAGAAATTAGATTTGATATTCTCAAGACTAGTTGAAGCAGGATTGAAAGTGAAACTTGAAAAATGTAAGTTCTTGTAAGACAGTGTTATTTATTTGGGACATAAGATAGATAGACATGGACTTAGTACAGTGAATTCAAAAGTTGCAGCAGTGAAGAATTTTCCAGTTCCAACCAATGTAGACAAAGTTAGGAGCTTTTTGGTATTGACAGGATATTATAGAAAATTCATTCAACGATATGCTGACATTGCAAATCCATTAAGTTCTTTGTTGAGGAAGGACTCAAAGTTCATATGGGGACCTGCACAACAGCAAGTTTTTGACAAGTTGAAAGATATACTCACGAGTTCACCTATTTTAATATTTCCTGACTATGAAGAAGAATTCATTCTTTGGACTGATGCATCTGACATAGGATTAGGAGGCATACTGATGCAAGAGAGAAATGGAACTTTGAAACCAATAGCTTACACATCAAGTCTTTGTAATAACGCAGAGAGAAACTATATAACAGAAAGAGAAACTTTAGCAGTAATTTATTCTTTAGAAAAGTTTAGGGATATGGTACTGGGATATCCAATCAGAGTTTGGACTGATCATACAGCTATTCAGAACTTATTTAAACATAAGAATCTTTGGGGCAGACTTACTAGGTGGTTTGCGATACTTCAGTGCTATGAAATTCAATTTGAATATATTCCGGGAAGAAAGAATGTTGCGGCAGATGCACTTTCTAGAAATATTAGTCAACCAATGACTGGGTTGATTAATTTTGTTTTGTAGTATAGAGAAGTTAGTAACTTTAGATGAGGAAATGCTAATAAGAGAACAGAGGGATGATAAGACATGTGATTCATTAGTCAAGTATTTGATGAACCCAAGAGGAAATCCTTCAAAACTACCAAAAGGGTATGAGATAGAGGATATTTATTTGACTAATGGACTTTTGTATAAAAAACAGTTGTAAGTGGAAAAGATATTTCTAGAGGTCCAGTAAATTAGTTGGTAATACCACGAACTCTTGTAAAAGAGATACTGAAGTTACTTCATGATAGTGATTGTAGCTCACATCCAGGAAAGGATAAAACTTATAGACAAGCACAACTTAAATATTTTTGGCCAGGTATGAAGAAGGATAAATATAATTATATTGAATATTGTTTGAAATGTGTTAAGGTGAAAGGAAATACACCAAAACCTGTTCCTATACTTAACTATTCCCATTCCATAGAAACCTTGGGAAAGAGTTCACATTGATACATTGGAGTTAACTATGTCTGAGAGTGGATAAAAACATGTATTTGTTGCCATTGATTATTTTCAAAGATTTTGTATTTTAAAAACCATTCCAAATAAGAAAGCTGAAACTATTGCTTCAGTAATCTATGATCAGATAATCTGTAATTTCACTACACCTAAGATCTTAGTTTAAGATAATGGAATTGAATTTAATAACAAAATCTTGGACAAAAATATGTGAATCATTCACAAAGTAATGGAGTTGTGGAAAGGTTAAATAAAAAAAATATATATATTACATGTCTTAGAAGTAAAATAAGTCCTCACAATATAACCTGGGATACTTGGATTCCTTGTATTAAGTGTACTCTGAACAACCAAATTAATATAGCAACAGGGGATACACCTCATTTTATAATTTTTGGGGAAGACAAAACTCTTCAATATGAAATTTTGACTACAGATCAGAAACCTGTGTATAATATAGATGATTATATCTCAAATAGAATAAATACTTTTCAAAGTATTCACCAAAGAGTTAGGGAACATATGTTGGAGTATTCACAAGAGATGAAAAAGCAACAAC
>NC_134807.1:40050137-40065137 GCF_046742065.1 Oratosquilla oratoria | reverse complement strand
TTGATGATGGAGATGTGTTTCGAAAGAGAGTTGATGATAGCAAATACAGTGTTTCGGAAGAAAGTCAAGCATAAGTACACATGGGAGAGGGTGGTGGAGGGTAGGGTGGTAGATAGAACGTTAATGGACTATGTAGTGGTAAATAGGATTATGATAGGAAGAGTTAAGGTGTACATGTGCTAAGGGGAGTGGGTGGGGGAATATCAGATAATTTTCTGGTGGAAGGTAAGTTGAGAGTGGAAGATAGATGGAGGAAGAGGAAAGGGACAAAATGTAGGGAAGTGCTTAGAGTGAAATCTTTAAATAAAAAGGAAAAGGAGAAGGAGTACAAGAAGAAGCTGAGAGAGGAGTGGGAGGGAGTGAAGGATAGAGTAGAGCTAGGTGTGGAGCAGGAATGGGGATGGTTCAAGGAGGGAGTCACAAAGTGTGCAAAGATGGTGTGTGGAACAAGAAGGACAGGAGAAAATAGAAGGAAGGGTAGTGAATGGTGGGATGAGGAAACGAAGAAGGTTGTAGAAGAGAAGAAGCGAGCTTTCACAGATTGGTTACAAAATAGGACGAGGGAGTCATATGAGAGGTACAAAGAAAAGAAAAGAGAAGTAAAACAAAAGGTAAAGGAGGCAAAGAGGAGAACAGATGTGAAATGGGATAAGAGTATGACAGAAAATATTTAAAGTTATAAAAAGATGTTTTGGAGAGAAATTAAGAGAGGAACAGGAGGCGAATGAAGTAGAGAAGAAAAGGTAAAAGGTGCAGATGGAGAGAGGATAATGGAAGAGACGGCAGTAAGGGCAAGATGGGCAGAATATTTTAGGGAGTTGCTAAATGTGAAGGAGGATAGGTAGGGAAAGATAGTTGCAGTGGGAAATCCTATGAAAATGACAGTGATGAGTGAGGAAGCTGGAGGAGAAATAAGGAAGAATGAAGTGCAGGCAGGGGTAAAGATGATGAAAGCAGGTAAAGCACTTGGTCTGAATGGATGCCATGCAGAATGTCTAAAAAAAGGAGGTACAGTGATGGTGGACTGGCTGGTGAGGTTATTTAATGTTTGCTGGAGAGAGGGTAGAGTGCCGGAGGACTGGAGGATTGCCTGTATAGTTCCACTTTACAAGGGAAAAGGGGACAAGTGTGAATGTAGTAGTTTCAGAGGGATTAGTTTGTTAAGTGTAGTTGGGAAGGCTAATGGGAGGATCTTGATTGAGAGGATAAGGAGAGGAATAGAGGGAGTAATTGGTGAGGAACATTGTGGATTTAGGACAGGTAGAGGTTGTGTAGATCAGATTTTTTTTAGTAAGACAGATATATGACAAAGCTATAGGAAAGGGGAAGGATGTTTTTTGGGCCCTTATGGACCTGGAAAAGACTTACGATAGGGTAGACAGAAAGGCACTGTGGGAAGTTTTGCGGATATACGGAATAGGAGGAAAGCTACTAGGAGCTGTCAAGAGTTTTTATGAGAGCAGTAGAGCTTGTGTCAGGATTAGAAATGGAGAGAGTGAGTGTTTCGAGGTAAAGGTGGGACTTCGTCAAGGATGCGTTATGTCGCCCTGGCTGTTCAACTTATACATGGATGGGGTAGTGCGGGAGATAAATGCAAGGGTAGTGGGTCAGGGATTGGAGATGGTTAAAGAAAATGAAGAAAAGTGGGAGGTGAGCCAGCTGTTGTTTGCGGACGACACTGCGCTTGTGGCAGGATCGGAGGAGGGATTGAGGAAGTTGGTGACAGAGTTTGGGAGAGTGTGTGATAGAAGAAAGCTAAAGATAAATGTGGGTAAAAGTAAGATGATGAGATGTACAAGGGGTGAAAGTGACAGTAGACTGGAAGTGAGCATTAAGGGAGAGCGACTGGAGGAAGTGGATAGTTTTAGATACTTGGGTGCAAATGTGGCAGGAAAAGGTGGAGTGAAGTTTGAGGTAGAATGTAGATTGAGAGCAGCGAGTAAATGCCTTGGTGGATTAAAAAGTGTAATGAGGAATAGACATTTGGGAATGGATGCTAATAGGAGTGATTTTTCCAACAGCACTGTATGGGGCAGAAATATAGAACACAAGAGAAAAAGAGAGAAGGAGTTTGAATGTGTTTGAGATGATGTGTCTAAGAAGGAAGTATGATGGGGGTTATTAGGCTGGATAGAGTGAGAAATGAGGAGGTGAGGAGGAGAACAGGGGTGGAAAGAGGGTTGGGAGATAGGGTTGATGAAAGAGTATTAGGATGGTTTGGACACATGGAAAGAATGAGTGAAGAAAGACTAGTAAAGGAGGTATGGAAGGTAGATGTGGAGGGAGTGAATATGAAGTGACGTCCTAGGATGAGGTGGATGGATGGGGTGAAGGGGGCTTTGGGGAAGAGGGGAGTGTCTGTTGAGGAAGGACGGGAGAGAACAGAAGACAGGGGTGAATGGAGAAGGGTTGTATGTGGATGATTTTGTGATGCATGAGGAGGAATGGGCGGAGGGATGGGGGTGAGGTAGTATGTGTGAGTAAATTTTGACGCAGCCTTAAGGGATTTCTCCCCGTCTTCTCCGTTTTGCATGGGGGGACGGAGAGGGGGGGGGGTTGCCTATTTGATTAATCGGTCTTGCTGTGGATGTGCTGTGTCTTGCGACACTTCTTCTGACCCAGGGCAGTGGACAGGGTTCAGGGATAAGCCGTCATCCGGGAGGTGCTAAGATGAGGAGGGAGGAAGGGTGTGGAGTGTGTTCAGGGATGGAATGGGTGGGAATGATTTTTTGCCTTTTCCTTTTTGTCTACCTCCCTTATAAGGGAGAAAAAGCCTTGGTATATGTATGTATATATATATATATATATATATATATATATATATATCATATATATATGTATATATATATGTGTATATATATGTGTATATATATGTGTATATATGTATATATATATATATATATATATATATATATATGGCAGGAAAAGGTGGAATGAATGTGGAGGCAGAATGTAGACTGAGAAAAGCGAGTAAATGCCTTGGTGGATTAAGGAGTGTAATTAGGAATAGACATTTGGGAATGGATGCTAAGAGGAGACTGTATGAAGGAGTGATTGTGCCAACAGCACTGTATGGGGCAGAAACATGGAACATAAGAGAAGAAGAGAGAAGGAGTTTGAATGTGTTTGAGATGAGGTGTCTGAGAAGTATGGTGGGGGTTACTAGGCCAGATAGAGTGAGAAATGAGGAGGTGAGGAGGAGAACAGGGGTGGAAAAGGAGCTGGGAGATAGGGTTGATGAAAGAATATTAGGATGGTTTGGACACATGGAAAGAATGAGTGAAGAAAGACTAGTAAAAGAGGTATGGAAGGCAGATGTGGAGGGAGTGAACATGAGGGGACGTCCTAGGATGAGGTGGATGGATGGGCTGAAGGAGGCGTTGGTGAAGAGGGGAATGTCTGTTGAGGAAGGACGGGAGAGGACAGAAGAGGGGGGTGAATGGAGAATGGTTATATATGGATGATGTTGTGATTGCATGAGGTGGAATGGGTGGGGGGATGGGGGGTGAGGTAGTATGTGTGAGCAAAATTTGACGCAACCCGAAGGGATTTTTCCCCGTCCTCTCCTTTTATGCAGGGGGGGGGAAGACGGAGAGGGGGGGTGGCCGATTTAATGAAGCGGCCTTGCTGTGGATGTGCTGTGTCTTGCGACACTGCTTCTGACCCAGGGCAGTGGGCAGGGTGCAGGGATGGCCCGTCATCCAGGAGGTGCTCAGATAAGAGGGAGGGTGGGAGGGGTGTGGAGTGTATTCAGGGATGAAATGGGTGGGAATGATTTTATGCCTTTCCCTTTTTGTCTACCTACCTTGTAAGGGGGAAAAAGCCTTGGTGTATGTATGTATGTATATATATATATGTGTGTGTGTGTGTATATATATTCCTAGCAGAATGCATAAATTGTAATCTTTATGTTTCAAACATAAAGGTAGAGAGCAACTCATGATTTTATTATACTTCCCAATCACTTTAAATCTATTGTAATACGTCTTTTTATTTCATTATCATGATCTTTGGTCACTTTCAACATCTGGCCTAAATAATTATACTCTTCAGCATCTTCAAGACTCTCACAATCAATTATAATCTCTTTACTTTGAACTTCTATGATGAACATTACTTTGGTTTTACTCTTATTCTATTTTAGACCTACCTTGAGGCTTTTTTTTAGATCACTCAGCATATTTTGAAAGCCTTCTGCTCTTTTTGAAACAAGAATAATGTCATTCTGTAATCGTAGGGGATTAAAATATTCGCAATTAATCGTCTAACCTTTCTCTTCCCAACTCAACCTTCTGAAAATCCCTTCCAAACATGCTGTAAATAATATGTGCGAAATTGTATTGATTTGCTGTATTCTTTTCCCGATCTTGATCTTTTCTGTATCTTTATGTAGTCGAAACACAGCTGTACCTTTCGCACAAAACTTTTTTAGTACCCTTACGATCTGTTCGTTTGTACCCTGCTTGCGTAGCGAATTTAGTATTTCTATTTGTTTTGTCGAGCCAAAGGCCTTCTCGTAATCTACAAAACCTAAGCAAAGAGATATATTGTATTTTGATGTTTTTTCGACTAGTTGGTTTATTATCTGCAAATGGTCTATAGTCCATTATCCACTTCTAAATCCTGCTTGCTCCCTCAGTTATTTTTTATCTTCAACTTGACTTACTCTATTTGTACGGATCTTAGAGAATATTTTATATAAATTTGATAGCAAGATAATCGATCGGTAATTACTAAGTTCCTTCTAGTCTCCTTTTTCGTGAAGTAAAATCACTATAGCATTGCACCAGGATTCAAGAACACTTTCTTGACGTAAGCACAGGTTGCACAACTGACCTAACTTAATATAAACTTCTTTCCCTATCGTTTCATAGGTTTTAGAGCAAATTCTACTTTTTCCTTTGTAATCTATGGTACACTACAAACATGTACATATAAATTTACTGACTCAACTACGGTCTTCGACGAGTAAAGCTCTTGGTAAAATTCTTCTACTCTTTTTACCATTCTGTCTCATCCGTTTAATGATCTCTCGATTTCTATCTATCAAGCATATCATTTGCTGTCTTTCTAAAGCATGTCTGCGCTTGGTCTATTTAATACTTTTACCTTTTCGAATACTTCTATCTATTTCACCCATGTTTCTCTTTCTTTCCTATGATCTCTGCCTTTCGTTGATAAACTTGTTTAATTCTACTCTTTCTATTTCGTATCACATGCTTTTAATCTGCATGATCGTTGTTCCTTTAATTAGGTACTTTGTAGTTGTGGAGTAATTCCTATTTTCTCTGGTGATTCTCTAATAATATTCACTAAATTCATATGCATGTCCTCGACAGTGTCCTCGTTAAGTATTAGAGCTTCGATTTTTTTTTTTTTTTACTTCTAACTGAAATTTCTTACTGTTATCCTTAACCTTTGCAAAGTTTATTTTCTTTTTTAAAACTAGTTTATTTATTACGGCTCTGAGATTGAATTTAGCTGTGCAGCCTACCATTCTATGGGCACTACCTACATTGACTTTATCTATGACCGTAACGATATTTAAGCTTTAGCTCTCATCTTCTATGATGAAGTCTACTTTGTTCTTTGATGTTCTATTTGGTCTTCTGCAGGTCCATTTACGATCTACACGCTTTTGGAAGAAAATGTTCATAATCCTCATATTGTAGTTCTCTGTAAAATTGACTGACATCTCGCCTCTGTCGTTTCTTTCACCAACTCCAAATTTACCAATGCACAATTCATCTCCCATTAAGGCCTCCTATTATCAACGTGTATTTACTGTTTTCTTGATCCATTACATGACTTAAATCATCATAGAAGGACTCGGTTTCATCATCTGAAATCTGTAAAATTAATGTATAAATATGAACTATTGTTAGTGTATTTTTTATACATCCTAATCACAATTCAAGCTACTCGGTCTGACAAACTGATGAACTTGACTACGCTGCCATCAATCGCTCGTTTTTTTTTTTTTTTCCCTCAAGAATCCTACTCCGCGAGATTTTTCTTTGTCCTTACCTCCATAGTAGAACATGTGGTGACCATCTTGTAATTGCATCAGATTTTCTTCCACTCTTCGGACTTTACTCAGTCCTACGATGTCCCACTTAATATTGTCTAGTTCTTCCATTAAACTGTCCATCCTGTGGTCTTCTGAGAGGGTTCTTACGTTGTAAATATACATCTTCATTATCTTCATGTTGTATAATGCCCATTAGCACACAAAGCAATATGGCTGGACCTTTAGGAGACGATGATCTAACAGGAACGCCCAGTTTTCTTTGGTCTTTATAGGAATTTTGGCTGTAATATCACCCCCTTGCTAACTAGTTTCTGGTGAGATACTTCTCTGGCGTCACCTTGTTCATTATATTAGGTGCAACCCTATATATCTATAGGGTGACTAACGGTTCACGCCGTCATTGTAACGGTACCCCATATAACCATGAGGAATTTCCCTGTTCACCACCAGGTACGTGCCAGTTAGCAGTGTGTTCTGTGACTGTCTGTGTGAGCTGCTTTTTTTCTCAACTTTCTTACAAAACGTGTTCGATATGGGTAACTCTACAGATACTTCTTCTCTATTGACATAGCTTTTGTAATTATATATATATATATATATATATATATATATATATATGTGTGTGTGTGTGTGTGTGTGTGTGTGTGTGTGTGTGTGTGTGTGTGTGTGTGTGTGTGTGTGTGTGTGTGTGTGTGTGTGTGTCTTTGTTTGTGTGTGTGTGTGTGTGTGTGTGTGTGTGTGTGTGTGTGGTTGTGTGCGTGTGTGTACGTGTGCGTGCGTGTGTGTGTGTGTGTGTGTGTGTGTGTGTGTGTGTGTGTGTGTGTGTGTGTGTGTGTGTGTGTGTGTGTGTGTGTGTGTGTGTGTGTGTGTGTGTGTGTGTGTTGAGACATTCTGACAGGACTAAGATTCCTGTGTTTCCTACTCCACACACACACACATACACACACAAACACACACACACACATACACACACACACACACACACACACACACACACACACACATACACACACACACACACACACAGACACACACAGACACACACACACACACACACACACACACACACACACACACACACACACACACACACACACACACACACACACACACACACACACACACACACACAGACACACACACACACACACACACACACACACACACACATATATATATATATATATATATATATATATATGTATGTATGTATGTATGTATGTATGTATGTATGTACATATACTGGTACATTGTGACAAGTTGATGATGGTGGAAAAAGAAGTCACGGGTCTAGTTCCGAGTTTCTGAGTTTATTCCTGACAGGTTTCTATGCTTCTTCAGAGGTATGTGACTCTGGGGTGAAGCTGGCGGTTTACATAGTATGAACAGGACCGCGTTCCCTCCTTGGAGGTGGGTTCCGTTTTGTTGTAAAAAAAAATTTAACACACTGTACAAATATTTGCAATTTTTAATGCAGTGAACAATAATTTACAATTTTTGTGATGTAGCTATTAAAAAATGGATGTTAGATACAGCTCCGGTGTGTGTCGAATGTTGACCGAGGGTGTAACAGTGTAAGTAAAGTGAGTGAGTGGTGTAAAAAATGTGGAAATTCCGAAAAGTGTCACATGATTATAATATAGAATAATATAAAGATAACATATCCAGACAAAATGAAATAGAATAAAATAAAATGAAAATAATGTGATAATTTGAAGTGACGTGATATCACATCGCATATTTTTGTATAACATATGATGTTATCAAAAATATATGGTATAATTTTACATACGGTATGTATTGCAAATAATAAGTGAATAATAGTATAAATAACATATTCAGACAGAATGAAAACAGTAATAATAATGTGATAGTTTGAAATGGGTAACGTTCTATATGACACCTCATCGTATATATTGTATGACATAAGATATGATTAAATTGATAAATAGTAGTATACTTTATACATAAGATAATGCAATATGAAAAAACAAATGAAAGATAATGAAAAATGATAAATAAATAAACAAATAAATTGATAGATGAATAAATATATAAATCTAATCGTATTTGTTGTATGACATAAGATATAATTTGATAAATAGTAATATAATTTTTGGCGCAAAATAATACAATATAAACAATAAAATGAAACCTAAAATAAATATATAAATAAATAGATAAATACAAATAGATAACTAACAATAAAATTATATTTATGAACTGACCGGCTTCAAGCCCTCAACCCAGGAAGTGTGGACGTTTGGGCACCGGATGGAGTTCGTCGTACTATGTGGGCGCTGTTCTGGGACAGGTTCTATTGGCTGCGTATTATCAATATTTTCATTCTATCTGAATATGTTATTTATACTATTATTCATTTATTATTTGCAATACATACCGTATGTAAAATTGTACCATATATTTTTGATAACATCTTATGTCATACAATATGTGATGTGATGTCACGTCACTTCAAATTATCACATTGTTTTCATTTTATTTTATTCTATTTCATTTTGTCTGGATATTTTATCTTTATATTATTTCATATAATAATCTTGTGACACTTTTCGGGATTTCCAGATTTTACACCACTCACTTCCCTTACGCTGTTACACCCTCGGTCAACATTCGACACACACCGGAGCTGTATCTAACATCCATTTCATAATAACTACATCACAAAAATTTTAAATTATTGTTCACTGCATTGAAAGTTGTAAATTATTGTACACTGTATTATAAAAAAGTAAATTGTTGTACAACAAAATGGAACCCACCTCCAAGGAGGGAACGCGGTCCTGTTCATACTATGTAAACCGCCAGCTTCACCCCAGAGTCACATTCCTCTGAACAAGCATACGCGAAACCGGTCAGGAATAAACTCAGAAACTCGGATCTAGCCCCGTGACTTCTTTTTCTACCTTCATTACATATATATATCTATATATATATATATATATATATATATATACATATATATATATATATATATATATACATATATATATATATATGTATATATATATATAATGTATGTATGTGTGTATGTATGTATATTCTAAAAATATAAGTTATATATTAGGAAAAACATTGTGAGTGTGGAGAACAGAGGAAAGGTTTTGGGTTCATACTTCGGGCAAGTGGCCAAGGAAAGGAACGTAAAACAATTCGAACTGATAAACACGAGAAAACAGGGAATAGTTCCTCCTCGTTTGGCTCAGATTTACGGGAGAGGGAAATGAGAGAGAAGGAGGAAAATTATGGAAGAGTAATGTCATATGAAGGTAGTTCATGAAGTATATTAAGTGCTTCAACTGTCTAAAGTAGAGCAGACCTAATTCCAATTGAAATTCGCTTATCATTAAGTGTTCTTGGAGCCAACGAAATGTAGAATAGTAACATACATTAACACTAACGTATATAGGAGTATTAGCTTTGCCTCAGCCAGAAAAATAATACTGCTCTTAAGAACGAAATACTAAAGTTAGTTGCTGTATGGGAAGCAATCCATCACAAATTTTGATGCAATTTCGTATGTTGAAAAAATATAGCAAAACTATTAGCACTTTATGAAGCCGTACGAAAAAAAAGGATAATTAACGTTGCATACGGCTTAAAAAATTTCATAAAAATGAGAAAATGAAAGAACGAGTGCAGAGGGTATAGATAGAGAATAAAAGAGAGTACGAGATATACATAGATAAGCTTACTCGTAAATAGTAAGGGAGACAAAAATAGGTGTAGGGATAGAGTCAGCAAAAAGATATGGAACCTTTACATGTTTAGTTTCATATATATATATATATATATATATATATATATATATGTATATATGTATATATGTATATATGTATATATGTATATATGTATATATATATATATTAATATATATATATATATATATGCGGAAAAAACACCAAGGAAAAAGATAAACTGATGACCAAGCGCTTTCGTCTATTCAGACATCCTCAGGGTACATAAAAAAATATATATATACACAGAGTATAAGGTCAGGAAGGGAACCGGGAAAGGTTGTGAGGCTCTATTGTCGACCTGACCCGCTCGCGGCACTGGACGTTTGGGCCACTACCTTTTTCATAATAAAATTGTCCAGTTTGTACATACCATGACTTAGATTTAAGGTATTGACAAATGTATCTTTGATCAGACTGGATTCTATTATATTTCTAGTCAAATATGACTTATCTTTAACAATTTCTTTAGCACCCTCCCAATTTATGTAATGATTAAAATCCCTTAGGTGAATAAATAATGCATTAGAAAATTGCCCACTCTTGATGCTATACTGATGTTGTTTTAACCTTACTTTTAATTCTTTTCCATTGACAAAATGGAAACTTTACTGAGTGATGAAAACACATACACTAAGTTAAAGAAAAATCCTTTAGAGTCCATCAACAGCAAATTTAGATCAAAATTGAAACAACTTTTAAAAGTTCATGGCCACTTAATCAAAGAGTTTCCATCCACTTCACCTTCTCTGACATACATGTATGGATTAATCGAAACCCACAAGCCTGATAACCCAGTGAGACCTATGCTTGTTCCATATGATCTGCCAGTTATAAATTATCTAAGAGGCTTGTGTCTATTTTAAGTCCTCTTGTAGGCTCCATCTCCAGTAGCCACATTAAGAACAATGTAGATTTAAATTACCATTTTAAAATGATAAGTTGTGATGTTACTTCATTACTTACTCATGTACCTTTTTTGATCCGTTGGTGTACCTTGAAGAAGAATTGAAGAAACATGAGTTGCCACTACCTACCACCACTATCATTGAATTAATTAGATTATGCATTGTTGACTCATATTTTGAATCTGACGGTAATCATTTCCAGCAAAAGTTTGGTATGGCTATGGGTAACCCACTTTCTCCAGTTCTTAGTAATCTTTACATGGATTTTTTTTAAACTAAGTTATTACCTAAGATTCTCTCCCATTATGTCACATGGCACAGATACATTGATGATGTCTTATGTATTTGACCTGAAAATGATGATCCTACTTTGTTTTTAACTAAACTTAATGCCTTGGTCCCTTCCATTAAATTTACCATGGAAATAGAAGAAAATAATCATTTACCTTTCCTTGATGTAATGATTTACAGAAATGAAAGGTCCTTCAAATCTGACGTTTATAGAAAACCCACCAATGTCCTTTCATACGTACATTTTTACTCGTCTCATCATTGCAGGACAAAGACGTCAGTGTTGTCATCAATGTTTCTGAGAGCCCATAGAATTTGCAGTCCGGAGTTTTTGGAGGATAAACTCTTAAGAATATTTGACATAGCTTCAAAATTAAAATTATTAAGCACCTCGTGGAGATTTCTTATAAATCGGCCAAGAATTCTTTCTACGAGGAAAAAGCTAGCAAAACCTTTAATGTAAAAAACCTACTTGTGCTGCCTTTCAACGAGAATTTCGTCAAACTACCTCATATTCTTAAGACTTTCAACATTCAAGTGGCATTAAAGAACTCCAATACAGTTAGAAGTCTTTTGATTAAAAACTCTCCTTATAAGGAAGAAGGATGCATCTATTCAATTCCATGTAAAAAATGCGACAAATGCTATATTGGTCAGACTGGAAAAGAATTAAAAGTAAGGTTAAAACAACAGTATAGCGTCAAGAGTGGGCAAATTTCTAATGCATTATTCATTCACCTAAGGGATTTTAATAATTGCATAAATTGGGAGGGTGCTAAAGAAATTGTTAAAGATAAGTCACATTTGACTAGAAATATAATAGAATTCAGTCTGATCAAAGATACATTTATCAATAACTTAAATTCAAGTCATGGTATGTACAAACCGGACAATTTTATTATGAAAAAGGGAGTGGCCCAAATGTCCACTGCTGCGAACGGGTCAGGTCGACAATAGAGCCTCACAACCTTTCCCGGTTCCCTTCCTGACCTAATACTCTGTGTATATATTCTTGTTTTTTTTTCTATGCACCCTGAGGATGTCTGAATAGACGAAAGCGCTTGGTCATCAGTTGATCTTTTTCCTTGGTGGTTTTTCAGCATATTTAGAATCACGAGTTTATGTGATTTCTCATGCATATATATATATATATATATATATATATATATATATATACACATATATATAAGTATATATATATATATATTTAAAATTATTTTAGACATATATATATATATATATATATATATATATATATATATATAAAATATGGGAGCAGATTCTCTTGTATACAAGTAGTATTGCAGTCGACAGCATTATGACAGTTGTAATCTTCTTAGTAGTATTTTCTAGGTTTCTAGCACGGATCCGGTCATTCGGGGGTTAGGGTGAGCAAAGACGAGTTCACCAAGAACATCCATTTAATATCTTACTCATCGTTTCGTCTTCATATAGACATGTTCAGAAAAAATCTGGAAATTGCAAAAATTTAATTATACAAACATGAACACAAAATTTAAAGTTGTTATAATGATGTAACATAACAGGAAATTTTGTTTACTGTAAAGAGAATATTAAGAATCATGTTCAATTGTCGTCGAACGAGATATATATAACCTCAGATGATCTGACGCCTAACGATCGTCTAGAGAGATTCGGTCGGTAGGATGTCTTTGAGTGGTTGAAGGATTAGGTGAGAAGTGGAGTAGGTCTGGGGCACCTGACGTGATTGTGTCACAGGTATGGGAGGATAGGTGTGGAGGGGAGAAGAGTTTAGAAAAGGAGAGGAATTTATCATTGATTCAGTTAATGCTAGATACCATGTTTGAGTGGATATTGGTAAAAGGATTTTTTACTCTTATGAATATTGCTTCTAAAAGATTACGCTTGCGCGGGTCTTCACTGCTAGCAATAATTTTGTACCATAATTAAGCTCTCCCTGTTAGCAACTTAGTGATGGTAATTTTGTAAGTGTTATTCAATAACAACGTTTTACAAATGCATGAAAATTCCTCCACTAAGACTCCATCTGGTATATATATATATATATATATATATATATATATATATATATATATATATATATATATATATATATATATATACCACAAAAACATATGATTTACAAAATATGTACTGTAACCACTTGGGAAATAAAATGGAAACTACCCGAACGTTTTCGTCTATTTCAGACATTTTTACAGGTCTCCTGTGAAAAAGCCTTAAATAAATGAAAACGCTCCGTCAAATTTAATTTTATTTTCCAAGTGGTTTTAGTACACAGACACAGACACACACACACACACACACACACACACACACACACACACACACACACACACACACACACACACACACACACACACACACACACACACACACAAACACACACACACACACACACACACACACACACACACACACACACACACACACACACACACACACACAACACATACACACACACACACACACACACACACACACACACACACACACACACACACACACACACACATATATATATATATATATATATATATATATATATATATATGTATATATATATATATATCAAAGACTACTATTACACATGACGTGCGCACCCAGATCCCTGGGGCCGCTAGCGGAGGCCATTGCTTTCTTTGTAACCTAACATTTTATATTGGACAAATATATCAAAACTAGAAACCTAACATTGTATATAGGACAAATATATCAACTATTGACTTATTCAATGCAGTATAAGTTGATATATACTTTTATTGTGAAATAAGAAACTATTTTTAAGGCACTGTTATGCTTTGAAATGAAAATTTTAGCCGTATTTAACAGGTATTATTGTATGAGGTTAGTGAACACCAGGGTTGGCGATTTTTTATGTTTTTAAAGAATATAAAAAATATATATATATTTTTGATTAAATCAGATTTATATGATTTGAGCAGATGTTTTATAGATTTTAATTATTGTGGGATTGCTATCTGATATGCAATCTGATTGCTAAAGGACATTTTTAGCATATCGATATAAGGAGCAGTGTTATATAGACTTGCCAAAAGTATACAAGGAACGGTATAAGCCGTATGTGAGGACGGTATGCTCAGGTTCAGTCGATTCCTCCAAGAGTTTTCTCATCTTGGTGACATTTGCTGCATTGTCTGTCACAACACTTCCAATATGAGAACAAAAATCTTGTTCAGCACACAAGATCCAAGTTCATACACAAGATCCAAGTACTTATCAGCAATATCTTTTCTGGATGGAGGAATATAACCTGGCCTAAGGTTCTGAACCATCTTGAGAAACTGAGGGTGCTGAACAAGACGAAATGGTGAATTTGTAGCAAATATAATTCTTGTAACTTCTTTGTCGAGATTTTCCTTTTGAGAGGCTGAAGTTTTTATGATAAATCTGTCCAGAGATGTTGATGACTCTTTTAGATAAAAATGATTTAGCAGAAGTGGCGCTTATGGAGGAGTCTGATAGTGAGCTTTTTAATGGTGGAGTCAGGTTTGCAGATAATTCAAGTGGAGCCGGTGATGAATGGATTGAAGCTGTTAATACAGATGCTGAAACGGAAACAGATTTTTTTAGCATATTGCATAATTTATAAATGAATAAATAAATGAATGAATACAGTGTGATTTAGGCTATTTTTGAGTACAGTAGTTATTATTTTAGATAATGATCATATTCACACAAGTCACTAAATTATTTGGAAATAATTAACGGGATATGAAATAGGTGGGCTTGGAATTCAACCCAAACAGGATTCAGTCCACTTTTAAATTCACAAAAAATAATGGGTTAATTGTGTTCGGTTAGGCCAAATCCCTTTGGGCTGGATTCCATGTGGGCTGAATTCCTGTGGAACCTATGAAATATATTACACAATGTTGAATGAAATGAATAGCAATCATCTAGGCCCCAAAGTTGAGTGAATACAGTATATCATAGTGATATAGTCACTACCCAAATTTAAAAGTAATGAAGTTGAAGTATCATCTCT
>NC_134807.1:40035137-40045137 GCF_046742065.1 Oratosquilla oratoria | reverse complement strand
TAGATGGTGAGAGAGAGAGAGAGAGAGAGAGAGAGAGAGAGAGAGAGAGAGAGAGAGAGAGAGAGAGAGAGAGAGAGAGAGAGAGAGAGAGAGAGAGAGAGAGAGAGAGAGAGAGAGAGAGAGAGAGAGAGAGAGAGAGAGAGGGAGAGAGAGAGTGAGAGAGAGAGAGAGAGAGAGAGAGAGAGAGAGAGAGAGAGAGAGAGAGAGAGAGAGAGAGAGAGAGAGAGAGAGAGAGAGAGAGAGAGAGAGAGAGAGAGAGAGAGAGAGAGAGAGAGAGAGAGAGAGAGAGAGAGAGAGAGAGAGAGAGAGAGAGAGAGAGAGAGAGAGAGAGAGAGAGAGAGAGAGAGAGAGAGAGAGAGAGAGAGAGAGAGAGAGAGAGAGAGAGAGAGAGAGAGAGAGAGAGAGAGATAGAGAGAGAGAGAGAGAGAGAGAGAGAGAGAGAGAGAGAGAGAGAGAGAGAGAGAGAGAGAGAGAGAGAGAGAGAGAGAGAGAGAGAGAGAGAGAAGGCTAGAGTAGAGATAAAAAGTGTCGGAAATGTTACGAGAGATGGAGCCAGGTAGACCCGGGACTGACTGGAGGAAGCTGACAAGGTGTCCAGGATGATGGGCGGATGGAGGAAGCGATGATAGAGATGAATGCATGCAAGGTTAAGAAGAGTAAATGCGATAGAAAGAATGGAGAATAGCAGGAATAATCAAATAAAATAGTTGATGCAAAGTAAGGCAAGGAAAGATTATATATATGAAGAAAAAAGAAGATTCAAATAATACACAGCTAGATGGAGTTTCAAAAAAAGAAAAGAAATAAAAAAGAATAAAGAATGAAGATTCATCTAAGAATACATAAATAAATGTATAGGAGGGGAGTGCCTTACCTGAGAGGAACGTGTAAAATAAAGAAAGCAGTGAGGGATATAAAGAAAAGAAAAAATATTGGTCAGAGCACAAGAAAAATGAAAAATGGATAGGAATAAAACATAATAGGATATATATAGAGAAATAAATAAAGAGAAATTACAAAGGAGGTAATATATATATATATATATATATATATATATATATATATATATATATATATATATATATATATATATATATGTATATCACATGAAAACATTGTGATATAAGAAATAGTAAGAAGACTGGTGACAGGGAATCTCTATATTTCGATTGCAAACTACAATCCTCTTCAGTAGATATCTACTGAAGAAGGATTGCAGTTTGCAATCGAAATACATAGATTCCCTGTCTCCATTATTTTCCTCCAACAGTGGTTTTCATGTGATTGACAAATTGTATAGGTAAGTTAGGGAGTGAGGAATTGTTTGCGCGGTTCTGGGATGCGCTAAACAATATTAGAAATAGGGGAGGTGTTCCTGTTGTATGTGGAATCCTTCCGAGGCGTAGAGTTGGAGGCATGTGGCATTCCAGGGCTATTGTAATGAGGTGCAGGCTGGCAAAACATTGTAAGGCCAATGGATGGGCATTTGTCGACAAATGGGACCGATTTTACTGTAGGAACCAACTACATATAAGGGACGGGGTGTACTTGTCGCCCAGAGGATTTCGGCTCCTTGCTGAATCCCTTGAGAGAGAAGTAGGCATCCTACAGTTTTTTTCGGGTAGACGACGTGGGAGTAGGGGTGGGGGGAAGTATCAGAATATAGTTTAGGCAATAGAAACAACTTAGAGAGGGACTGTGAAAATAATTACCAAAGCAGGTGGAGGGAAGATAAATTTAAAGTTTACTATACAAATAGCAGAAGCATAACTAACAAAATTGATTTGCTGTGAGGTAAAGCATGCGTAGAGAACTTCGATATTATAGCTATTACTGAGCCCTGGATCAACATGGCTGATAAGGATTTCCTTCCGGAAATCGAAATAGAAGGATATAATTTTTTTTTTTTTTTTTTTTTTTTTTTACAAGGGTAGGGTTGGCTGGAGTGGGGGGGGTGTAGTACTTTTCATTATAATACAGTAAACTGTATTATCAACAATGCGATTAAGGAAGAGGTCTGTACGGAATCCATTTGGGTAGATATTATAGGTAAGAATAAGAAAGTTATTATTGGTGTCTTGTATAGACCTCCTAACCTTAGCATTGAGGAGAATGATCCCCTGATTCATGAAATTCACAGAGCGTCCCAGTACAAAAACGTTGTGATAATGGGAGATTTTAATTATAGAAACATTGACTGGGAAACTTTAATAGAAGATCCGGAAACAAAGAAATTCCTAGATGTGGTGCAGGATAATTTCCTAAAACAAGTGATTACCGATCCTAGGAGAAGAGTAAATCCTCTGGACTTAGTTTTAACTAATAATGAGCACCTAATGAGTAATGTAAAAGTGGGAGATAGTCTAAGCTCTAGCGATCATCAAGAAATAAGATTTAATATTACTTGGGAAGAATTAAAAACTACGAATAACGTCCAACAGACTTCAGGAGAGCAAACTTTGACAATATAAAAACTTATTTGAAATTGAATATGAAATGTCATACGGACGTTTCGGACATTGTCGAGCCTCGGTGCATGACCGAGGGTCGGGTCATGACTAGTGGTTGGGTCACGGAGGGTAATATGCATACCTTGGGTCAGGTCATTTGGGGGCTCAACAGAAAGGTCAGCGATTTAGATGAAATGAATAGGAATCTAACTTATTTAATTATTAATGCACAAATTACATTTATCCCCCTGAAGTAAATACGGAAAAATATTAATATTCCCAAATGGATGAAGGACGGATTGAAAAGAGGACTTTACGTAAAAATAAAAGACGGCGGAACACACTTTAGATCAAGACATAACGAAATGGCAAAGCTGGCTAAAAAGAATACACGTACATCGAAACGTAATTATGAAATCAAGGTTGCTAGTCAAGCAAGATCCAACCCAAACGGTTTCTTTCATTTCTATTGAACAAAAAAATAAAGAATAGGATAAATTAAAAACGATGAAAATGTCATGATAGAATCGGAGGAAAAAATGAGTGAGGAGTTTATCAATTATTTTTTATCGGTGTTAACTAATGAGATCTGATTTTCAGAGGGGATGAAGAAAGTAGTCTATCTAATATCAGCATTAGTAAAGTAGAAGTAGTCAAGCAGATTGAAAGAATTATAGCTACAAAATCCCCGGGTCCAGACGAAATTTTTCCGAGAATGCTAAAGGAATATAAGTTTGAAATCTGCGACCAGTTAATTGAAATATTTAATAAATCAGTAGACACTGGTTTTGTGCCTACTGCTTGGAGGCAAGCAAACGTTGTTCCTGTTTTTAAGAAGGGAGATAGATCGTCTATATGCAAGTACAGGCCAATCAGTTTGACATCGGTTATTGGAAAAATCCTTGAATCAGTAATAGTAAATAGACTCAGAGAACACATTGAACGACATAATCTAATTTGTGATTCACAGCATGGTTTCTCCAAGGGTAAGTCATGTGTGACTAATCTTCTATCCTTTTACACTAATGTATATAAGGCGTCAGATAATAATGATAATTACGATATTATTTGATAACCTTGACTTTAGCAAAGCGTTCGATAAGGTGCCACACCAGAGACTACTAAATAAAATCAAAGCCCATGGCATAGGAGGAAAAGTGTTAGAATGAATTAGAGCTTGAATTAGTAACAGAAAACAGCGGTTCACAATAAATGGAGTAAAATCTAGGTGAGGCAATGTTACTAGTGGGGTCCCTTGTTCATTATTTACATAACCGACTTAGACGATGGGATAAATAGTGATGCTAGTAAGTTTGCGCACGACACTAAAATAGGACACCTAATTTGGTCAGGAGACGACGCAGATATTCTGCAGGATGATCTTAACAAATTGTTCAAATGGTCGGTGAAATGGCAAATGAAATTCAATATCTCTAAGCGTAGCGTGTAAAACGTAGGGCTACACAACCCCAAAAATAGATACAGCTTAGATAACACGCTTTTAGAGAAAACTGAGTGCTAGAGAGACTTGGGAGTTCTAGTGAGTCCGGACCTTAAAACCAGGAAACAGTGCATTAGCGCCAGGAATAAAGCTAACAGAGCATTAGGTTTCATTGCTAGGACGGTAGCGATAGGTAGACCTATCCTTGACTATGCGGTACAGTTTTGGTCTCCGTCCTACAAAATGGACATCAATTCACCAAAATGATACATGGACTCAGAAATCTGCCTTACGAAGAGAGGCTTAAGCACCTTAGCTTACACTCTCTGGAAAGACGCAGAGTGCGGGGTGATCTAATAGAGGTGTTCATGTGGATCAAAGGCTTTAACAAGGGTCATCATATTAAAACAACAGTGCAGGACTCACAGTAATGGCTATAAACTGGACAAATTTAGACTTAAAAAGGAAATAGGCAAGAATTGGTTTACTTATAGGGTGGTCGACGAATGGAATAAACTTAGTAACCATGTAGTAAGCGCTGAATCTATCAGTTGTTTTAAGAAACGATTAGACAACTTTATGGATGGGGATGGCAGGTGGTGATGGATACGAAGCTGCCTAGTGTAGGCCTTATGGTCTCTTGCAGTCTCCTTCATTCTTATATTCTTATGTTCTTAAATGTGTGATTACACTTTTCACCTGTAATATATATATATATGTATATATATATATATATATATGTATTTATATATATATATATATACATACTAATAATAAGAATTAAACCATTTCTTGGAGAGGGGGGTCTATAAGCCCTCCGAGGCTGTAAGTTCTCCGAGGGTGCAAATTATCCGAGGGTGCAAGTCCTCCGAGGGTGCAAGTCCTCCCAGGGTGCAAATCCTCCCAGAATGCAAGTCCTCCGAGGGCACAAGTCCTCCGAGGGTGCAAGTCCTCCGAGGGTGCAAGTCCTCCGAGGGTGCAAGTCCTCCGAGGGTGCAAGTCCTCCGAGGGTGCACGTCCTCCGAAGTTGTAAGCCCTTCGAGGCTGCAAGCCCTCTGAGGTCGTAAGTCCTACGAGGATGCAAGTTCTCTGAAGTTGCAAGTCTTACGAGGTTGTAAATCCTCCAAGGTAATAAATCCTCCAAGGTAATAAGTCCTCCAAGGTATAAGTCCTCCAAGGTAATAAGTCCTCCAAGGTAATAAGTCCTCCAAGGTAATAAGTCCTCTAAGGTAAAAAGTACTCCAAGGTAACAAGTCCTCCAAGGTAACAAGTCCTCCAAGGTAACAAGACCTCCAAGGTCGCAAGTCCTCAAAGGTCGCAAGTCCTCAAAGGTAGCAAGTCCTCAGTGGTCGCAAGTCCTCAGTGTTCACAAGTCCTCAAAGGTCGCAAGTCCTCAGTGGTCGCAAGTCCTCAGTGGTCGCAAGTCCTCAGTGGTCGCAAGTCCTCAGTGGTCGCAAGTCCTCAGTGGTTGCAAATCCTCAGTGGTCGCCATGTTTTCTTGAACTGACCAGGAAAAAATGTCCCTTGGGTTCGGCCTCAGCCTCGGCCTCGGGGCGGAACCCCAACACGGGATCCCCAGCACCGGATTCCTATCGTGGGATTAGAACGCGGAACGCTGCGGCCGTAGGCCGCTGTTTGCGCAGCCAAGCTCCCGGCAAAGCCGGGGAGGGCGAAGCCCGCGGCTTGTATATATACACATATATATATATATATATATATATATACATATATATATATACATATGTATATATATATATATACACGTGTTTGTGTGCATGTGATTCACCTTCATCTTGGTCTTCGGATCACGTGTTGGACTCGTGATTGACAGCTATTTCCCCCCGGAAGAGAGCTCAGAGCTCGTATGACCGATCTATGGGTAATGCTTTAACCTTACACGCACACACACACCCAGCTCCCCGCCTACGAGAGTTGAAGTATCGACTCGAAGCGCAGCGATACTGAAATTGTTTTTAGCCCTGGGCAGGATTCGATCCCGGACCGCAGTAGTGACAGTCTGGGACTCTGCCAACCGCGTCACCGAGTCGTGTGTATGTGTGTGTGTGTGTGTGCGTGCGTGTGTGTGTGTGTATTTACCTAGTTGTATTTACCTAGTTGCATTATAGGGGAAGGGAGCTATGCTCGTGGTGACCCGTCTTTGTATCTTTCAGCATCAAGTTTATTTTTAAAATCGTGAATAGTATTTGTACACACTGTTTTTTCATCTAGGTTATTCCATATATCCAGCATTCTGTGTGGGAAGCTATTATTTTTCCTATCTCTTCTATAGTTGTCCTTTTTGAGTTTCTTTTCTTGACCTATTGTTTTTTCATTGTCATTTTTTAGTAAATCTTTTCCGCCAAGGATTTCCATTCCTTTCATGATTCTATATACAATCAGTAGATCACCTCTTTCTCTACTTTGCTCTAGTGCTGGTAGTTCTAGTTTCGATCATCTTTGGAAAGAGCTGGTGCCAACTTTGTTGTTGCTCTCTGTATTCTTTTTAGTTTCCTTATATTCTTTTTGGTACTGGGTGTCCATAGTGTCGCTGCATATTCCAGTTTTAGTCTAATCATTGTGACTAATATTCTTTTTATAATTTCTTCATCCAAGTATTCAAATGCCAATTTCATTGACCTTAATAGGTTGTATGTTTCAGCTACAATTTTGTTTATATGTCTGTCCGGTGTCATGTCATTACTGATTACCACTCCAAGGTCCCTTTCCGAGTACACTTTTTTATTTTATTTTCACCAATTTTGTAATTTTTTGAAATTCTGTTTTTGCTTTTACCAAATTCCATTATGCTACACTTCTTGATATTAAAATTCACCTCCCACTTTTGAGACAGACAGACACAGATAGACAGACAGATGGACACAGACAGACAGACAGACAGACAGACAGACAAATACACAGGCTCACAGACGGACAGACAGAAGGACAGACAGACAGATACACAGGCTCACAGACGGACAGAGAGAAGGACAGACAGGCAGACAGACGGACAATCAGACCCGATACACAGGCTCACAGACGGACAGACAGAAGGACAGACAGACAGACACGCAGGTTTACAAACAGACAGACAGACAGAAGGACAGACAGACAGACAAAAAGTAAGACAGACACTCATAGGGAGGATGAGAGGAAGGCACAGAATAATAAATGAATAGATTATTAATCATGAAATCAATCAAAATATTCAGTGACAAGCAAAAAACGGAAGCTGATTGTAGTTATAAAAAAACAAAGAAAATAAAAATGACAAAAAGAAAATAGAAAATATGAAGAAGAAGAGGAAGAAGAAGAAGAAGAAGAAGAAGAAGAAGAAGAAGAAGAAGAAGAAGAAGAAGAAGAAGAAGAAGAAGAAGAAGAAGAAGAAGAAGAAGAAGAAGAAGAAGAAGAAGAAGAAGAAGAAAGGAAGGAATAAAGATGGAGAAAATGAAGAAGAAAGCTGTCAAGAAAAAGGAAACTTAGAATTGATGCGAAGAAGAGGAACGGGGAGGTGCAGCATACAAAACCGAGTTACCAAGGAAAAGAGAAAGAGAAGAAGAAAGTGGACGAGGAGAAGAGAAAGCGGTGAAATGGAGGTCAAGACAGAGAAGACGACAGGGGAAGAGAAAAAAAAAGAGTGAAAGAGGAGAATTCATATATATATATATATATATATATATATATATGTATATTTATATATACATATATATATACATATATATGTATATATATATACATACACACACACACACACACACACACACACACATATATATATATATATATATATATATGTATATATATATATATATATATATATATATATATATATATATATATATATATATAAAAGGAATGTGTCGAGGTTTGGAAAGAAAAGTATTGAAAAAGAGAAGCGGGATGGGAGTAGAATATGTGGGAAAACAAAACATAGAAGAGAGAGTAAATAAAGTGGGAATAAGAAGTGGCAGCGGTAAGAAGAAAAGCCAATGAGGAAACCAAAGACGAAAGTGAAAGAGAGAGAGAGAAAGAGAGAGAGAGAGAGAGAGAGAGAGAGAGAGAGAGAGAGAGAGAGAGAGAGAGAGAGAGAGAGAGAGAGAGAGAGAGAGAGAGAGAGAGAGAGAGAGAGAGTTTAACCCGTCCATCAACTCCGTAACTACTGGTTTACTTTAGTTTAAGTTTTTTTTTATGGTTTTGTATTTCTTCTTTCAATTTCAATTTTCTTTTCATCATTGTCCTAAGTATGTCTTTCACCACATCTTTCTGTAGGAGGTAAGTAATGTTTCTTTATGGGGTGAATTAAATGGAGGAAAATTTTTCTTATTTTTTTCCCGAATAATATTACACTTGGCTTGTCAATTTACACTAAGAGACTCCCAACTGGGATCCTCAATTCACCTCCTGCGCCACCTCTGCACCGACGTCACGACATTCTTAGTCCAATAATCTTTACTGTTACAACTAAGTGCCTCCCCTATGGGCGTGACTTTGCCCACCTGAACCTATACATTTTCTCCTCCTCTACCCTTTCTCCAATCAGAAAGACTGTAACAAACGTCTTAAGCAATACTGCTTACTCATGCAATCACGATATCAATGCATGAACTTAGCTTACATATTGTCACATCAGCATTAAAATCTGGTCCCTAAAGGTTGTTTATAAACTTTAGACGAGAAGCGAGATTATGCAACTCCTTCGCGGCTATTGTTTACCAAACATCCAACTTATAAAATTAAATTCTCGCCACCTACCGCTCTACCTTACTTGTCTACCTTTATCACCAGCCTCTTAGAGAGAGAGAGAGAAAGAGAGAGAGAGAGAGAGAGAGAGAGAGAGAGAGAGAGAGAGAGAGAGAGAGAGAGAGACCGAAAAAAACGCTAACCGTGGCATGAAGAAATGAAACCAAGAAAATAAAGAAGAAAAGAAAATAGGAGAAATAGTTGTAGAAGGACAAGAGAAAAGAAGAGAAAAAGAAGGAAAAGAAGAAAAGCAGATAGGCGAAGAAAATGAAGACAAACAAGTAGAAATGTAAGCTAAGAAGGGAAACAGAGTGCATTTAAAGGACGCAGGAGGGGGAAAGAGAAGAAATATATCCTAAGGAGGATGGTAACAGACGATAGTGATGTTGATGTTGAGCTTGTTCACATTATAATGACTCCCATTATAATTGTGATAGTCTATGATAAAGGTGATGGTGCTGCCAGTGACAATGGTAAAGGAGTTTGTGATGACAATAATCCTGTCATTGTTTGTGATGGGGATGTTATGGTGATAATGTTGTCGTTATAAAAGAAGAAAAAAAAAAGAGTGAAAAAAAACAACACGGGAAAAATGAAGTAAGTCATTGTGGTTACATAAAAAAATGGCAAACCAACAGCAAGAGACAACAAATGTAAGACGTAATATTACCGCAAAAACTTAAAGATTACGGGAAAAAATGTCGAACAAGGATAAAAAAAAAGGAAAGCAATAAGATTTCAGAGGAGAGAATAGTGAAAAGATTATATATATATATATATACACATATATACATATATATTTATTTATACATATATATTTATATATATACGTGTATATATACATATATATTATATATATATATATGTATGTATACATGCGTAAGTAACCACTAGGAAAAGTAAACTAACGAAGCAGAGCGCTTTCGTATAATTACATCTTCAGTGCAGATACAAAGAAGGAATTATAAAATGAAGAAACAAGGTACAGAATATATGACATAGTGAAAAGGGCATTCGGAGAGATAGTGGAAGAAGTACACGTGACGGGCGTTTGGACCGTCCTGGTAACCAACAAGTATGGGACAACTGCTCATAATTTATATTACAATTTAAACAATTTTGAAATTTCATGAGAAATAAAACTATCTAATTTGTACAAACCTTGATGAAGATTAACATTTATTCCCTTACTAGATTTGATCAAACTGCATTCAATTAAATTTCTTTCTGTTATGTTGTTGTATGTGATGACTTTAGCGTTATCCCAGTCAACTGGGTGGTTAAAATGGTTCATGTGGTTGAATATACCGCTAGATTGGTTTCCCTCTCTAACGTATTTCTTGTGTTGATTGATTCGTGTTGTGAGTGTTTC
>NC_134807.1:40012637-40025137 GCF_046742065.1 Oratosquilla oratoria | reverse complement strand
TGTAAGGAATGCTACCTAATGAAATGCAGTCTTCAGGTGATATAATCTCTAACAAGCTTTAACAAAAAAGAAAGAAAAAGAAACTAAACTGAACTGGCTAGCTGGCAATGGGAACATACAGGACTCTTTGCACTTGAAGTATTAACACTAACAAATGAAAATATGTTCATTCCAAAGAAAATTTAACATACTTTTTAAACTGGTAGCCTAGCTTATAGTACAAAAATAAACTTACATAACACAAAAAGAGCATTGTAGGTATTGTGCTTGAGACCCATTACCATTATTCTACTAAAGCCAATACAAGAATTTATTCATAACCTCGCTGACTATTAAAATTATAAAAATACTGATGTATAAAGCAATCTAGGAATAAATAATTGTGCAAAGAAAAATATATGTACATATAAACAACACTTTTTCCCATCAAAGTTAAAGAATCACAACATTTAACTGAACAACTACTTATAAGATCAAATCCTTAAGACAATAAATGATGCAATGTACTAAGTATAAACAAATTAAAAAGGAATCCTTTCATAATACCCAAACAGTACTTTTTATGACAAAAAACTGAAAACTTTGTGAAATAAAATTACAGATCCAGTTTTATTCTAGATTCAATAAATACTTGTCACAAGGATAATATTTTCTTGGAAAATATGCCTATATGAGGCCTATATGTCAATGTGAGGAATGCTACCTAATTAAATGTAGTCTTCAAGTTACATATAATCTCTTACAAGCATTAACAAAAAATAAAAGAAAAAGAAACTAAACTGAACTGGCTGTCTGGCAATGGGAACATACAGGACTCTCAGTACTTGAAGTATTATGACTAACAAATTAAAATATGTTCATTCCAAAGAAAATTTAACATACTTTTTTAACTGGTACTCTAATTTTTAGTACAAAATAATAATAATAATACTTTTATTTCAGGCACACATGGCCCATATATATATATATATATATATATATATATATATATATATATATATATATATATATATATATATATATATATATATATATATATATATATATATATATATATATTTTATATGTATTTCTTTAATCTGGAGAATACTTTCCTATTAGCAACTGAGAGGGACTGGAAGTAGTCATTCATGACTCTCAAAAGAATATACACAGTGTATGCCAACTGATATATTTTTGCATAGTAATAGTATTGAACAACTATTGACTCCACCGAAACTATAGTTTTTCGCCTCGTCGTGAGGCGTCTTCAGGGTGAGGACTGCTTTGTAGGATGCTCTGCTATATTGAAGGTCTTCCAACGAATAATGACCGCTGGTTGGATGGGCTGGCTTATAAGGCTCAGCCTGCCTAGCTCAGACGGAATACTGGCCTCTCATTGGCTGAGAGGTGCAGTATGGGATTTTGTCCGGGAGCCAAGGGGGTGGGATTTTGTCTGGGAGCCAAGGGGGTGGGATTTTGTCTGGAAGCCAAGGGGTGGGATTTTGTCTGGGAGCCAAGAGGGTGGGATTTTGTCTAGGAGCCAAGAGGGTGGGATTTTGTCTGGGATTCAAGAGGGTGGGATTTTGTCTGGGAGTCAAGAGGGTGGGATTTTGTCTGGGAGCCAAGAGGGTGGGATTTTGTCCGGGAGCCAAGGGGGTGGGATTTTGTCTAGAAGCTCTGGCCTGAATTGCTGCTGCTCTGGTTACTGGTCCTAGGCGCTGATTAACTAGCTGGACATGTTTCATTTGTTTGCGGGGCTGCTGCTGTCTAAGGGCTTGTTGTTCCTGGAGGGGGTTATTCTTTACATGGCGCGCGGAAGGGAGAATAAAATCGGCAGCTTGCTGTATGTTGATGGTAGGGCGCTGGCAAGTAATGGATACTGCTTCTGCAATCTGCAGCTTCCTCAAGGCAGACTCCTTGTGAAGAATTTCCGTTTGGTCTAGCAGCTTCTGTAGAGGAGGTTTCATGTTGTGTGTTTCAGTGAAATGCTCGAAAATTGATCCCTGGTTTCTATGGGGTTGTAGGCGACGTCGGAGTGTAGAGGAGGTCCTGCCAATGTATGTGCTGGAGCCGTCGCAACGGCCCTCCTGACATGAAAATTTGTATACAACATTGGTGGTAGCCTCACTCGGGGCCCTGGGCGCCGTGCTATTCCTCATTATCAGGGAACTAATGAGGTTAGGTTTGCAGAATATTCTCAAGTCTATGATGGCATTTCTGTTAGTTGGGGTGACTCCTCTCTTGATGATATTCCTAAGGGCATCACACTCCTCGCGGTACCGATCATGAAAAGAATTATGGTGGTAAACGGTGATTTTCTCCTTGGGAGGGGTGGGCAACTGGGTCGAGTCTGCAAACTGGTCCAGTTTTTTCTGTATGACTTTCTCGATGAGATGGTCTGCATAGCCGTTGTTGGTGAGGAGCTGGCGGATACGGTCGAGTTCTCTGTGGATCTCAGTCCAGCTACTACAGTGGGTAAGGGCCCTCTTCACATAGGAAGATATCACGGATATCTTGTATGAAACAGGACATTCTCCCTTGGCATTGAGGCAGCGGCCCACGTTGGTGGCTTTAGTGTAAACCTTAGTCTTGAAGCCCTGTTCTTGTTTAGAGATGTCCACATCTAGGAAGGGGAGGCACCCCTCTACACTGCGTTCACAGGTGAAGGTCAGGCTGGAATTACTTTCAAGAGCAGTAATCATGTGAGGAACCTCTTCGTCGGTAGTAGTGGTGATCAAGATGTCATCGATGTATCTCGCGTATATTCCTGGAGGGGGGTTATTGTTGAAAGTTCTTTTTTCCACCTGGGCCATATACATATTAGCAAAAAGTACCCCAAGTGGGAATCCCATCGCCACTCCATCAACTTGTCTGAATAATTCCCCTTTATGGGAGAGGAAAGGGGCCTCCTTGGTACACATCACTAACATGTCTCGCAGGACGTCTTCTGAGATGTCAAATACGGGTAGGTCACTTCTATAGACGCGGTCCATGATGATATCGATAGTCTCATTTACAGGAACATTCGTAAAGAACGATTCTACGTCTAAGGAAGCGATGTCGTGGCACGGTGGAGCTGTGCGAAGCAGGTCTATGAATTCAGAAGCTGAAGAAACTGAACGTCCCATGGGGACGTATGGAGCGAGGAGAGAGTTTAGCTTCTTGGCAACTTGGTAGGTGGGAGTGGTGATTTGTGAAATAATAGGTCTCAGGGGGTTACCTAGTTTGTGGGTTTTTACAGTGCCATAACTATAACCGGGACCATAGTCACCTATCACTGGATTAAAATACTTCGTCGAAGAGTTAGCTCTCTGGATGAGATGATTAATCCTCTTCTTCGCATTCTCAGTAGGATCCTTCTGGAGTCGCTGGAATTTTGCAGGATTATAAAGGATGGAGTCCATCTTGTTATTATAGTCAGCCTTATCGATGATGGCGTAGACTGCTGACTTATCTCCTTTGCGGATAATGATGTCGTCTCTCTGGCGTAACTCCTTGGCGGCTTCTTTTAAATCTCTAGTGAGGATCTGGCTTCTGTAATTTCCTCTGTCGCGTCCAGATTCTCCAATAAGGTCCTCTCTGATGGTAGGAGAAAGGGTTACCTTTCTCTCATTCTGCAGGGTGAGGAGCCGATCTATCATATCAGGCACTCAATTTCGATTCTCTTACTTTCAGGATGAGGCCGGCGAATGAAATGGCAGTTAAGCCCTAAGTTTAGGAGTGTCTCTTGCTGACTGGATAGGGTGGTGGTAGAGAGGTTGATGAAACCTTGAGCAGGCCTCTCGTTTCTTACAGGTCCTCGGTGTAGTGTGGTGAGCTTCTTCTGGGTTCTGGTGTTAGCAATCCATTGTTGGTGATGTTCGTATTCAACAAGGTGCCCAGTGGCTGCTTGTCTTATATGCTCTTGGTCTGTGGCAAAAGTGGCCCACAAGGCGGCTTTTTCTTCATTGGCTTTTTGGAGGCGGTCTTGGGCATCTTGCAGTCTCTTCTTAAGGGTAATGGTGGTACTATTGCGATTACCTGTGTGTCGGCTATTAATACTTCTGGGGCACAGGTTTTATCTAAGGCAATTCTGGTTGAAATCAACTGCACTAGTTGCTTTAACAATCTTCAAGACTGTATTCTTTAATCTGGAGAATACTTTCCTATTAGCAACTGAGAGGGATTGGAAGTAGTCATTCATGACTCTCAAAAGAATATACACAGTGTATGCCAACTGATATAAAACAGTTTGAAATGGATATATAAAAACTATGTACAAGGTGTATAAAACTATGAGAAGTTCGAAAATAAACCTACATAACACAAAAAGAGGATTGTAGGTATTGTGCTTGAGACCCATTACCATTATCCTACTGAAGCCAATACAAGAATTTATTCATAACCTCGCCGACTGTTGGAATGATAAAAATACTGATTTATAAAGCAATTTACAAATGAATAATTATGCAAAGAAAACTATATGTATATATAAACAACACTTTTTCCCATCAAAGTTAGAGAATCACAACATTCTCAAATGCTCTGGCTGATCTGGCTGGTGATGTTTCAACAGATTAAACAGAGACAGCACCTTTGGGCTAACAGGAGCCACCTTCTTTTTTTGGGGGGGTCGTTTTTGGATTTTGGTCCTAGAATTTGGGTCGATCTTCATGAAGAACCTGCATGGAAAATTCAATTTAACATTTAAAGTTACTTTAGTCATGGAGTGCTATTTTGGATTGTAAATGAAATACATGTATTTCAGCAACTATCTTTATTGAATCTAGCTTTACTGATCCACTTGAACAAGTACCTCTGAACAAACTCCAAAGTAAACCCAGCATTTGATGGGTATTTTACATCTATGATGAAAAATAGCTCAAACATGAGAGCAAAGGCCTGGATGAAGCATGGAATGTCCCTCATGACGATCACTCCATCTGATGCCAAGTAGAAATTTGATCCATTGTAAAGGCAAGGGGTTCCTTAAAAAAATATATAAACACATTTAATGACTTGATACTTAAAGACCTAGAGAAAGGTGACTATTGTGTGAGGCAAATATCACTGCAATAGAAACATATTAACAATTTCAAGGCTTCTAAACACTCATTTGCCAGGGCTCAACATTAACAGCTCTTTACTTGTTCAGGATAAGTAGGAATTCAAAAAAGGAAATCATGGTTGGACAAACACATATACTTACCAACTGCAATCAAACATGGCGTTTTTGGGAAGTCTGGTTCCTCTGTCAGTCTGTTCACATCAGATGGTTTCTAGAAAAGAAATAGAGCAATTAATTATTCATATAATTTCAACATAAAAAAAATTTTCAAGTCATGTGTACATCACCAATAAATTCTCAACTTAATATATTGCCTAAAATGTCCTGGATACTGAATAATTCTAATATTATTTAGTCTTTATGTTATGTTGCAGCTTTTTTAAACTTTTTTTTTATTGCAACTCGAAAAAGGGATTCTTTTTCCTCTTGATAGTATGCCATGATGAGGGTGATTGTTGCCACCTGGTAGGGCAACTGATTTCCCACTTCTTCACATGCTTTTTTTGCACATCTTAGTCTGCCCCTCAGTTTCTTTGCAAGTTTGGATTTTACTCTGCTTTCTTCTTCAAAAGAGTCAACAATAAGTTGCTGCTTCTCCCCAAAAGCCTCCAGCATTCTGCCTTGACAACTGAAGCCCATTAGTTGTTGAAAGTGACCATCCAAAGCTTCTGCTGTAAACAGAGCTGGCCATTTGTCCCTCAGTTCGAATATGCTGCAGCCCTTCATAATCATTACCCTCTGATGGTAATACTCAAACTCGGGACCAGATTGTCCCTCAGGGGGGGTCAGGCAATCTATTTGTTGGTCCATAACTTGATTTTTTTATTACTGCACCTTCTTCACTGTCAGAATCTTCAGCAATTCTCTTTATTTTGTACTGCCCACGCCTCTCAGTCTCCGCTCTAGCAACCAGCTGGTTGAGAACAGAATCATATCCTCTGCCAATACTGGTGCCAGCCACTTGCACATCTTTGAGGCATGGGAAGATGTCAATCACTTTTTTAGCAATCACCTCCATGTGGCACCGATAAGGCTTTGGTTGCATCTGAAGTACTTTGGCCACCACATGTCTGACAATGGCCCTCCTATCTCTGGGAGACAGTTCTGCAGCTCCACCTTGCTTCAGCACTCTATGAACTGCCTTCCTGACCCCCTTTGGCCTGTCTTCCATGTCCTCAAATGTCAGCTCAACAGTTGAGGGCCATGTTGCACAGTGAACACTTGGGGATGGTGACTGGCTGTCAGGAACTATGGACCTCAAGGGGGTGCGAGGTATCAGTCGTAGGGGACTGCTTGCCTCACTGACAACTTGAGGGTTATCATCCACTGTAAAATATAACAAATGAATTTAATTAAACTGACCAGGTTCTGCCCAATGTGGTTGGCCCTGATTGGGACCACATCCCCACCCACTTATCATGGCTAACTCTAAATCGGGCCTGCCCATTCATAGCATTCATTTGATTTCTTATTTTTCCCAAAATGCTGTTTAAGGTATTTCAATTTCCAATACACATTCTAAGCACAGATTTCTATTTTAAAAAGGCCAGGAAGTGTACTCACTTTGTTTACTGCTACTTACAGAAAATATATTTTACTGGCTTAATTCTGTCTTGATGTTTTCATGTTGAGATAATGATGGATGCCTGTGAACCCATTTTAGGGGTAAGGACTTGTCAACCCAAGTTAAATCTCCTACAGACACAAACATACCACTTGACTTACCCTGGGCTGTCCATGTCTCCATGAGGGCTCTGGCCTTTATAGGCTTTAGTGCTGCATGAAGGTCGATGTCTTTTATAAGCCTCAACTCATTAGCTCTATCCACTCCAACATCCTCCAGGCACTTCATCACTTCTTCTAGCTTGTGTTCAAGCTTAAGTTTCACCAGCCCGACAAGACTAGGTCTTTCACTTCATCCATGTTTAAAACTGATACAACCACTGGAAAATGACAGTATGTAGTCCAGAAACAGCTACACACAACCAAATGCAAGATATGAGATGTATATAAAAAAAAATCAATTCAAATCTGTTTGGAAGAGGTATATGTGATAAGCTTAGCATAACTGGCACATGTTAAGAGTTTATTAAATGAAGAAAATTCTGACAAGTATGTAAAGAGAAAATCAGCTTTTTTATATTTGAAAAATAGAATAGTTTGCTTTTTCACTTTCAGTGAGATGGGGGAAGAGGTCTGAAAGGTATGCAAGTTCAACAAAAGTGCTTAGGGCAAGAGAAAGATTCCATGCTTAATTTTTTTTTCTTACCTACCTACATAATTTTTTCAAGACATGTTAATCTAAACAAAATTTTTGAGGCTGACTTGTATTTGCATTGCACATAAATCTGCTTGTCTACATATATTTATGTAGGAACAGTGTATTTTAATGATGTTCCCCAATCCTGTCCAAGCTTGTAGATGCTATGGGGTGCATAACTCAGAATATGACTCAAATTTACACATTTTGTACTCTTTACAGACTGTGAGGATCCATGACAAATTAGCAAGCCAAAGGTTGGCACAGAAATGAACTGATAGGTTTGCACAACAAAAAACAAAGTCATTTCTTTCACCAAAATAAGGATAATTTTTCCTACCAGAAAAACATCCTCGCTCTTTTCTAGAAGCAAGGCTTGGTCTTTTTTGTACTTGGTACCTTTAAATACTACTGAATTGGCCATGACTGTATTTGAATGTGAAAAGTGTTGACCAGCTATTGCTGTTTTAATATGTCCATCAAGAATGTCAAGCTTGAAATCTATCGAATGTTTTATTTGAAAGGCAGCAGGGAAGAGACAACCAGCACTGTAAAATGCCTGTAGCAACTGATGTCTTTTGGCAAGTGATTTGGGGAGATTTTTTAAATTATGAAGACCTCTAGCACACTTTTTAAAGTATGAATGTTTGCTCTCAAATCTCATTGTCCACAATCGGATCAGTGGACCAAATCTGACAATTAGCTCAGGGTAGTGACAGAGAAAATTATATTTTGGTCTAAGGTTGATGTTTGGGAATATGGTAGCTCTGTAATCAATATAATACTCAATTAGAGAAGCCAAGAAGACAATCTGACCTTGGGCTATAGCTGGAGCACAAACCAATTCAACTATTAACTTTGATTTTAAATATAGCTGCCAGGCTTCATCATTGGTATCTTTAACTAAATTCCCAATATACACAGAAAACAGCCTGAGAAAAACCCAATTTTCAACAACATGGCCCACCAGTCTGTCATTATTCCTAGT
Source organism: Oratosquilla oratoria (assembly GCF_046742065.1). Classification (NCBI taxonomy): domain Eukaryota; kingdom Metazoa; phylum Arthropoda; class Malacostraca; order Stomatopoda; family Squillidae; genus Oratosquilla; species Oratosquilla oratoria. The sequence continues at coordinate 40,016,860 of NC_134807.1, read as the reverse complement.
TACACCGCCTGGTCTATCCAAGCTATCAGTTCCTGATAAGACCAGGTTAAATATCCTGCTATTCAGTTTGTCATAACTAAACCACTTCTTGTTGACAAGATTATGTATGATGAGTGGCATGTCATATGACACTACACCTTCAAAGAGGTCATGCCCCAAGCAAGTCCTGGATTTGCAACATGAAAATGTGTCAACTGGTTAAAAACTGAATCAAATTTAATACCATGATGAGAAGCAAGGTTAGCATGCTCATCAATGTATTTAATATCCCTGGTGTAACTCTCTACAGATCTCCTAGTCCCAAGTTTGTATGGTGTCTCTCTAAAGGAGTCCAAGTCAAGTGTGCAAAATCTGCAAAAGTATTGGTGTCTAAAACTCTCCACAAATCCACCAATTCCATGACATCCAAGATTATCTCCAACAATTGCACAAACAGTGCCTTTTCACCCTTAACAGTTTTCACTTCTATGCCTGTAGTTTCCAGTGACTGCAGATCTTTCACTAGTCTTGAAAACACTTTATCTTGCCCAAACTGCAGATCAGACTCGGTGAATAGCATAACCAGTTGCATATGGTCAATGGATGACCGTAAATGTGAATCAATATTAGCCAAGGTAAAATAGACACCTACAACTTTATGCTTCTTCCTGGCTGATCCCAGAGGATTCACCACTTCAAAGGCATCTTGGTACAAAATAATTTGGAATTATTCCTGCTGAAATAAAGCATTTGATCTAAATATTGTCCCATCTTTAACATCTATGAGTATCTCAGGCATCTCATTTTCTGCAGTACGAGCTTCTGGGACATTATGTAAATTTATGAAAGCAGGATAACTATCATACAGAAATTTTATACTCTCTTTAATTGGGATGTATTGAGCATATCTTGCACTGCTTTCATCATCATGTCCAAGATATATTGGTCTAGGACGCAAAGAAGGAAATTTATTCTCATATGTTTTTTTAGTTTGTTCTAATCTTAAGGGACCATTCATACTTCTCTGAAAAATCCCTGCTCCACTAACTGTCTCAAGAATTCCTTGAATGTTGTCATTTTCTACACCTGCCTCAATCAATTTTTCACATAATTTTTTTTGCATATGTTTATTCTCTATCTGTTGTATGCATCTGACTTCATCTAAAAAAAAATTGATTGTACTGTTTTGGCAGGTATCAAACATTTTGCTTCTAAATTCAAGTAAAATAATGCTAATTCCCTCAAAAGTAGCTCTTCCTTCATCTCATCCGAGAGCGAATCACCATCATCTGTATCATTATTCAGTGAAACATCATTTTCATCAATTTCCATTTCTATGATTTCATTTAAAGAAATCAGTTTCCTCTGTGCTAATTTGGAAACAGCTATCTTGCAATAATGTGTGAGTCCAATATCTGTTTCCTAGTTAGATGTGATGTAAAAGATGAGGTCACACCAAATGTTTTCTGACAGTTTTTAAAAGGACATGCTATTCTGTCACCCCAATTTTTCTGTGCAAGATGTTTTTTCAAATGGCAAATAAAATCTCTCAAGTTAATACATTTCTGTTGACAAAGGGGTTAAGTACACTTCAGAAGTACACTTTTGGATGCATTTTTGTCATTTAATGAACTACAACTAGACCTGTACTTATGCTCACGATACACGTGTGTCTTGAAACCAGAATATCTTGAAAAACTTTGCACACATTTTCCGATTCCACACGGAAATTGATAGTTTGGTGTATTTCTGTGATAATTATAGTGACTGACATAGACATTTTGTTTCATGTTTGATGCAGAGTATGTACACTGCTTACAATTGTACATTGCTACAGTTTAGTGAAATATTTGCCTAAACTATTTATGTGCACTGTAAAATCCAGTCAGTTACTTTCGAAAATTTGTGGCAACCAGAAAGTATCAATAATTTGCAGTTTAGGTCGAATTTACAGAGGTAAACAATCAATTGGCATCAGATGAGAAATTTGTGGTAACTAGAAAGATTCAATAATTTGCAGTTCAGGTCGAATTTACAGAGGTAAACAATCAATTGGCATCAAATGAGAAATTACTAAAAGAGTATAATGTGTCAGCTGCTAAGAAAAACAAATATACATACAGGACATAACAGTTTCACCAAATTTCCCTCAATGTTCCGATTTCCTTTGTTGGGCTGCAAGATGGCCGCTGTATGTATCCCAGAATGCATTGCGCCGCACGTTGTCAGTACATTACTGAGATAACGCATTTTCTCGGTAAGTTACTGAACTTCCTCAATAATACAGTCATACTGAATATTTTCTCAGTAATGTACCTTATATTTTATAATGCTAAAATTAAAAGAAAAATTAAAACGCATTTTCTCAGTAATCTACTGAACTTCCTCAGTAATACAGTCATACTGAATATTTTCTCAGTAATGTACCGTATATTTTACAGCCATTTCTTAGAGTGTACCACACTATTTTCATTCGTCACGTTAGTGTCTTTATGTTTAATGATCCGGCTGATCATATGACCTGTTGTCCTTGCAATCGTTATGCTCGCTTTTAAAAGGAATGTATCAAGGATTGGACTTATGTCGGTGTTTGGTACAGTTATATAATGTGTTTTTCTCTCAACAACTTCGCTATTTCCATGTTTACTTTGGCACTTATTAGCTTCGCTTTCTTTTTTAGTTTATATAACAACCCTTCAGGATATTCAAGTTTAATGAATGTTTTCATAATATGTTCTACTTCTTCTGCCAGGAATGCTTCATCACATATTTTAAAAGCTCTTAAAAAGAAACCTATTACTGCACCTGATTTTGTTCTCTCACTATGACCTGAAAAATAGTGTATATAATCTTCTTTATTTGTGGGCTTTCTATATACCGAGAATTTTCTTTTTTTTTTCTTTTTCTATGAATGATGATATCTAATAAGGTAATTTGCTATCCTGTTCCATTTCCACTGTGAAATGTATGCTTTTCTTTACACTGTTTAACCTTTTTAACTTGTTGTCGGTATTTGTCCTTTTAGGTATTACTACTAAAATGTCACCTACATATTTCATCTATTTGCTGTTCCTACTCATAATTTCTATGTAATTTTCTGATTCTAACATCTCCATATATAAGTGCTAATACTCCATAAATCGGGCTCCCCAATGCTAGACCACAATGCTGAGAATATTCAATATCATTAACATTCTTCTATTATTTCCTCATTTCTTTCTCCACCATCATTCAAAATCTGTCAATATTTTATTCAACACACACACACACACACACACACACACACACACACACACACACACACACACACACACACACACACACACACACACACACACACACACACACACACACACACACACACACACACACACACACACACACACACACACACACACACACACACACACACACACACACACACACACACACACAGACACACACACACAGACACACACACACAGACACACACACACAGACACACACACACACACACGCACACACACACACACACACACACACACACACACACACACACACACACACACACACACACACACACACACACACACATATATATATATATATATATATATATATATATATATATATATATATGTATATGTATGTATGTAAGTATGTATGTATGTATGTATGTATGTATGTATGTATGTATGTATGTATGTATGTATGTATGTATGTATGTATGAATGTATATACCCATCTGGAGTATTGGCTGCTTGTTATCATGGCAAAGTAGCATGCAGTTTATATTTTAGGGCCTATATGGGGCGCCCCTACGAACCAGAGCCACATATCATTTTGTCTGTGATAGAGGAAAACTTTGTTCACAGAGAAATGATGACACTTTAATACTACGACTGTCCCTCCGTTATAAGAACATAAGAACATAAGAAATAAAGGAGACTGCAAAAGACCATAAGGCCTACACTAGGCAGCTCCGTATCCATCACCACCTGTCATCCCCATCCATAAAGTTGTCTAATCGTTTTTTAAAACAACTGATAGTTTCAGCGCTTACTACTTGGTTACTAAGTTTATTCCATCCATCGACCACCCTATTAGTAAACCAATTCTTGCCTATTTCCTTCTTAAATCTAAATTTGTCCAGTTTGTACCCATTACTGCGAGTCCTGCCCTGTTGTTTTATTATGATGACCTTGTTTGCATCACCCTTGTTATAGCCTTTGATCCACTTGAACACTTCTATTAGATCACCCCGC
>NC_134807.1:39992637-40007637 GCF_046742065.1 Oratosquilla oratoria | reverse complement strand
GTGTGTACATTATATATATATATATATATATATATATATATATATATATATATATATATGTGTGTGTGTGTGTGTGTGTGTGTGTGTGTGTGTGTGTGTGTGTGTGTACATTATATATACATATATATATATGTATATATATACATATATGAATATGTATATATATATCTATATATATATATATATATATATGTATATATATATATACACATATATACATATATATATATATATATATATATATATATATATATATATATATATATCGTCAGAGAAGCCGTCTGGGGCTATGGTTTGTTATTGTGGCAAGGTAACATGCAGTTGATACTTTAGGCTCTATTCGGGGCGCCCCTGCGGATCAGGGTCAGGTATCATTTTGGATGTGATAGAGGAGGTCTCTGTTTATAGAGAAATTATGACACTTTGATTACACTGCGGCTGTCCCTCCGTTATGCTGTACCCCTTTCCCTTGTTACTGTCCTGTAGCATTTCTCTGATTATTCATTTCATTTTTCACCTACCCTGTTGTGGAGGAAAAGAATGCTACCACCAAGTCTTCCCATTTGAGTTGTACGAGGCGACAAAAAATGGGACCTGGATAGGACTAGGAGTCCTGCTACCTGTATCCCCAAAGGGGACATTCCTAAAAATAAGTAAAGACATAAGAGGGTCTAGGAGTTTTTGAACCGGTACCCCAAGGTTTGGGTCTTAATGTTCGTAGATGTGGTACAGATGAGAGTAAAAGGGGAGGTATTGGCAGTATATTTGTGAGAAGAATGATAGATGTGTTGGCATTGGGTGAAACTAAGTTGAAAGTGAGGGGAGAGTGTGTGTTTGGGAGTGTAGTTAGGAGGTTCTCAAGAGTAAAAAGAGGACGAGGGAGAGAAGGGGTGGCTATACTAGGAAGTGAAGAGATAGCTTAGCGAGTAGTGGAGTGGAAGTGGGTTTCTTCAAGATTAATGCGGATAAAGGTGAAGCTGGGAAGGGAGATGTGGATTTTTGGAAGTGCGTATGGGCCTGGTAGTGAGAAGGGTGTAGAGGAAAATGAGGCTTTTTGAATGGATTTATATGAGTGCATATAGGGATTAGGGAGACCTTAATGCTAGGGCAGGAAATGAACTAATAGACGGAGTGATTGGTAAGTATGGAGTTCCAAGAAAAAATCGTAGAGGAGAGTTGATGGTGAAGATGTTTCTCTAAAGAGAGTTGATGATAGCATATAAGGTGTTTAAGAAGAAAGTCAAGCATAAGTACACATGGGAGTGGGTGGTGGATGGAAGGGTGGTAGATAGAGCGTTAATGGACTATATAGTGTAACTAGGAGTATTGTAATAAGAGTTAAGGATGTACATGTTCTAAGGGGAGATATTGTGGGAATACCAGATCACTTTTTAGTGGAGGGTAAATTGAGAGTGGGTAACAGGTGGAGAAGGAGGAAAAGGGCAGAGGGTCGGGAGGTACTTAGAGTGAACTGCTTAAATGAGAAAGAAAAGTAAGAGTACAAGAAGAAGCTGAGAGAGGAGTGGGAGGGAGTGAAGGATAGAGTAGAACTAAGAGTGAAGGAAGAATGGGGATGGTTCAAAGTGGGAGTCATAAGGTGTGCAAAGATGGTGTGTAGAACAAGGACGACGGGAGGAAATAGAAGGGAGGGTAGTGAGTGGTGGTATGAGGAAGCAAAGAGGGTTGAAGAAGAGAAGACGCAGGCTTTCATAGATTGGTTAGAAATTAGGACGAGGTAATCATATGAGAAGTACAAAGTAAAGAGTAGAGAAGTAAAGCATAAGATAAAAGAGGGAAAGAGGAGAGCAGATGTGAAATAGGGTAGGAGTATGACAGAAATGTTTGAAAGTAATAAAAAAAATTGGAAAGAAATTAAGACACGAAGAGGAGGCGAATCAAGTAGAGAAGAAAAATTAAAAGGTGCAGATGGGGGAGATTATAATGGAAGAGAAGGCAGTCAGAGGAAGGTGGGCAGAGTGAGTATTTTAGGGAGTTGCTAAATGTGAATGGGGATATGGAGGGAAAGGTAGTTGTAGTGGGAAGCGCTAAGAAAAGTCTGTGATGAGTGAGTAAAATGGAAGAGAATAAGGAAGAATGAAATGAAGGCAGCTGTTAAGATGATGAGAGCATGTAAATCACCTGGGTTGGATAGATGCCATACAGAATGTCTGAAAAAAGAGGTACAGTTATGGTGGACTGGCTGGTGAGGTTATTTAATGTTTGTTTAAGAGAGGGTAGAGTGCCGAAGGACTGGAGGAGTGCCTGTACAGTTCCACTTTTGTCAGCGAGGGACATTTTGTCCACACGCTGGACCGACCAGGCTTAGGATAGAGGAGTCGTTCAGCGCGGCCAGTTACCTGACCCCAGGTCAAAGGTTGACCATAGCGTGAGTTCATTCCCTCCCAGGGCCGCCAATTAGACCGGCCAATTTGTTGCCGCTGTTGCGCGACGTATGCGCAGTGCAACCCTCCTCTTCGGTTCTCCTCCCCTTCCTACAGATCTACAGAGGGAGGGCACGAAGGAAATTGAAGATACTCTACGACGGGCTGCCAACGGTGAGGGATCAGAAGAGACTCAACCGCTCGACTCGAGCTAGTGAAAAAATCGTGAGGCTACTGGGCGGACTCTTCAGCCCCCATCCAGACCAGGAAGTTGGTGATTCAGATATTGTTCAGTTAGTTTAGTTGTCTGAGTTGATCCAAATAAAGCCATCATAGTGGTGTTAGTGTTTCTCTCTCTTCTCAAATGTGAGTGCAGTAGTTTGAGAAGGATCAGTTTGTTAAGTGTAGTTGGGAAGGCTTATGGGAGGGTTTCGATTGAGCGGATTAGGAGAGGAACAGAGGGAGTAATTGGTGAGGAACAGCTAGGGGTTATGTAGATCAAAATTTTGTGATAAGACATATGTGAGAAAGCTATAGGAAAGGTAAGAATATGTTTTGGGCTTTTATGGATCTGCAAAAAGGCTTATGACAGGGTAGACAGGAGTACACTGTGGGATGTATTGCAGATATATGGGATAGGAGGAAAGGGGGCCTAGAGGGCGATCATTCGAAAAGTTCTGGCACATAAACGAATTGTAGGTAAACATTTCAAAAGAATCTCTATGATGGTGTTAACACTTTGACCAAATATTACAGCTCATTTCCGTTTCTTTTTTATACAGAATAAAAAAAGATAATTTATTAGCATCCTCTGGCAACTCCATTGCATAAAAAAAAACATTCTGTATATTAAGATAAAGTCTAAATTTCGAAAGCCAGTTTTATTATTATTATTATTATTTCTTTTTTTTTTTTTTTACTATATTATGCACCTCAATGTCTCTCAGTGTGTTATCAAAGCTTGAGGTAGAAGCACGTCGCTTCCAGCCTGGGAGTCACGCACGTGATCCAGCCAATATTTTACTTATTTCTCCAGCAGTAACCATGGGAGGGTGAAGATCTTTTTTAAGATAAAAAAAGAAAAAAAAAAACGAGATGGCAAGAGAACGTAGAAGACGAACAAAAATATTCTCCAATATGCTGTTGTCAAATCTGTTCTTGATTACAATGTTGGTTACGAAGAAGGAAGTGTGGTTCCTCTTCTTGGACAATCATACACACAATTACTAGAGTTATACCTTAAAGGCGAGATAAAGAACGTGTCACGAATTATTATGACGCCGGAGCATTTAAAAGGTGTTGCAGTCTTTTTAAAATCCTCTCCTAAAAAAATCATGTTTTTGTATTTAGTAAGCCATATCTCTAATTCTATTTGACCGATTCTATTCATTGTTGTGGCATCGTAAAGGAGAGTAGTCATACTTGAATCTGCTAAAAAATAAAGAAAACTGTAACTTAAAGTTTTGTTTTATTTATCCTACCAGAATTTCACACAAAAAAAAAATCACTCATCTATATATATATATATATATATATATATATATATATATATATATATATATATATATATATATATGTATATATATATATGAGAGACTGGGTGGAGGAAGAATAAGCGAAGAAGGGCTGGAACTTTTTTTATTGGGAAGAGTGGGATAAAAATAGCAAGGACGTCCAATTCCAAAATTGGAAAAATGGTCAAGACCAAGAATATAAAAGGACTGTAACAAAACGCCCTCAGTACCATCTATCGCATTCCTTGCGGTAGTTGCTCATCTTCGTATTACGGCGAGTCAGGTCGAGGCGTCGAAAAACGCGTAGCTGAGCACAAACGAGACTTGAGGTCACACAGGACTTCTAACTCACTCGTCCAACATGCTGACCGGTCTGGACATTTGCCCCACTGGGATGGAGTCGAGGTTTTACACACGGGATTAAGGAGAGACATGAGGAAGACTGTTGAAGCTGCCTTCATTAATTATTATGAAAACATCAATGACAGGGAAGGTTTTGTTTGTTTGTCAAAGGCAACAAGTAAATTAATTATAAATACAATTGGGAAACGTATGCATGATACGGGAAAGGGAATCCCCAGACAGCCGGCGGGGTGACCTGTCCTTATTCCCATCCTCGGATGTATAAATATGTGGTCCAACTGTTTGTAGACAGCTTACTGAAGAAGACCGAGTCGGTCGAAACGTATAAGCAATAAAAAAAAAAAAAAAAAAAAAAAGTTCCAGCCCATCTTCGCTTATTCTTCCTCCACCCAGTCTCTCATCTGTCTAAACCATTCATCTTATATATATATATATATATATATATATATATATATATATATAGATATATATATATATACGATATATATATGTATATATATATATATATATATATATATATATATACATATATATATAACAAAAATGAGAATAAGATAGAATATAATTTTACCAAGTTTTGCTTGTGCTATCTCCCGTGTAAGGGGAAGAAGACTCTGATATATATATATGTATATATATATATATATATATATATATATATATATACATATATATATATATATATATATATGTATGTATGTATGTATGTATGTATTATGCATATACTGCTTGGGTGGTTGTATTGTGTAATGTCACTTAGAATCTGCTTGGAGAAAAATCTGAAAATAACTCTATATTATCTTCATTATTTATATAGCACCCCTGCACTTGAGAATTTTATTGTCGTTCACAGATCAAGGTTTAATCTATTGAGACAAAAATTCTTATTCTATGGAAGAGTTAGGACTAATAATCCTATAGATAATTTTCTGATACGCATCTATCACGAAGAAACAGAGGAGAGCCTCTACTTAGACTAAAAGGCACAGCGAGTCAAATCTTCTCGGTCGATGCTTCGTAAGTCAAAAGAGTTTATTTTTTCTTTTACGTGCGAGAAATACTAAATATATATGAAAATATCACGATGAGCATTCGAAAAATTAAATCCGTCTTTTCATTTGTTTACTATTTTTATTCTATATATATATATTTATATATATATATATATATATATATATCTTTTTTTTTTTTTTTTTCTTTTTTGACAAACCTTCCTATCTCTAAATCGGAAAAAAGAGAAAATCGATGAAAGATACAAAGTGTGCATGGCGGTGCCGTGTTGGGAGAGAAAAACAGGAGGAGAGAGATATAAAGTGAAACAAGGAAAGTACTGGAAGAAAAGTTGTTCTAGGAAGAGATGAAGGACGATTACGATCAGAAGAAGGAGGAAGAAGAGGAGTAAGAGGAGAAGAAGAAATAGTAAGAGCTGGAGGAGAATGGGCTATTTCATGAATTAGAGGAGGTAACTCAAAAGTAGGAACAAAAGAAGGAGGTAGAGGACGAACGAAGAACGTTGAAGTAGAGGATATGGGGAAGAAATGAATAAAGAGAAAGAGAAGGCTGATAACGAACCAGTAGACTAGGGCGTAGGAGGTAGAAATTTGTCAATATTAGGTAGAGAGAGAGAAAGATTGGTGGGACCTGAAGTGTCGGAGACAAAGGAATCGAAAGAAATGTTAGTCGATCAGGTCATGAGGAAATAAGCAAATATGCAAACATATATATCTATCCATCTTTCTACACACACACACATATATATAAATCATATATATATAAATATATATATAAATATATATATATATATATATATATATATATATATATATATATATATATATATGGCTGAATGGTTTTGACAGATGACAGTGTGGGTGGAGGAAGAATAAGCGAAGATGGGCTGGAACTCCTTTATTGCTTATACGTTTCGACCCACTCGGTCTTCTTCAGTAAGCTGTCTACAAACAACTCGAACCTTCGAGTGTATAATTGTAAGGGTCGAGTTGTTTGTAGATAGCTTACTGAAGAAGACCGAGTCGGTCGAAACGTATAAGCAATAAAGGAGTTCCAGCCCATATTCGCTTATTACTCCTCCACCCACACTCTCATACATACATGCATACATATGTACATATATATATATATATATATATATATATATGCATACATATATATATACATACATACATACATACATATATATATATATATATTATGTATATATATATATATATATATATTGAGACATTCTGAAAGGTTTACCTAAGTGTAATAAAAAACACAGGAGTCTTAGTCTGAGTTTAATCCTGACTGGTTTCGCAGGTATGTTTATTTAAAAAATAATGCTGTACAAACGGGCTATGGGTATTTATATATGAGGGGGACCTCACTACCTCTCCGTGTTGCCAGAGGTATCGACAAAAGTGAACATTACATATTTATTGTAACAAATAATAAACAAATGCAATAATAATAATGATGCTAGCAATAATTGTAAGAGAATGGTTTCCCAGACCCCCAGACTCTAAATAGATGCCTTCTCTCACATCTCTAACAACACCACTTTTGCTTATCCTTTCTAGTATTCTTCCTTTTACTTTACCAATTTTTCTTATACCGTGTTTCCATATTTCTATTTATTTCACATACTACCAAATCACGCATCCTCCATTACTTCTACTTTGTTCCTTTGACAACCTAGAATTTTTAGCATTATCATTATCAATACAATTATTAAATTTTTATATTACCATTGTTGTTACTTTTCTCTTTTTTATTATTATCATTGTTATTATTACCATTATAATCTTCTTCTTCTTCTTCTTCTTCTTCTTCTTCTTCTTCTTCTTCTTCTTCTTCTTCTTCTTCTTATTATTATTATTATTATTATTATTATTATTATTATTATTATTATTATTATTATTATTATTATTATTATTATTATTATTATTATTATTATTATTATTATTATTATTATTATTATTATTATTATTATTATTATTATTATTATTATTATTATTATTATTACCATTTTCATTATTATTATTTTATTCAATTGACCATTACTCGTATAATTATTGCCAGCATTACCACTACGATTGCATATGTTTATTATTTGTTAAAATAAACATGTCATGTCCACACATGTCGCCAACTCTAGCAACAAGGTGAGGTAGTGAGGTCCCCCTCATGTATAAATACTTACTTTGTACACTATTCCTTTGAAAAAGCATAACTACAAAACTAGTCAGGAATAAAATCATACTAAGAATCCTGTGTTTCCTACTTCACTTACGTGAGGGCGTCGTTACTTACGGCGAAGGTCGAGAGGACGGCGGTTCGAATCCTACCACCGGCGAAATTGAACCAAAGGCATAGTTAATTAAATTCCACGCTACAAAGCACTCTGTAAGGGGCACCGTCCTAGCCTTCCGAGTGGAGGAGTTTGTGACGTTAAACCATATCACATCACATGTGTTGTTAAAGTCAACAGCTGCGATATCATTATTCTGTTTATAGAATTTCTTTTCTATGTTACGCACCAATATGTGGTCCTCTGGATGCAGATTTCTTAGTAGAGTACTGAAGTCCATGGTATTTTCCTCAACACGTCTTTCGGCCTTAACTGGCCATCTTCAGGAGGTGTTGACTGGTCAAATTGTTGACAGAGAATGACTCGGTTTTAGACTCATGTTGATATATATCGGCGGAGAGCGGAGAGCTGAAACGTCTGCCCGCCAATAAGCGCACAGGATGAGTTCTCTGTCTTCTTTTTGTTAACGTTTCAGGCTGCTACTGGATATTAATAGCGGGTTTTTGATTGTAAATGAACACCGTTTCTGTCATTTTTAGTCTTCTGGTGTCGCTATTTCTTCCAATGATGGCGGTGGTGCCTTCCATATGGTGCCTCTTAAGTGCGATTCCATGCTCGTACAGGTAGTGTCATCTTATGGCGCCGTCCTGCAGATGTGCTGAAGACCCCTCACCCACTGCTCAACATAGACCGCCACGAACGCAGAGCTTAAGAGAATCACCCAGCTTCTCGGCAACAACAATTACCCCATGCAAGAAATAAATATCGTTATACGGCATCGGTTATACTTTATGCTCCAACAAGAACAACAACCAGTTACACAAAACATCGTGTACCAACAAACATGTTCCAGTGATGACTGCATTCGCCTAAATTCCCGGTACATTGGCGTCACCACTACAACACTGTCAAAGAGGCCTTCAGCATAACGGCAGGACGGCGCCATAAGATGACACTACCTGTACGAGCATGGGATCATTCTAAAGAGGCGCCATATGGAAGGCACCACCACCATCATTAAAAGAAATAACGATACCAGAAGACTAAAAATGACAGAAGTGGAGCTAATTTACAATAAAAAACACGCTAATAGTATACAGCAGCAGTGTGTGTGTGTGTGTGTGTGTGTGTGTGTGTGTGTGTGTGTGTGTGTGTGTGTGTGTATGTGTGTGTGTGTGGGCGTGTATACAGTATATATATATATATATATATATATATATATATATATATATATATATATATACATATACTGTTTTTCACTTTAGCTTTCGTCTCTTCTTTTTATTTGTCTTCCACTTCTGACCTTTTATCCACTTCGAACGTACGACCGTTTTCCTCTTCGTCCCGAACCTCGATATCTCCATTGACGGCCCCTGCAGCTTCACTCTTGGGACCATTTGAACTTCATTCTGCCTTTGTGTTTGTGATAGGGTCCTGCTTACTCCCCATAGGCATTTTTCTTTTGGTGGAACAGCTACTTCAGGTTGAAACATTAGCCAAGACTTTTCTCTCACCAGGACAGCACATTCCACCAGTTCAACACGATTAAATGGTTGGGTTATTGATTTCTCTACATCACCAGCAATTTCCACAACCTCGTGTAGGTGGCCTGAAACATCCGACAGTGAACTTCTCGGGTCTGACTCCAGGTATTCCAACTGTGTAATAGAATTTGTTAAAACAGGAACAATTGTTTGGGATGTAATTGACTTCAATGAAATGGTCTCAGGGTACCTGGTGGTGGTACACATGATAGTGAACATATATCCATAATCATATTTTTGTCTTGGGCATTGGGTCCACACAATCAAGGATGACACGAGTAAAAGGTTCCTGCACCACAAGTATGGGTTGCGAGAGAGAAGGATGGATAACTTGATTTGGTTTACCTACGATCTGGCAGGTTGTACAAGTTTTACAATAGTTGCTCATATCTTTATGGACACTTGGCCAAAAGAAATGACGCATTACCTTACCTAAAGTCTTCTGTATCCCAAGGTGTTCCCCAACGTAGTCATGGGCAAGAGTCACCACTCCTCTCCGGTACAACCCTGGGACGGTAACTTGGAGATACTCGCACCAACTTTCATTAGCAGGAATTTCTGGAGGCCTAAATTTTCTCTTTAATATATAATTTTTTAGATAGGAACAAACATTTTCTTTACCCATCTCAGATTCAGGTAAAGCTCTTAAAATTAATGGTTTGGGAGATATATCAAGTTTTTGTGCAGGCTTCAAATCACTTCGTGACATAGACAGTTGACTTAAATCTATACATTCAAACTGAGAGTCATTACTGTTTACCCCTTCACTGGGTAGAATACCAGTATCAACGTTTGGCGATATACCAATATTATTTTCTACATCATACAAGACACCAAGTCCAATATCAGAACTCGTTTCCGGTGTGTCTTCATTAGCCCCGGACAACCTTGCTTGGTTACGAGTGACAGCACATACAGGAAAGATATAATCATTATCACCCTCCACACAGTCAATCACGTCAGTATCTAATGAGGTCATGCTAGTAATAGGGTCAGGTACTACCAAATCCCCAGCAATTTCGTTTCCCAGGAGAAAGTCTACCCCTTTAACAGGCAGTGTCTCACCAACTGCAACCAGTACCGGTCGAGACAATAAACCAGATTTAAAGTAGTTTGGCTAGGGGAACAGGAACCACTTCCTTTCCAGCTACAACATTTAACAGTACGTGCTCACCAGTCAGAGCCTGCTGCACACCAGGGACAGCACTCCTTAACAACATATTGCATGTAGCCGCTGTGTCCCGTAACATCTTTACAGGGACCCCAGGTCTATCCTGTACAACTGACATTTTGCCTGGGAATATATAAAGTTTACACAGATCATAGTTAGTAATTCTGTTTCCACCTGGGATAACCTTATCACTTACTTTAGAAGCCATACTTGGAGCCATCTTAGCCTCTGGACACTCAGACTTAAAGTGACCAACGTTATTACAAAGATAACATGTAATTTTAGACCTATCAACAGTACCATTACCCTTAGATGCACCCATTAGACCTGTCTGGTGACTTACCACCACACTGCCAAGGAGTGGTTGAGTTCTTACGCGTAATGGCTGGAGAGTATGATTGTTTACTACTTCTATGGGTTAAAGCATAGTTTTCTGCCAAAATGGCAGCACGTTCCAATTCAGTTACTTCCTTCTCAAATAATTGGGTACGGACGTCGGCCGGAATACTTTTCATGAATTGTTCCAGTGCAATTAATTCACATAGTTGATCTATTGTTGTTATTTTACTGGCTGACAACTACCTATTACGGATTTTTCGAACAGTGTGACTGTACTCAATGAATGACTCGCCCTTTTTATAACAGCTCCTGAACTTTTGTCGGTATAATTCTGGTGTGCATAAATAGGCTTTGAGAACTTGATCTTTCACAAGTTCGTAATCATTTTGGGAGGTAGTAGAAAGGGACAAGAACTGGGAACGGCCTTTACCTTTCAGGACAGTACGGACCAGTACACACCAATACTGTGCAGCCCAGGAGAGAGTATTTGCTAATCCTTCAAACTGTTCAAAAAATTCCTCGGGGTCTGCTTCATCGAAGGTGGGGACCAAGCGTCCCACCTTGGCTATATCAAACTTTTCCCCAGCTGCCACTTGGGCTGAGACAGATTCAATTTTCATTCTTTCTATCTCCCTGTCTTTTTCCCGGTCCTCCAGCTTTAGTTTCTCAAACTCTCTCTCCTTTGCCCTGTCCTCCAGTTTTAGTTTCTCAAACTCTCTCTCCTTTGCCCTGTCCTCCAGTTTTAGTTTCTCCAACTCCAGCTCCATTGTCCTTATCTTTTCAGAGCCAGCCCCTATTCTAGTTTCCACGTCCTCCACGTGTTCCGTCACCAGTAATGATTTTGCACTCTCTTCCAGAATTTCACGCGTTATTAAACCTTGAACAATCACTGCTATTAGTTCGGCCTTCTTATCTCTCTCACATATTGATATATTATAAAATTTTGCAATTGCAATCCAGTCATTCTTGTGTACTGTACACTTCTGCAAATATGCAAGTTGTGGTTCTTTAGTAAATGTATTTAAATCAAAAGGTTCCATGTCAGCCAACAATAACAACAAAACTAAAGTACAATTTCTAAAACAGTTTCAATATACAATCACTGTCATCCACTATTACTATGCAGAAACATTACTGCATAGTATCCCGCAGCTCCACCATTTTGTTATGATTCATCACGTACGTTTTATAACTTTTCACAATAATACATGAAATACTAGGGTAAAAATGAAAAATGTAATATTTTCTATTGCATTATACCATTTCAATTCTTGAATATTTAGATAAATAGATATATAAATGGCCCTGAAATAATTCTTAATATAAATGTATATATTTCACATGGTGTTTTTAATAGTTCAAGCCTAATTGTAAAGGGGGGGTATTCCGGCCTTACCAAGACAGCACTGGTATGTCCGTCTCCTTCGACTCTTCAACCAACACTCGACCCGTCTCGTCCCTCCGTCACAAACGAGAACCATGAATGAAACTCGTTCGAAGAGCAGTTCGAAGTGCAGTTCGGAGCTGCCTTCGAACGAAACCAGATAACAATGGAATACGTAAAACAAGAATATGTATTCCTTCATAACAATACATACAAGCCAAATCATGCACGTGTTATTGCGAACAAATAATGATCATTTTAATTTTGATAGAATTTGTGGAGAAAAGTTACATGTATCAATATAACTCAATGGAAAAGGTAACAAATAAAATATTAAGAAAGTAAGAAAAAAATAATAATTTGAGGAGGGAGACGCCCTTTGGAAATAAAATATATTTATCCAGGTAGCCTGGGTTATGGTGAATATATATGTTTCTGGGGGGAGTTCGTGAACAAAGAAACAGAAAGACAGAGGCTACTACTTTATTATAGTATATACAAATGAAAGATATTTACTCAAGTACCTTGGGTTATAAGGTTTCAGATTATATATGGTTATAGGGGTCTATCTGCAAAAACCCAGGAGGAGTTCGTGAATAATACCTAACCTAACCATACCCCACCTAACTTTAACCTTTAGCCCTAACCAAAATAAATTTTTAAATTAAATATAGTTATCCAATTACCTGGAGTGATAGAGTATCAGAATATATATGGTTATGGGGGTCTGTCTCCGAAAACCTAGAAGTTCTTGAACAAACAAACAAACAAACAGTCAGACAGACAGATGAAAGATAGTTATCCAAGTACCTAGGGTTATAAGGTTTCAGAATATATATGGTAATAGGGGTCTATCTGCGAAAACCTAGGAGAAGTTCGTGAATAATCTCTAACCTAACCACAACCCACCTAACTTTAACCCTTTACCCTAACCAAAATATTTTTTTTAAATTAAATACATGTAAGTTTTCTCCACAAATTCTATAGAAATGAAAATAATCATCATTTGCCCGCTGCAACGCGTGGGTTATTTGGCTAGTATGCATATATATTCATATATACATATATATACTCGTTCATATATAAATATATATATATATATATATGTATATATATATGTATATATATATATACATATATACATATGTATATATATATATGTATATATATATATATATATATATACTGTATACACACACACACACACACACATACACACACACACATACAAACACACACGCACAGACACAGACACACACACACACACACACACACACACACACACACACACACACACATACAAACACACACACACACACACACACACACACACACACACACACACACACACACACACACACACACACACACACACACACACACACACACACACACACACACACACACACACACACACACACACACACACATTACAATACCACCCCATAGCCGTAGACTCAAAAGAAAGAGAATTGATGTTGAAAACCTAAAGGACCAAGGAGTCAGAGAGGAACTAGAAGATAAACTAGCAGAAATAACAATAACTGGAGAAACCATAGAGCAGCAATGGAAAATTGACCAGTCCCAAGTTAACAATACTGCTAAAGAAGTAGTCGGAGTGAAATGGACAGGAGTATACAAAAAGAAACGAACAGCATACTGGAATGAAGAGGTACAAGAGGCGGTGTGAGAAAAGAATAAGTATTATAGGTTATGGATAAAAAGAAGAACAGAAGAGGCAAGACAACAGTATGTTAGAAAAAGGAATGCAGCTAAAAGTATCAAACGGAAAGCACAAAAAGACCCGTGGGAATAGCTAGAACAAGATCTGGAGCAAGACCTACAGAATAGTAAGAAACTACTGTATAATATCACTAAATCATATAGAAAGGGAAATGGCGAGCATAACTATTCAATAAAAGATTCTCAAGGAAATCTGCTTACAGAGCCAGAAGAGATTGACAAGAGATGGAAAGAATATTTCAGCAGCTTGTTGAATATAGAAGAGGACGGTGAGAGGACAGATGAAGAACAGTCAAATGGTGTCTGGGTTGATGAGGAGGGGATTAATGAATCAGAAGTAAAGAAAGCACTGGCTAAAATAAAGAATAATAAAGCATGCGGTATTGACAACATTCCTGGAGAAATATTCAAATATAGTGGAGGAATAGCTCTCAGTCTTCTGACAGAATTGCTCAGTAAGGCTTGGGATACAGATGAAGTCCCAAACGATTGGTCCACTGGACTAATATGCCCAGTATTCAAGAAAGGGGACCACGCCGAATGCTCAAATTACAGATGTATATCTTTACTCTCTCATGCAGGGAAAATATATGAACGAATGTTAAAGGCTCATCTGAGCGATAGAGTAGAGCGCAAACTGGTAGAGGCTTAACATGGGTTCAGACCAGAGTGACTTCAGATCTAATCTTCGCTTTAAAGATGATTCTCAAAAAGTCATAGGAGTTTGATCAAGACAAATATGTAACACTCTTAGATCTAGGGAAAACACTTGATGTCCTACCAAGGAATAAACTGTGGTCAGTACTCCAAAGAGCAGAATACCAAATGCCCCATAAACTGAGAAGAGATACTAAGAGCAGTCAAGTCCGTTAGTGAGACCTTACAGTGGTTTCATGTATCATCTGGAGTGCGCCAGGGTAATGTGCTATCCCCAATGCTCTTTATCATATTAATGGATGAAGTGATAAAGGAAATTCAATTCGGAAGAGGAGAAAGGGATCCTACAGAATCATTGGAATTTGCCTATGCAGATGATATACTCAACATTGAATCATCTTCATACGCTGCAAGTGAATCCTTAAATCTATGGAACGCGGTACTCACGGAGTATGGACTAAATCTAAATCTTGGTAAAGTGAAATAATGGTAGTAAGCAGGAGAGAAGAAACATTGAATATGGAGATCAATAGAGTACCTATTCAGCAGAAAGAATCAGTAAAATGTTTAGGAGTCACCTAGGATGTCAAAGCA